>NW_009242973.1:3032894-3047057 GCF_000388065.1 Fonticula alba | reverse complement strand
ACACACACACACACACACACACACACACACACACACACACACACACACACACACACACACACACACACACACGCACGCATGTGCGCAGACCCATGCCAGGTCCATGTCCAGTCTTGTGCGTCCCTGGTGACGGGAGCAGAAACGAGACGCGGCCGATCTCCCTCGTTGGCCGGGGGCCGCGCGTGCACAAAGCCTCCTCTCCCCTTCTCGGCCGGGGCGGCGAGGGGGGCTTGTGTCCGGGGAAAACCGTCAGAGACAGACAAGACATGCGGCCGACCCCCCCCCCCCCCCCCCCCCCCCCCCGCCCCTAGCATGCGTGCTCGCGGGCCGGCCCCCAGGCCCCCTTCCCCAGCCGCGTTGCCGGCGCGCCTTTGAAAAGCCGACTCCCACCGGTTCCTCCAGCCTCACGCCGTCCCTGGAACGCCGCCTGACGGCCGCCCTTCGGGAGCGTGGCGGTGCCGCGCGCGCACACACACACACACACACACGCGCGCATACGCACCCGCGCTCCGGCCCCGGTGGGTCCTGCCAGTCAGGATGGCCGGAAACCGCCACCGCCAACGTAGAGCGATCGGCAGATGCACCGACAGAACGGCCGAGGGGCGAGATCGCGCGGTGTCCCAGGACCTCGGGCCAAGATCGGGGGACTGCCAATGGAGCCATGTGCCAACGGCCGGCGTTGCGACGGGAGTACGCAAGATGTGTGTATTTTCCCACCGGGGCCCAGGATGGCGGGGGGCCGCGGAGGAGGGCAGTGGAACGGGGGGGGGGGGCTACCCCCCATTGTCTTGGTCGCTTTCGGCAGACGCGCAAAAAAGAGAAAACAAGCGGAAGTTGCTCAGCCGCGGCCGAAGGCGCGGAAGGCTTGATCTGTGGATATTTGCGTGTGTGTGTATGTGTGTGTGTGTGTGTTAGAGGGAGGGAAGGTGGGACGCGCAGGTCTTGGCGCAAGTGCAACGGCCGGCCATGATAGGCGCAACTGCAAGCCAGCACTGGCAGGATCAAAAGACGGGAGGACGCACCAAGACGGCGGGCATACGCGTCCAGCTCGCGGGCGGCGGTCTCCAGGCGCTCGACACTCTTTTCCAGGGCATCGATCTGTGCGAAGTACACCTTATTATGCTCGTCTGCACGGGGGGGGGGGGGGGGGGGCGGGGAATGGGTCAGCTGAGGGGGCCAAACAGACTGGGGCCTTGGTGCAGTGCGGGCTGCGCGAACAAGGGCGCGCACGGACACGCGCCAGAGAGCGGGAGGAAGAGAGAGTGAGGATGAAGTGGGAGGGGACGTACACTTGTTCTGGAGCTCGGACATCATGGAGTTCAGACCGAGGACCATGCGCTCGATTTCGGCGTACGCATGTGCCGCAGTCAGGTTCATCCTCCCCAGGTTGGAGTAGTCCCCCTCAAGAGCTGCAGCGCCAGGCCGAGGGCATGGGGGGCAGGTGAGCAAAGGCACATAAGGGGAAGGCAATTGCTGGATGGCACACGCACTGGACATCTCGGCATTGATGTACTGGGAGATCTTGCGGAACATGTCGTCCGCACGCTCGATCAGGCGGGCCTGCTCCGACTCAAAGCGATCTGGGAATGGAGGGGAGGGTTAGAAAGTGGGGGGGGGGCGGGCCCTTCTCAGCGGGCTCCTAGGCGGAGAGAGGGAGGGGGAGGGGGGAGCAGAGGAAGTGACGCAGGAGCAGCCCAGGAGGAGGGGAGACGCACCGGCATCCGAGACCAGGCTGGCATCGGCGAACACGGGCTCGGCCGTGGTTTGCGAGCTGGCCACAATCGGCGCCGGGCCAAGGGTGGCAGACAGGGCATCCGTGGTAAGGGCCGGGGCGCTGGCCGGAATGGCAGACGGCGTGCCGGGGGGACTCTCGGCAGAAGACATGGAGGCGATGGCAGCGACAGCGGACAAGCGGCAGAGGAGGGAGGGGGGGGGGGGCGGGGGCGGGGGCGGGGGCGGGGGAGGGCACTTCTTCTGGCACCCCCACCCCAAGGGTCTGCGGAAAACACGGAACACCGGCATTTAAAGGGAAAGTCGTCGGCACCCGGGAGGGCTGGTCACGCGGATGGGCTGGCTCGTCACCTGCATTCGCAGAGGATTGTGGGGTTTAATTAATACAAGTGCCGTCGCCCCGGCCTGTGAAGAAGGCGGAGGAGCACACTTTTGCTCTGTCCCCCCCGCCCCTCCTCCCCCCCCCCCCTCCCCTGCCGCTCGACCTTGCCAACCACCCCTGATCTTCGCTTGTGCTCCTGTCTGGAGCCACTCCCTGACCTCCGCCCCCCTCGCTTGCCGATATGCCCACCTCACCCGGCAATCCCGGTCATGGGCTCGCCGGATCAAGATCCGTGCCTTTGGCCCTGCTTTGCCTGCTCCTCCTCAGCCTGACGGTCAACTCGGCCTGCTGTGTGCCGGTGGCCGGCACCAAGATGTACTTGTACCCCTCGCCGACCTCTTCGCTTGCCCGCTGGAACCCTCTGCATTGTGGGGATGGCTAACCGAAACCGGGGCCAATGACAACCCTCCCTCACATCCCCAGCTTCATCCACCCCGGGTCCGCGGGGCTCACTCGCGATCTGTTGTTCTCCACCGAGGCGCCGGCCGGCGACATGGGCGCCGTGGCGCTCGGGCGCTGGCCCGAGGTGGGCCCCATCGCCGAGAGCTCGGCCACCGAGGCCCGCCGCGCATGCATGCTCGGCCCGACAGGCCGGCTCTTTGACAGTGAGGTGCTCCTGCATGTGGAGCTCCTCCGAGCCGCGCACCGGTGCATCCACGGGGCCCGGTCGCCGGTGGTGCCGATCCTCTCGGGGGAGGAACTGCTCTGCCCCTTTGTGGCCACGCCCGACGAGGCGGACTGGGTCTTCGTGCCGGTGTATGCCATGCGCTATGGCTGCCGGGAAACCGTGGCCGAAATGCGCCAGGGGAAGGCCCTGCGCCGGTTTTCCGACCACTGGGTCGAGGCCGCCTTCTATCAGGGTGCGCTTGTGAGCCTCCGGGGCCCCCTGCCATCGTGGGGGCATGTAGCTTCACGGGCTGGCGAACTCACATGCCACCGGCCGATGGGCACGGAAACATGCAAAAGCCCTTGACGAGATGCTCCGAGACACACGTGTCCCCCTCGGCCGCATGGTCCTCTTCTCGGGGCATGGCGAGGGCCTGGCCTTCATCCAGCGGGCTTTGGCCCGCCTGGCCGGAGAGCGCCCGCTGGCGGC
Source organism: Fonticula alba (assembly GCF_000388065.1). Classification (NCBI taxonomy): domain Eukaryota; order Rotosphaerida; family Fonticulaceae; genus Fonticula; species Fonticula alba. The sequence goes on along the minus strand of NW_009242973.1, from coordinate 3,043,848 downwards.
CGGACGCGCGCAGCCGGGTCCGCTGGTTATCACCACGAACGGCAGCCGGCGATCGGGCTATACGGTGAGTTCCTTCTCAAACCGGAGATGGGGGGGGAGGGAAGGCACGCCTCGCGTCTTTTAGGCGCTGCGCAAGGCCCGGCCGTGCGGCCTCCACCCATGTCGACACTCACATGCTCGTGCCCGCCCCTGGCGCGATGCCCGGCGCCCTGGCTTGCGGATTTGCCCTCGGCCACCTGCCAGCCCGAGGAGCACTATGTGGCCCCGGCACGCGTGACCGATGCGACGTTGGATGTTCTGGTGGCCCGAATGGATCGCCTGCTGGGGCAGCACGCCCGCTCGGCGGCGGGCCGGGGCTGTCCCCCGGGGCATGAGCGTGACGCCACCGACCGAGCATGCCGGCCCATCGGCCAGGCACCTTCGACCGAGCTGCTTCTGGCCGAGTGGCGCCAGAAGGCAATCCGGTCCAGCTTCCACGGGACCATCCAGCGGGACTTCCCCCACTCGCGCGGGGTGCGCCAGCTCTTGCAGGCTCTGTCCGAGGGGCATGCATTGTGGGAGGATGCGCGCCGGGCCGTGGGAGCCGGGCCCGCCGTGGCACGCCTGGCCCTGGGCAAGGACCCACGCAATCGGCCCGGCGAGGAGTCCCGCTTTTGCCTCTGTCCGCCGGGCTTCTATGAGTGGTCGCCCCGGCCACTGGAGGTGCGCCGTCGGATCCTCGGTCGCGTCTCGGCCACCCGGCCGGCCAGGGGGGCCATGCTAACTCTCGGCACCGGGAAAATACACCCGGACTGGGCCTTTGCCGGGCCGGTGGGGGCGTCTGTGTGTGTGTGTGTGTGTATGTCTTTCTGCTCGGACGGACCAGGCCATGATGCTGGGCTGCGTGCCGGTGATCTTCGGCGACGACCTGGAAGCCCCGGGCCCGGGGGAGCCAGACCTTTCCCGGCGGGCAGTCCTTCGTGTCAGGTACGCACCCTGCCCGCGTCCCTCCCCCTGCCAGCGCGGGCTCCCGAGAAGACGCGCAGCTCCTCCCGCCGGCGCCATTCTAACACGCACCCGCGGGCTGGGGCAGCTACTCGACCGCCGGCCGGCGTCTCGATCAGTCTCTGGCCCAGACGGAGCTCCGATCTGAAGGGGCCATTGGGGCAATGCTGGCCGGCGGGCTGGACATCGCCCGCAAGGGCGCCTACAGCGTCGACCTCGAGGAGGCTGTCCGCCGGTGGCAGGCCGCCGCCACCAGCATGCCCGCCTCGGCCTCGGCCTCGGCCTCGGCCTCGGCCCCGGACCCGGGCGAGGTGTGGGTGAATGCAGGGCTGGTCAACGAGTTCGTCACGTGGCTGTCACGGGCGGCCTCGCCCCCCTGATAAAAGCACATATCAAAACAACCGGCCCGCAGGGTGCGCGCGCGTCTCCGCCGGCGCCCGTTCGCTCGCACCGAGGGGGGCAGGCACACAATAAAATGCCTGCCCCCCGCGTGTGCCTGTGTTCCCTTTTGTCGCCCGACACTGCCTTCACACCGGCCCCCACCGGCGGAAGCACAGCTGGCAGGGGACATATTGTCGGGAGGAGACACCGGCCTGGCAGGAGGATTGTGCGTGATGCCCCCCCCCCCCCCCGGAGTGACCCGAGCCACCCCCGACCCTTGGCCCGGAACCCCGGTCCCCGTGTCCGACCCGGCCCCTTCGGCTGAACTGCCGAGGCTCCGAATGTCCCCCAGGGACCGCCACAACATGCTGTTCGCGGCCCGGGTGACCTCAGCCATTGGGAGATCTGTCCCTTGCCCTGGGTGTGCATCTGTCGTCAGATGCCCGGCCCTGGGTGTGGTCCCCGTGCCCCCAACCGTGTGCACCGATGCCGGAACCGGTGCCCGAATAAAAAGGCTATGCTTGCTGCATGCTGGCTTCAGAGCCCTCTTGACACAGGCCTCGCTGCCCCTTCATCTCCCCCCCCCCCTCCCCCCCACCATCCTGCCTCCCCACCACCATCCATCTCCGTTGCTCTCGCGGCCGTCTCTTTTCACGCGCGCACACACACACACACGCACATAACCACACATCCTCTGCACCGTTCGAGGGCGAGAATGCGTGCTCTCCAGCACCTCCTGCTGGCCCTGCTGGCCCTGCTGGCGGCGGCGGCCATCACGGCCACCGCCCTGCCCACCTCGCCGCATCAGCAAGACACCGCGCCGATGCGCCGGCTACGCGCTCTCTTCAGCCAGGGCCTCCTGGCCGCCGGACCGCAGCTGACCTTGGCCGAGGGTGCCGCGGTTCGCCTGGCCGCCGGCCCGGGCCTGCCCCAGACCTTGCTCTGGCCCGCCGGCACCGCCGATGCCAACGCCGACACCTGGCCCGATAATTTGGCCCCCCTGCTCACGCGTGTCTCCTCCGAGGGCCCGCTTGCCGGGCAGGTGAACGGTGACGACACCTTCGGCTACTTTTCCCAGTCCCTGCCCGGGGGGGCTTTCACCTCGCGTGGGCTTTACCGCCAGCGCCTGGACGGGGCCGCGGGCTACGAGCTGCTGGAGCTGAACATCACAGCCCCGGCCGCCGAGGCCGCCGGGGCCATTGCCGAGGTCGCCGCCGAGAGTCACCAGCTTTCGACGGCCGGCGTGGCTCCGCGCACGCCCTGGCGCCCGGCGGTGGCGGCCACCGAAATGGCCTTCCGCGCGCTGTCCTTCAACATTCGCTACGGCTCGGCCAGCGATGGGCTGAATGGCTGGCCACAGCGCCGGCCCCAGGTGTTTGACATCCTGCGTAAGCAGGCTCCCCTGGTGGCGGGGCTGCAGGAGGTCCTGCACTTCCAGCTGCAAGAGCTCCTGGCCGAGCTGCCGGAGTACCGGCATGTCGGCGTGGGCCGCGATGATGGCCTCACCGCCGGCGAGTATGCGCCCATCTTCTATCGGGCCGATCGTCTGCAGGTTCTCGAATCCGGGACCTTCTGGTTCTGCGACCAGCCACACATTCCCGGCTGCCGGACGTACGGCAACAACCTGCCCCGGATCTGCACCTGGGCCAAGTTTTTCGACGTCCCCACCGGCCGCGCATTCTACCACTTCAATGTGCACCTGGACCACATGTCCAGCAACTCCCGCATCCAGAGCGCCCAGCAGCTGGTTGACACCATCGACCGGTACAACCTGGCCCGGCTGCCGACCCTGATCACCGGGGACTTCAACAACCACAGCGAAAATGCCACCGAAGTCCGGGTTCTCCAGGATGCCGGCTACATGGACACCTTCCGTCAGCTCGATCATGACCCCCGTCGTGGGCTCACCTACCACGAGTTCACCGGCAAGGGCATCCGCAAGATCGACTACGTGTGGCTCTGGACCGGCGCCAACCTGGCCGGGTACAATGTCACCGCGGTCGACATGCTCACCCAGCATGTGTCTCTGCCCTCCGGCCTGGGGACCATTTATCCCAGCGACCACTACCCGATTTTGGCCGATGTCGCATGGCACTTTGGCTAGAGCGATGAGTTGTGCCGTCGCCCGCCCGCCCGCCCGCCCCTTCCCTCTGTGAGACTGGTGTCGCTTTCGTTTCCTTGTTCCAATGCAAGAAGGTCTATTATGTGCTGAGGGGGGAAGGGCAACAGGAGGGATTTCCAAGAGGCTGGGGGAAAAAAAAAAAAACAAAGCAAGGGGTGCCCCAATGGCGCCGGGCGCGCAGTCGGGGCGAGGAGAGGGTCGAAATGGAAGCGGGGCCGGGGCGCGTACTTACTCCACGCGCGGGCGCTTGGGCGAGGCGTCATCGGCATCGGTGCCGGTGCGCAGGCGCTTGCTGCTCGGGCCAGCCAGCCGAGCCAGTACCTGGCGCACTTCACGGAAAAGCCCAAGCGCCTGGTGGGAATTGTGACTTCGGGTGGATGGGACAAATGGGTGGCACCAACCGGGAGGGGGGCGGGGAAGATGTCGTGCTTAGTATGGACATCATGCGAAAGCCTGGATAGCAGTGGGGATGAAGGTGGGGCAGGGCAGAGGGCGCATAGCAGGAGGAAGGAGCCGGGCGGTGGGGGGGGGGGAGGGGGGCGAGAAAGACCAGCCAAAGGACGCACATGCTGAGCAGCAACGGCCCCAACAGCTCCTGAGTGTTGAGCAGATGGTGCGTGTATGAGCGGGTGTGGCGCGCACAGGCGAAGCACGGGCACCCTTTCACGAAGGGGCCCTTGGCCATGGCGTGCTCGCGATCCCAGAGGTTCACCTGGCGCTGGCTGCCCGCCAGCATGTCAGCCACCCGGGCCAGGCGTCGGTCCAGGTCGTCGGGCTGCGTGGGCGGAGCATCATGACGAGCACGCGGCGGGCCAGCCGGCCCGGGGGTCGCGCGCCCCTCGGCCTCGGCCAGGGCAGTTGCCTCGGCCCGCTCGCGATCGGCCTCCTCGGCCGCCCGACGAATGGCCGCCTCATTGTCGGTGAACAGCTGGCGCTCCTGGCGCAGGTGGTCGAGCTCGGACTCGTCGATCTCCTCGGCGCCGAGGAAGGCCTCCGCCAGGGCCCCGTGAGACAGCGACCAAGCCCGGCCGTCGGAGGCATCGCGCACGGCCGCCGCCCCGGCATCGAGGACCAGATCGGCACCGAGGCGCACCGCGGCCAGGGCCTCCTCCGGGGTGCCGGCCCCGGCGGACGAGCCAACCAGAATCGCACGCGGCAAGTGCCCGGGGACCGTGCGCAGCACCTCACGCACCAGGCGTCGCTGCTGGGGCTTCGTCAAGTCGAAGCCCACCAACACCACGCCCCCGAGCACGGAGGAGGGGCTGAAGCCGGAAGACTCCGGCGCCCCGACCGCGACATCTCCCTCGCCATTGGCGATGCCCTGGCGAGCCACAACGGATGCCACATAGTTGGCGCCGTGCCGCGCGGCCGCCGGGTGTGGGCCGATGATCGGGGCGAAGAGAGCCGGCAGGACCGCCGGACTGGGGTCCGGCGAGTCGGAGGCCCCGCGCACCGGCTGCACCCCGCCGGTCTTCTGATAATGGCTCAACAGCCCATCCATGAAGGCCACATTGCGCTCGGCCGCACGGAGGGACCGGCGCGCGCCGGCCAGCGCCGGCGGCAGGTCGGCCAAGGCCATCAGCAGGGTGGGCGAGCCGGCCTGCGGCAACTCCACCGGCAGGAGACGCCCGGCTTCCGGGCCGGCGGGGGGGGTCCGGTCCGAGTACATGAGATCCACCATCTGGATGAACTGCTGGAGGTTGGCCCCCCGGCGGCCGTATCGGCTCTCAAAGAGGATGGTGTCATCGGTGTTGCCGGCAGTCTTCTGGCCAACGCCTGGGGCCCCGGGGAAGACCATGCGCGGCGAGGAGAACACCAAGGTGTCGGGCGACAAGCCGAGGAAAGATCGCAGATTCGGCAGCAGCGCCACATCACCATCGCTCGGGAGGGAAGTGGTCACGGCGGCCGAGGTGTCCGAGCGCTTGACCTTGCCGGTGCTGCTGTGCCGGAGCAGAGGGATCAGAGACCCCATCAGATAGTCGGTTTCAAGGTTGAAGGCTGGGATTCGGGCGGGGAAAGGAAGGGAGGGAGAGGGAGTTCGGCCAGGGACATGTCAGGAGCATGGGCAGAGCAGGGGAAATGAAGAAAGGGGTTGGTTTGCTTCTCTTCTCTTTCTTTCCGCCAATCGCCCGCGCAAGAGGGAGGGGCGTGGGTTGGTCCCGGCACGCACCGAGACCATGACCATCGGCCTGGTCGAAGAGGGTGGCGGCATGGTCTGGGGTCAGGTGCGTCGGATGACCGCGCGGAGCCGACAGGAAAGCCAGCGGCGTGGGAAAGGACCGCTGGCCGAAATGGAGGACACCGGTGCGCGCGGCATTTCCACCGAAGCCGGCCAAGGCTGGGGTTGGGGCGCTGGCCGACGCCGCGGCCGCACGCTGGCCAAGGGCAAAGCGGAAGTGCGACATTACAGCAGAGGCAGACGCCTTGGCAGGGGCGGAGCTGGCCATGGTATGTGGAGGGCTGTCGATGAGGTGGCGTGGGGGGAGCTCGGGGCAGGGGGGGGGGGCGATAGGGGGGGCAGAGGATCACAAAGAAAGGAACAAATAGGAGCAAGCGGGGAGGGACGGGGGGGGGGAGGGAAAGGAAGGAGGGGGAGGGGCGGGCTCAGCGGAATTGCTTTCCCTTGGCTTACCGGGGGGGGCTGCGCGTGTGCCTGCGGCACCATGGCCGCCGAATAGTGTGGGAGGATGACACAGCCAGGGACGGGTACTGCCGATGGAGGCACGACCCATGTCCAGATGCCGACGCATCAGTGACCTCGATCTGGACGACAAGAATGGCCCGGGGCCGGAGGGACGGCGTTGGACCTCTGCCCGGAGCCCCTCCACCCCGGGGCCCCCGGCTCTCGCTCCGCCCCCCCCCCCCCCCCGATCGCCGGGGACTTCGGCGGGGTGGCCAATCGGGAAGATCGGCCTCAGACCGCAGGAGGGGGCCCTGCGGCTTGAGAGAAGATGGCTCTCCATGTGCGCGAGGCAAGGGGATTGGCGCCATGGGAGGGGTCGATCAGTCGGCTTGCCGCCACACACTCGAGATCCCTTTAGAGGGGACTTGTGTGTGACGGGGGCGACCAGGTCCCGGGGTCTGTTCGTTTCTCGGATCTCCTCCACACCCCCCCCCCCACACACACACACTCGCCCGCCCCTTTTCGCGGCCTCCCCTATCCATCCCCCTGGTCTGCCCTGCGGATTGCCTCCCTCTCCTCCTCCTCCTCCTCCTCCTCCTCCCCCTCCTCCTCTTCCCCCTCCCTCCCCGTCATCGGCATGCGCTTGACTTCCCGCCTGCTGATCGGCCTCCTGCTCGTGTGCCTTCTGGCGGTGACGCGCGCGGCCGACGCCGCCGCCCCCCCAGACCAAGGTGGCCGCCCCTCCTTGCCGAGCGCTTCGCTTGAGCTGAATCTCCTTTCCTTCAACATCCGGTATGCCAACCCCGGCGATGCCGAGCACATCTGGGAAAACCGCCGGGAGCACGCCGTCGAGATCATGGGCCAGCGGGGGTACGACGTGGTGGGCCTGCAGGAGGTCCTCAGCTCGCAGCTGGATTTCATCATCGAGCGACTGGACGAGTATGCGCATGTGGGCGTCGGTCGGGACGATGGCCACCAAGCCGGCGAGTACTCGCCCATCTTCTTCCGCAAAGACCGCTTCGCCCTTCTGGAATCCGGCACCTTTTGGTTCTGTGACGAGCCTTCCCTCCCGGCCTGCAAGTCGTACGGCAACAGCATCCCCCGCATCAGTACCTGGGCACGTCTCCTTGATTTGGCCTCGCAGAAGCCCTTCCTCGTGTATAGCCTGCACATGGATCATGTTTCTTCGACATCGCGGCTGTCCAGCTCCCAGCAACTGGCTCGCACGGTTTCCCTCATGAATGGCGAACGCCTGCCGGTCATTCTGCTTGGGGATTTCAACAACCAATCGGAATCTTCGCCCGAGGTGCTTGCCCTGCAGCGTGAGAACTTCATCGATACCTTCCGCGTGGTGAATCCGCTCCCCTCGCCGGGGGAAACCTTCCACGCCTTCTCCGGCATGGCCATGCGCAAGTTCGACTATGTCTTTGTGCAGGCCGACTCGCCGGAAGCCGCCTGGCAGGTCACCGTCAAGGATGCCAACATCAATCGCGAGTATCGTCCCGACCCGACCCTTGGTGCCATTTTCCCCAGTGACCACTTTCCGATCTGGGCCCAAGTGGCTTTTGATTATCCGGAATCCGAGTGAGCGCCATCTCCCTCTCTCTCTCTCTTCCCTGTTGGAAATGTCTGCTCGCCTGCCTGCTGTCCGAAATAGATTGTGTCCTTTCAAAGAGACGTGCGAAACCCCCTTGTGGTGGAGGAGAGAGAGACAGAGAGAGAGGGAGAGAGAGGGAGAGAGAGGGAGAAGGGGGCGGGGGGCGTCTGCTATCTGCCTGGTCCCCTGCGCCTGACTCGAGATGTGTTTGGACAGGACAAATCGACCTAGGGACCCCAACACCAGGGGCTAGACTCACTGAGGCGTTAGTATTTTGTATGTTGCACGCCCCGGACACCCTGCTTCCATTGCTAACTGGCCCTTGTGGGAGACCTGCGGCGCAGGCCCGAGTGATCTGGGCTCGGTCGGGACCTGAAGGCCCAAGACCCGGCGCAAGCGGGCGCGTCTCTCGGGCCAAGACCGGCCGGCGCTTGGGGTTTGTCCTTCCGCCCCCAGGCCGTTCAACCAAAAGTCGATTGTAAACAAGAGCACTCCGTTGGCAGGCGCCCGGGCCGCCCGGTGACTGCCCCTTCGGAAATTACACGCGCTCTGGGGGGAGGCGGGGCTGCTTCTTGGATCTTGGACTTGCGAGCGAATGGCCGGCACTGCGGAACAAAGCAACCGGCCTCAAGGCTTGCTGAATGTAGACCAACAGATGCTTGCTGTTTTTGTCCTCCTGCCGAACCGTCGGCGCGGCGCCCGGCGGTTGATCGAGCGGTGCCTTCATTTTGGCCCCCCCCCCCCCCCCCCCCCCGCGCCCGACTCGCCCCTTTGGGAACGTCGCGGACTTCGTTGTTTCAGAACCCCCGGAGAGGGATATCCCCCGGGGGCGTGGGCCGAGATCCCGGCGCCAGTCACCGACTGTGGGCCAGACACAAAAGCTTCCGCCCTCTCGGCAACTCACAACCAGGGGAGTGCCTCCTCCTCTCCACCCTGGCACATGGCTACTCTCCTCCCCCCCCCCTCCCTTCCCGTCCCTCCCCGAAGCACCTTTGCCGCCCCGGGCCCCACTCCCTCACATCCCCGCTCCTTGGCCCATCGATCACCAGCACGCGCGTTGACTCTTCGCTCTCGAGCCCTGTCTCTGGACTTGGCACATCTACCGACGTATGCCCCCCTGTCCGGTCGGCCCACGCACCTGGGCTGCCTTGCTCCTGGTCCTGGCGGGCCTGCTGGCTGCCGGGCTGGCCGAGGCCCCTCCTGCTGGTGTGCACTCTCGGGCTGTGGTTTGTCCTGGAGATGATCCGAGTGGTGCCTGCGTTGAGGTGCTCCTGACACCGATGGCCGAGCCTGCCGCCTGCCGTGTGGTCCCGGCGCGTGGGCATGCCCCCTCGGCTGCCAGCTGGCCCGGCATCATGAGGACCCACGATCAGGCTTGCGCTACCCTTCGATCGATGGTCGGACGGGCGGTCGAGCGAGCCGCCCTTCCCCCGCCTGGGCGGCGGGCCCGGTCTCGGCGTCTCCCGGGGCTCGGCCAAGTTGAAGTGGCTCCCGCCGACTCCGACCAGTCAGGTCTCCCTGCCACCTTCGGGGTGGCCATCGACTCGGATTCGACCGCAGCCGAGGTCCTTCGAGTGCTAACTACTCCCAACGTGCCGGACTCCGGCCCGACTCCCTCGCCACCCCTCGATGAGGAAGTGGAAGGCCCGGAAGAGGGCACGGACCCGACGCCCCCCCATCAGCAACACCCGTCGGCCGGGCGCTCGTCTACTCGCCTGTTCCTGCGGACCCTCTCCTTCAATGTGGACAGCGCATCCACCCGCGGGCCCCCTTGGACGGAGCGCATGCCCATCCTTGTCAGTGCCATCACTTCCCGGAATCCGGATGTGGTGGCTCTGCAAGATCTGGCCACCGAGCACCTGGATCTGCTCCTTTCGGCCCTCGGCGAGCAGTATGCCCTGGCCCCGCAGACGGTGGCCGACCTGCGCCTGGGCATCGCCCTGCACAATCCGATCCTCTTCCGCCGGACACGCTTCCTCCCCCTGCAATCTGGCACCTTTTCCCTGTGTAAGACGCCCTCCCTCCCGGGGTGCATGTCATTCGGCAACACCGCGCCGCGATCCGTCTCCTGGGTCCTTCTCCATGACAAGTCCTCCCGGCGCTCCTTCTACCACTTCAACACCCGGCTGGATCCCAATGCCCCGGCGGCTTTGACCGAAAGCACGTTGCAAATGGTGCGTCTTTTTTCTTGTCCGCCCTTTCGATTGTGCCCGCGCCCTGTGGCTTCGCTACACGTGTGCCCCCCTTCCGGCTCGCACATGCAAAGTCCAAACTAACCATGCGAATGCACCTCCGCATACACTCACGCACGCACGCGCGCGCGCGCACACACACACACAAACACAGGTTTTGAGCATCTCCAACTACAATCCCCACGGCATCCCGGTGGTGGCCACCGGTGACATGGCTGCCCAGTCGGAAGACGACTTCCATGTGCATCTCCTGCGGGCCAGCGGCTTCATGGACAGCTTCCGCCTTCTTCCGGGCAACCAGCATGCCGGTGATACGTATCACGACTTCACCGGGGTGGCCACCGAGCGGCCGGACTTCCTCTTTCTCCATGGGTCTCCGCTGGCCACAGCTGGCTTGGCGGTCAGCGAGGCGTCCCTCATTCGGGACAACCGTCAAGGCACCGGGTCCCAGCACATCTACCCTTCTTCGCACTTTGGCCTCCTGGCGGCAATGTCCTGGGACTTCCCCGGGCCGTCTCCTCTGGCTTTGACCTCGTGGATCGGCTGGCTTGGCCTGGCGCTGCTGATTGTTTGCATTGGTGTGGTTCTGCCCCTGCTGGTGGTGGCTTTGGTGCGGTTGCATCGCCTTGGTCAGCTCCCCTTCGCCTGGCTGCGTCTCGAGTCGACGGAGGCCGTAGGCAAGGATGCAAATGCCGACAAGGAGGCCGCCATCCTCAAGGAGGACCCCTCTTCCGATCCGGCGCCTTCCTCCATGTCTCTGGACTCTCAGGCCAGCTGGTCGCCCTGATGCTGCTGGAAATAAATGCCCTGTCCTTGGTGAAGATGTCCTGACGCGCGGGCGCAGGGATATGAGGCACAGGGCCCAGGTGTCGGGAGTGTCATGTTCAGGAAAGGATCTTTGCCGATCATCGAGCTTGGGAGGGCAACGGGCAAAAAGGCGGCCGCATCGAGCCAACACTCATGAGGACACGAAAGTGGGATATGGCGAGAGGCACAAGATGTGTGTGAGAGAGAGAGAGAGAGTGAGAGAGAGAGTGTGTGAGAGAGAGAGAGAG
>NW_009242973.1:3026150-3032573 GCF_000388065.1 Fonticula alba | reverse complement strand
GGAGAGAGACGACCACCGCTGCCAGTTCCCCAGGCAGGTGGGGGCTGGCGGACGGACGCCATGATGCCCGCTGATCTGATCATGTGGTCTAGGGTTCCCGAAGTGGGCGCATCACGTACCGACTCAGGTGTGGGCAGTGTCGCCCCCTGCGCACCTTGAGGGGGGGGGGAGGGGGGCCTCAACGGCTGTGGGGCCGGGAAGGGGGGCCATGAACACCCGGGTGCGCTTGGGGTCGGGCGCACACGCGCAACACATATGGGCAGTGTATGTGCCTGCGCAGAATGAGGCAAACACAACCGACGGTGGGCCGCGCGCGCGCATCAGCCTTTCTGTTTGTGTCTCTCGGCCGGCCAGCCGGCCCCGGATCCGGTGGGACTTAGCAGTCTCCGTGCGGGGGGCGCGAAGGGCCCGGAGGCGAGGGTGGGGGGGGCCGCCGAGGGCCTGGGCCTGGGGGGCGGGGGATAGGCAGGCGGCTAGACAGCCTTCCCGGTGAATGGGCGGTGCCCGGACTGAGGCAAGTTAGTCTCGCCCCCCCCCCCCCCCCCCCGCAGACCCCACCTACTCGGGAACCGGACAACGCCCGGTGAGATTATTCGACGGGGCCAGGGTGTTCCGCGCACCCCGGAGGCATGCTTGGTAAGATGGGCAGGGGGGGGGGGGGGCGGCAATCCACGGCTCCGCCGTTCATGCCCCCCGACCGCCGCAGGTGGGTGCGACCAGCGGGCCGAGAGGCTCCAGTGCTCTGTGCCGAGCGGGCGGCCGACCCCGCGGAGGGACAGCATTCCAGACGCCTCTCGGGCCGGCTGCCAATGGTGATGCCGATGTGCCATTGGTTCAGGTAGGCCGGCAGACGCCCGCACGAAAGCCCGGAGAAAGCAGGCCAAAGGGAGAGCCCCGCCCCGGGCTTTTCCGCGGTTCCTGCGCGGGGCGCTCTGACCGGGCAGGAGCTCCGAGACCCGCAGGGCCGGGGGCAGATTGGTCCAGACAAGGTGATCGCCCCTGACCGGGGCTCAGCCGCGCCCCCTCCCCACCCCAGCCACACACACACACACACACACACACACACACATCCCGCGCCGGCGCCAGCATCCCGTCGGCTTCGGCGTCATTCCTGCAACACTGGCCCACCCACTTGCGGGAGGCTGCCCCGGTTGCCCCCGCCCCCCTCCACCCCGGCCCCCCGGGGAGGGGCCAAGCTCGAAGCATCTCGCCAGGTCGCGAAGCTGAACGCCCGCGAGAGATCGCCTCAAGCATCGAGGGTGGGGCGAGGAGGGACCAAGCCAGGGGAGGAACGCAGACGATTGTGCCCGAAACCACGCCCAAACCACTCTGGGGGCCGGCGCTCACCCGATCGGCGAAAACCGGCGTGGGCCCGGGTGCCAGTGCCCAGGCGGCCGCGCCCGAGAGAAAGGCGCGGCAAGGGGAACACAGTCGGCAGGGCCCGGGAGAATCACAGGGAGCCCGGTGTGAGGGCACTTTCCCCGAAAAGGCCCCTCCAGGTCTTTGTCTCGCTGCGAAAGAGGCATCAGCACCCCTCCGCCCCCCACCGCACGACTTCTCTCTCTCTCTCTCTCTCTCCCTCTTTCTCCCTCTTCCTCTTCCCCCCCCCCCGCCCCAACCTTTCCCCCTTTCTCCTCCACGCAAACACACACCTCCCACATTACCCTCCCTCCTCGCCCCCTCCCACGCGACTGATGACTTCTATCGACGGGGACAGCTCCTTCGAAGAGGTCAACCACAGCGACGATTCCGACGCGCCCCCCTCCCCGGCCAGCCCTCCTCTTGCCGCCATCATGACCGGCCAGGAGCATGATCCCCTTTCCAGCCCGTCCGACGGCACGCATGCCGACGACGAGGCCCCCAATGCCACCCCCAGCCAGCCCCCCTCGTCGGCTCCCTCTTCGGATGGCGACCCCTCACTGGCTGTCGCTGACGCCCCCGCCGCCGGCCCTCCCTCGCTGACGGTCGAGACGACGCCCCTGCCGGTGTCCTCCAACTCCGGCGTCATTTCGGCCCTTTCGCCGACGTCTCTCCTGAAGGAGGCTTTGTCCCCGCGGCCGGATGCGGTTGGCAGCCCCCGGTCCGCCGGGCAAGTGACCATTTGGTCCATCAACGCCATGGATGACGATGATGAGACCGGCAATGCCGGCGAGGAGTCCGACGACTCGCTCAAGGCCCTGGCCACTGGGGACATTGAAGGCACTCCGGACGACGCCAGCCCCTCCTCCCTGGAGGGCAGCAACGACACCAGTCCCGCTGTCGGGTCTCATGCTGATGCCGACAGTGCCTCGGCCGCCGCCGCCGCGCCGGCCACCACCGGGTCCCGTGGCGGGGCCTCGGCCACCGGGGGAAGCTCCCGGCCGACCCGCCCAGCTGGAGGACCTTCGGGCTCACCCAAGCGCTCGGCCGATGGCCGTGGCACCGCCTCCTCGGGCGCCGGCAGTGTGAGCACCTCGCGCGAGTCCATCGCCCGGCTGCCGTCCAACTCGCACTCATTCGTCAATCTGGCCTCCCTGGCGGCACAGCAGCCGCAGCATCATTTCCCGCATGCCCACCAGACCGTTCAGTTCCAGCAGGCGCACCAGCATACCTTCCACCAGACGGCCAATTCGCACCTGGCCCCCCTGGCCCCATTGCAGAACGCCCATCGGTCAATGTCCCATAGTTCGGCCCTGTCGGGGCTGGCCAGCCCGATTCCCTCGGCGTCAGGCCTGTCCTTGGGGACTGGTGTCGGTCCAGCTGGGCCTCTGAATGCCCAAGGCACGTCCCGGGCCCTTGCCATGGAGCCGGATGCGCGTGCCCCGCCGGCGGCCGATGTCGCGGCGCCGACGCGCTCGCTGGCCCCTTCGCCCGCCGGCATGCGCGGCCCCATGAACCCCGACACCGGCGCCACGACTGGCGGCACCCACAACTCCGGCAATCCCAATCCCCACACCAAGACCCCGCTGTCGCAGCTGAACCTGGCCAAGGTGACCAAGCTCTTTGGCGAGTCGACGCCGGGAGGCGGCCCGCATCGGTCCCTCTCCCGGCGCATGGCCACCGAGAGCACCAGCTGGGCCATCGGCGATGTGGACGAGGACAATGTCCAGCTGAAGTTCGATCAAATGTTCCTGGACGACATTTTGCGCACCATCCAGACCGAGTCTCGTAGTGGCCTGCATTTCTTGGACTTCTCGACCCTCATGCGGGAAGGCTGCTCCAGTCTCATCAATGATTCCTTCACCCGGTGCTTCGTGCCGCAGAAGGCCCGGCGGTGGAACTGGAACATTTATCTCTTCATCATGTACTGCCTCGGAGTGGTTCTGCGCTATGTGGTGCTCTTCCCACTGCGGTACGCCGTCCCTTCTCTTCCTTCAGTGTCTCCTCCTGCCTCTTCTTCCTTCATTGTCTCCTCCTGCCTCTTCTTCCTTCATTGTCTCTTCTTGCCTCTTCCTGCTTCTTTCTGCTCCTCCCTGCTCCCCCGCTCAACTTTTCTCACCCCGCAACACGCACCCATACACATCTAACATTACATCTCCTCCCTCCCTCCCACTCCCCTCCCTCTGCCACGTTGCAGTGTCCTTACTCTGATATCGGCGTTTGTGCTGTTCTTCCTGCTGCGAGGCATCACCGGGCTGATCTTCCAGAACTCCCCTCGCCGCCGGATTCAGTGGCAGGTACGTGCCGGCGCATGGCCCTCCACGATGTCTCTCCCATTCTCCCTCCTCCCTTCATCTCCCCCGCCCCGGCCTTCGGCTCGCTCGACATGCTCTCACACACGGATGGGCATGCGCATGTGCATGTCTACTTGGCCCTCCCGGGGCGACACAATAGCGCCGCAGTCTTCAGACGCTTTCCTACATCTTCTCCATGGCCCTCTCTGCTGTGATCAAGTATCATGGCACGCCTCCAACTCGCCGGCCCAATCAGGTATACGTGGCCAATCACACCTCTCTCATCGATGTGGTCGTGCTCAATGTGGACCAAATCTACTCGATGCTTGGGCAGCGCCACGTCGGCTTTGTGGGCTGGCTGCAGGATTCCGTGCTGGCCGGCACGGATTGCCTCTGGTTCAACCGCATGGAGGCCAAGGACCGCAAGATGGTGTCGGAGAAGTGCGTTCTGAAACACCGCCTTGAGCCTGTGCAGCCTATTGCTTCCTTGCCTCTAACACGTTTACCCTCTCTGGCCGCGTGGGGCGGGCCACTTCTCCTCTGTAGGATTCGTGAGCACACTCACGACATCAACCGGTCGCCGCTGCTGATTTTCCCCGAAGGGTATGTGCACCTTATGCCCGTGCCCCCCCCCCCTCTTTGGTTGCCGTTGGCCATGCCCTTTCTGGGTCTTCTTTTCCCTTCTCAAAATTAACCCCCCCTTCGCCCCCATCCCCACCCCCACTTCCGCCTGCTCAGCACATGTGTCAACAACAAGCACATTGTCATGTTCAAGCGCGGTGTACGTCAATACCACCCTCTATGTGGCCAAACCGCCCACACTCCCCCTTCTGGTGCTGACTCCCTTCTCCACCCCATCCCCGACAGGCATTCGAGCTTGACGCCGATGTCTGCCCGATTGCCATCAAGTACAAGTGCGCCCTCCCTCGTCCTTTGGTGTTCTTTTTTTTTTCTCCCCTTTGCCTCTGCCCTTTTTCTTTTTCCCCTTCCCGCGCGATCCAATTGTCTCACAGTCCTGTTCTTTCGGCCCTGCCCCCCTTTTTTCCTGTGCTTGACGTTTGCAGTAAGGACTTCGCGGATGCTTTCTGGAATTCCAAGAAGGAGTCCTTCCTTGGGTATCTTTTCAAGCTGATGACCAGCTGGGCTCTTGTTGTGCGTTCTCTGTCTCTCTTTCTCTCTCTCCCTCTCTCGTCGCTTGAATTCTCGTGTGGTCTTCTTTCTATCCTTTTCCCCACTGGCACCCCCGGCTCACCTTCCCTCCCGCGCACAGGTTGATGTCTACTACCTCGAGCCGCAGACCCGCCATCCGGAGGAGTCGGTGACCATGTTCGCGGATCGCGTGAAGAAGCTCATTGCCCGCTGTGCCGGCTTGGTTCCGGTCCCCTGGGATGGCTATCTCAAGTATTATCGTCCGCGTGCCTCCTTCATGCAGTACCGGCAAAATGCCGTGTCCAAGCTTCTTCGCCTGCGTCTGGACCTGCATGAGAACTTGAACATCGAGGAGCCACCCTCAGATGGCAACATCTTGGATTTCCAGACCGACTCCGGTGAGCTGGAGGCACTTGGTGATGAGCACAACTCCGGCTCCCTGGGCCCGAGTGACGAGGCCGACCAGTCGACGTCGGAAACCGCTCGTAGCTCCGACGCACAGACCTTTGCCACCACGGCCGCTCCACGGAAGACCCCATCATAGCCGATGTATCCCCTCAAATATCTGCAGGCGTGCTCGCTGCCTGACAGACTGGCGTTTGCCTGCCCTCCGGATAAACTCGCATCCCGGCCATTCTCCCTTGTGCATTGAAGAGTATCACCTTTCATCAAAAAAAAAAGTGCCTTATCTTGAGGGTCAGAAGATCACTGCATGCAGAGGGGGAGGCTTCTGGGACATCACTTGCCTCTCGCCCTTCACAGCCTTGAAACACATGGCATGGACAAGGGAGGGCAGCTTGGCGAGGAGCGAAAAAAAACACAAGCAAGAGGAAGCAGGAGGGTATATTAAACGAGGGAGGAGAAAAGGCGGCTGCCATGCATGCACACTGACGCACGCCCGGCGACTCTTGCGCGCCCGAACTCACACGTGCAGTTGGGCCCTGCTCCTAATGGCGCTGGAGACAGCGGATGATGAGAGGAGGGGGAGCGAGAGAGAGGGAGAGAGAGAGAGAGGGGGAGAAAGAGAAAGGGCACCTAGAAGACCGGGGCCGGGTCGGTGAAGAACTCCCAATCCGCGAACTCGCCATTGGGCGAGCAGGCCGCGCAGTCGTCACACTCGACGCCGCACGGGGGGTGGGGCATCTCCAGCGGAACGATGGACACGCCAGTGGTGACGGTGAAGATGCGCTCGTCGCTGCCGGGGAGGGTGGTGCCGGCAACAATGCCGGCCGGGCCAGCGCCGGTGACCTCCTGGTGCCGCGGGACCAGGCTCGTGGCATCAGTCACATCATACTCGGCCTGCACGAAGAACCCACGGTACCCGGTCTCCGGAAGCTCGACATTGGCCACCCAGACCTTCTGCTCCGGATCGACCGGCGTCAGATCGGTGGGCACCCACTTGCACTTGAGGTAGCAGTTCAGGATGAAGGACCGGTCCTTCTTGTTGTGGGCCTGGTACAGCTTCACCGAGACCGGGCGAGTCTCCGAACGGAAGACAATCTGCTGGCCAGACGGGTCGAGGGACCAGTCATAGACCGGGCGCTCGCCGCCGTAGATGAGCAGGTGCATGAGGCTGCTGAGGGTCTCACTGAAAGGGCGCCGAGGGGGGGGGGGGGGAACG
>NW_009242973.1:3020357-3025934 GCF_000388065.1 Fonticula alba | reverse complement strand
GGGGGGGGGAGGGAAGGGGCAGAAGCAAAAGGAGCAGGAGAGGGTGGGCGGCAGTGACACGGGCACATGACGATGGGTCAGGACAATGTGAAGGGAAGAACCCAGGCGGAGGAAGAGATTGCGACAGGGGATGCAGGGGATGCAGGGGGAGGGGGGGGGGGGCACACGCACGTCACCTGGCGCACATGGCCGACCAGCGAGTGCTCGGTGTTGGGCAGGTAAGCCAGGTACTTCTCGCCGTCATAGAAGGGGTACCAGAACTTCCAGCCATCCGGCACGAAGAACTCGTCACTCACGGCGTTGATGGCGAAGACCGGCACGCCACGCTCCTTGTACCGCTCGATGTACACCAGGGGATCCTCGACGTCGGCCAGGCGCTCGAAGGCCGGGCAGTTGAGGCACTGAGTGATGTTGGCCTCAGTGTAATCATTCAGGGCCAGTGGCCAGCGGCCGTAGGTCTGATAAATGTTGTTGAAGTTGTTGAACATGTCCAGGACGTCGATGACGATCGGGGCCGAGGCCACAACACGCGAGTCCACCGCGCCGGTCAGCCAGCTCACCCACCCGCGCTTGGAGGCGCCGACCACGGCAAAGCGCTCGACGCTCGGGGCGGTCGGCACGCGCTGCGCCGCGAACTCCTGGATGGCGTCCATGGCCCGGACAGCCGCCTTGACCATGGGGAAGCGCCCGACAATGTAGGGCTCGTTGGTGCGCATGAAGATCTTCCAGGTCTTGGCCAGGAAGGAGTCTGCAAGGAAGTCGCGGCCGGGGGAGGGGGGGGGGAGGGGAGGAAGGAGAGGGCGATCAGTGGAAAGGGAGCGACGACAGACGAAGGTGAGGGGCCCGGCAAACGGCACAAACTGGGGAGCAAGATGAAAACATACCCTCCGAGCGGCCGAAGTCCTCATCGGCAAAGATAATCGGCTGGTTGGGAACCTGGCTAAGCTCGGCAACAATCATGCCGTTCTCCACGGCGATCGGGGGGACTGATCAGGAGGACACAAGGGGGACATTGCGACCAGGAGGGAGAGGAGGAAGGAGGTACATGTCAATGAACTGCCACCATGTGTATATGTAGCGGAGGGGGGGGGGAAGCAGGGGAGGAGGAAGAGGAGGAGGAGGAGGAGGAACTGCGCAGGACACGTACGGAAGGCCTCCATATCCTCGGGGGGGTTGCCCAGGGGGTTGCGCCCGCCGCCAATGTACAGGGCAGCCAGGTCGGTCTTGATGTTCTTGGGGACGGCACTTAAGAGCGGGGGAAGGGTGGACTTCATGTCAGACAGGCAAAAGGAGGGGGGGGGGAGGTGCCTTCCCTCAGCGAGTGAGGAAGGAAGCACGGGAGGGACCAAGGGCAGTCGCGGGGCGCGCGGGGGGGGGCGGACAGGACACGTACACACGCAGCCAGTGCTCCCAGACCGGGGTGTCAGTGATGTTGGAGTTGAGCCAGGTCTGAGAGGTGAGCTTCAACATGTAGAGGCTGTAGCCAAGTGAAGCGTGGGGAATGACGCTGGCCACTTCCCAATTGTAGGTGGTATCCCCATTGTTGAGCTGGAAAAGAGGGGGGCGGGGGACGGGGGAGGAAGCGGGGCCGGTTGATGGGTCATGTGTGAGCAGCAAGGAGGGCGCGCATGCGTCCATGTACGGGCAGGGGGGGGGGGCGATTGTCGATCGGTCGAGAAAAGAGCACGAGACAGTGCCAGCAGACGGGGAGAAGGGCGGCAGCTGATCCGACACACGTACATAGTCATCCAGGGGAAGGGCAGTGCCCGGACGCGGGGCGGCCCAGAAGAGACAGCCCAGCAGAGCGGCCAGGGTGATCACAAGCCGTGACCAGTTTGTGCGGCCGGACATGATGGCAAGATGGGGAGGAGGGGAGTTGCACAAGACGAGGGCTGGACGGGGCGACCGAGGGGGAGGGGAGGATCTCTTCGATGGGAGGGGTGAGGGAGGAGGGGAAGGAGCAGCAGCAAGGCTCGATCGGGGGGCTGGCAGACACCTGGCCGGGAGGCTGGACAAGGGCCAGCCTTAAGACGTTTCTTCGCGCGTCTGGGTGGGTGGAGGGGTGGGGGCAACCGAGCATGGAGCGCCGTCGGCGTGGTGCCCGGGCGATCTAAAGTCCCCGGCATGTGGAGCAACGCGAGGAGCGCAAGCCAGTGCTACCGGACCTGGACGAACACCCGGACCGGAAACCGGGCCCGAGAGACCAAGGACGCGCCGGCTGGAGGGACAGCACACCGGGCCGGGCGAAATACACCGCCAGCCGGAAGACACACGGTCGCCTGACTCTCCGCCCAGAACCCGACGCGGTCCCTCGCCCCTGGCGCGAGCCATCCTCGTAGCCCCCTCTCAAAGGGCAAATTCACCTGAGCGGGAGCGGCCCGGGGGGGGGGGGGGGGGCGAAAGACGTGCTTTGGACACCGGCGCCCCAAACACCGCCCCACTCCGGTGGCGGGGGGCGCCCCGGAGCGGATGGGCGATCGGGAACACCCTGCACAAGTGTGGGCAGGGAGGGGGAGAGGCCCGATGGAAGGGGGTTGTGTGCAAGGCAGTAGAAGGCAACCACCGGCACCGGTGGGTTCGATGCACGGCGGGCAGGCGCGGGTTCCCTCGACCAAGGGAAATTAGGCGCCAGAGCAAAGCAACCCGTGGCCAACCTCCTTGACTGGCCCCGCGAGGAGACGGACAATGGTGCGCACACGCGGAGAGATCTGCGCCCCCCCTCCACGCGCCCCCCCCCCCCCCCCTGTGTCAAAATAAAGGGCCAATAATAACTCCGGTGTATATTACATTGATGGGCGTAGCCCAAGAAGGGGGCGGGGCCGGGGGGGGGGGGGGGGGGCGAGGGGAGATGCTGGACACGGCCGCGGAGCCCATAATAACAACAACAACAACGAGGGCCCCTCTGCCCACTCTCGTGACACGAGGGCGGCGGCGACAAGGGGCCGCGCCGATGTTGTCCCTGCGAAGGCTGGGCGTCTTCGCGGCTCCGCTTACGCGAGTCTCTCTCCCTCCTCTCTCTCTCTCTCTCGCTCTCTCGCGGGTTCTTTCTCTGCCCCCCTGCCCCTCCCATGTTCTCGCCGTGACCCCCTCGGCCCCCTTGGCCACCCCATTCTCGTCCCGGCCCGAGTACCGTTGGAGCTCCTTCGGGGCCAGGCAACGGGGGGGAGGGGGCCCTCTAAGGCGGCCGGCCATATGACCGTGGAGCGAATGGCGGTGGCCACCGGGCAGCAACTGGCCGGCGAGGCACGGTCTGGCCCCGGGCCCAGTTCGCAGCCATGTGCGCATGTCACACCGAGGGATCACGTCCTTTTTGCTGGAATGGCACCACTTCGAGGATCACACCCCGGCACTACCCACGCTCGCCGCGCTCCCGAAGATGATTGCAATCTCGGCATGCTGGTGGCGAACCCCGGGACCGTCGTCGTTCGGGGTTCGGTCCCGCGCCCCCCCCCCCGGGCGCCCGAAGCCCTGCGCACCGTTGTGACGACTGAGACTGACGAGCCTTCCTGCTGGGTCTCGTCTGGGGGCTCGGGCCGCAGGGGGGGGGGGGGGGGGGGGCCGAGGCCAGATACTCCATCGCAAGGACGTCCACGCATCCCCGAAGACCGCGCTCACTTGGGCTGACTCGGGGGGCTGATCCATTGGCATCCGGCTGGCGGTCGGCCGGTCCAGACGCCTCCCCCCCCCCCCCCATCCGGGTGGGCTGCCGGCTGGGCGGGGACATAGATTTCCCCGAGCCCGACCGGGAGGCCCCTTGGCGTGAGCCCCTTCTTGTCCGGTTCGCAGTGCGGAGCATCCCCCGGACGGGCGGTGCCCCCCTGCCGGGTGTCCGGGCTCGGCTCTGCCGGCGCGCCCCCGGGGCCAGCGGGGGGGAGGGGGGGGGGCCAGCCCGGAAACGCAGTCCTGTCAGAGAAAACAATCAACCTGCGGCCCCTCCAATCTAACAATATGCCCGCCGAGGCTCCTTCCTCCCTCCTGCCGAGGGAGGGCGACACAGGCGCGCCCAGGCCGAACAGGCGGGGCCTGCCTGGGAGGGGACTTCCCCCTCGGGCTTCGTCCGAGGCGGCAGCGCTTAACCCCTGCTCGGAGCGAGCGGGTTGGGGCCCGCTGGCCCCTCGACTTGCCGGGGTGCGACCGACGAGTCTTGCACTGCTGCCCCCAGTGCCGGCGTTCCCGCCTGGGGGGTGAAGGGCGGGGGGGGGGGCGGGGGGAAGATAGGTGTCACCGCCCGTGTGGGTGGGCGGAGGATGGCCCCGGCACCGACCCGGGGGAAGGCGCATGAAAGTCCTTCGGGCACACAGCCGCATGGCCGGCTTCGCCCGCCCCCCTGGACTGTGCATCATTCCGCCCTCATTCCGCCCATTCCTTTTCCTTGTTCTTTGGCTTCGGCCCAGATCCGATGCATATGATTCATGGTGCGTAGTGCCCTCCGCCCCTTCCCCCTGGCCTTCGCCCTTCGCCCGGCCTCACGACGCTTGCCCCTGCTGGGCAAATGTAATTTGCGCATGGACGCCGTCCTGCGGCGCGTTGCCGGGGCGGGCCCGGCTCCCGGACGCCCCCCGCACCGTGATGATCGCCGTGCCCATGCGCGGGTGAAAACAAACACCTTCTTGCCCGCCTGCCCCAGGAGGCAGTTGGCCGGCGACGATTTCCAGCGCCCACAGACAAGCCCCCGCGTCGAGGTGCTTGTGCTGGCGCTTTTGCTCGGCCGACTCCGTCCAGCCCCTCCCCCCGTCGTCCCCCTTGGCACGACCCTGGACCATCCGCCAGGAGGGGGAGGAGGACCGCGAGGGTCGAGCTTTTCGATGCAAGCTGCTCTCGGCCCCCTGCCGTCTGTGCGAGCAGCTCCCTTCGCCCCCCCCCCCCCCCCTCCCCCGTGGGCGCCCCCCGCCCCCCCCCCCCCCCCCCCCCCCCCCGCCCCCGGCCCCCTCTCCTCCCCGGCGGTTTGCGGGTACGATCTGCACTGCAGACATTCATGTCGCAAGGATCGGCCTCCCCCCCCTCCCAGATGATGGGGGGAGCAGCCTCCGTTCAGCCGGAGGAGCCAGGCAGCATCCAGTTGAAATGCTCCCTGCAGGGTCTTCGAGTGACCATCAGCGGCGGCAGCCTTCTCCCTCTACTTCCCCTTTCCCCCCCTCCTCTTCTCCCCCCCCTCCTCTTCTCCCCCCCCTCCTCTTCTCTCTGCCCCCCCCTCCCGGCCGTTGGCACGCTTGACACCCTCGCGAAGAGACCCCCGGGGTCCTTGAACGCCGACGCGCGCCGGCCTCCTCCTCCTTACCTCTTCTTTTCCTGCCCCTTCACCTTCTCGCGCTTGGGCCACTTCATCTGGCACCCGCGTGCGTCGCCTCAACCATGTCGCTCGTCGTCCTGCCTCGCAGCGCTAGCCGCGAGGGCGGCTACCAGGTCAACGACATGGTCTCTGGCTCCTCCGATGATGACGCGTCATCCACTGCCTCGGAGGGCTTTATCGGTATGTGCTCCTTGCTCGGCCACCCCCTCTGCCCTGGCCACACTGTCTGACTGCTGGGCCTTGTTCGCGCTGGTGCTTCGCCTCTCCGTCCATGTGAAGACCGGCGA
>NW_009242973.1:3018495-3020317 GCF_000388065.1 Fonticula alba | reverse complement strand
TGATGATGACGCGTCATCCACTGCCTCGGAGGGCTTTATCGGTATGTGCTCCTTGCTCGGCCACCCCCTCTGCCCTGGCCACACTGTCTGACTGCTGGGCCTTGTTCGCGCTGGTGCTTCGCCTCTCCGTCCATGTGAAGACCGGCGACCAAAGGGCAAGGGCAATTCCCTGTCGTTCTTGGAAACCATGCGCCTTTTCCTGGCCCGGCTGCGGCTGGCTGTCATCTATGTGATGCGCGATTCGCGTCGGGATGCGCGTTCCCTGTCGATCGGTGTTCTGACGGTCTTCCTGATCGTTTGCTTCCTCAGGTGCGCACCCCGTCCATTCGGTGCTGGCTTGCTCTCTTGCTCCCTCCGCCTCTCCATCTGACCCCGCCCTCCCCTCGGCCCCTGTCACAGCCTCATCCAGAATGTGCTCCCGCGCATTCCGCACATTTTCAGCCGCCTGTCCGAGGACCAGGTCGGCCAGTTCGATGTGATGCTGGCGCCGGACCTCCAGCGGACCACATTGAATGGGGACCACTTCGCCGGGTATGACACCACGGTCGGCCCGCCGGCCTGGTTCAAGCCCCCTTCCGCCACCGACCCCCCGGTGGTCGATGCCACGCAGCAATCCATCTTGCTGAACTTCACGGAGATCGCATCTCGGCTGTACCCCCCCGGTGCGCCGGGACAGCCGGTGGCCGAATGGCAGCTCCCCTACGTTGGTCACAGTGCCCTTGGCGCCTTTCCCCGGTGGTACATCCCTGTCAATGTGACCCTCCCCATGCAGGTGGGTGCCCCGGCCGAGGCGGGATCCAGCGGCAGTGCGTCTGGCCAGTCGCGGCTGCCTTCGACCGGTCGTCGTGGCATTGCCTCTGTCACGGCGACCGCGGTGGCCGACCCCCCAATCGTCCAGGCCACAGTCATGGTGATCGACTCGCAGCTGGAATCGGTGCGTGTGCCCTCGCACATCTTCCTCCTCCCCCTCCTCCGCCTTTCCTTGACTTCTTCTCAATGGCTTCCTGATGCTTATGCTCCATCTGCTGTCTTCTTTCTCCTCCCCCTCCCCTCTTCTTCATCCCTCCCTCGCAGGACATTGCCGTTGGTGCTGGCTGGAAGTTCCGGCCGATTGGTGCCGGGGAGGCGCACGTTCGTGGCTCCACCCTCCGGTCACTCGGTTTGCGCCCGGGCGCCGGCGATCCGATTCATGTTCTGATGGACTTGTACCCGGTCATTCAGGTATTTCTCTCCTCCTCAAACACCTTGATTGCATCCATCTATTTCCCGCTTCTCGTTCCACCTGCCCCTCGCTCTGCTCTCTCCCTCTCCCCTCGCCCAGGTCATGTTAACGTCTACCTTCTCGACAGGGTCTCGGTCTGTTGCCCGACAATCTGCCTGAGAGCATTCCACTGGATGGTATTGTCCTTCCTCCGGGTGTCACTCTCCCACCGGGCTTTACCCTTCCGCCGGGCGTCACTCTTCCACCAGGTGTCACTCTTCCACCTTCCCCAGGTGGCCAGAGTGTCGGCACCATGCGCCAGGCTCGTTTCCTCGTCGAAGACGAGTATGACATCGCCTCGACGGGGTCTGCCTCGGCTCCTGCTTCCGGCTCGGCTCCTGCTTCCGGCTCGGCTCCTGCTTCCGGTTCGGCTCCTGCTTCCGGCTCAGCTCCAGGCTCCAGCTCAGCTCCTGCTTCCGGCTCAGCTCCTGTTTCTGGCTCCGCTCCTGCTTCTGGCTCCGCTCCTGCTTCTGGCTCCGCTCCTGCTTCTGGTTCGGGTCCTGCTTCCGGCTCCGCTCCTGCTTCCGGCTCAGCTCCAGGCTCCAGCTCCAACCCCGGCTC
>NW_009242973.1:3013291-3018415 GCF_000388065.1 Fonticula alba | reverse complement strand
CCGGCTCAGCTCCAGGCTCCAGCTCCAACCCCGGCTCTTCCCCAGGTTCTAGTTCCTCCCGGGTTGGGTCGTCCGGCTCCGGTTCTGGCTCCGGCTCTGAGGCCCTTCCTCCCGGAGCGTCCATTCGCCTGGCCGACTTGTTTGTCCTGAACCGGAACTACGTGGTTGTCGATGCGATCGAGCGCCCGGGTGGCAAGTTCCCCACAGCCCTCCTTGGCGATACCGTGGTCCTCGATTTGCATGCCTTCGAGTACGACCTGAAGTCCACCATGGAGATGGCCCTCAACTCGCAAGCCGTGCGCCTGCTGGCCGCCTCGAATAATGCCACTGCCGAACTCGATGAGGCACTGGCCCGGATCCGTGATTTCCACCTGGCCGATCATGCCATGTTGGTCGGTGTGAAGTTCAGCCAGCGCGGGGACCTCTACTCGCAGCAGGACAATGCCCTGGTCGCCGCTCTTGTGGGGGCCAGCGATACGGTCATGTCGGTTCTGTCTGCCGAGCCGCATCTCTTGGGTCCTGGGGCCGTGGCGCCGATCAGCCAGTTGCTGGCCTCGCCGCGTGTCTCCTCCGGTGACCGTGTTGGCGTCAAGGGGTCCTTCGGCGGCGGGGTTGATGCCTTTGGTGATCAGGACCCCAACCGGATGGACTTTGCCGATTCGCTCGGCATCCTGGCCGGTGGGCCGGCCGGCATCCTGTCCGCAGCCGCCTCCAAGCCTGGGCCCTCACCCGACGAGGTGGCGGTTCTCTCCTCGGAAGTGACTTTCCCCGTGTATGACACGCTGCAGCAGACATCCTTCATCCGGCTGTCGCTGGATCAGCTATTCTTCATCGCCATCGGCACCCTGGTCCTGCTGGCAGTGCTGCTGGTGTTTTCCCTTCTGCTGGAGGACGTCGAGGGCAAAACCTATGAGTATGGCATGCTCCGAACCATGGGCATGCCGGTGACATTTGTGAGCGCAATTGTCGTGGTCCAGGTATGTGTCCCTGGCGGCGGCGGCGGCGGCGGCGGGGAGCATCCTTTCGGGATCTTCTTTTCGTTTCTTCTTGCGATTTTCCTCCTTGCTTCTGCTCCTCCTCCGCCCTTCCTCCACTCCCCCTTTTATGCTCCCTCTTCTCACCGATGTTCTTGGTTGGCGAAACAGTCTCTCTTCTTCTCGATCCCCGGCATTTCGGTCGGCCTCATGATTTGTTTCCTGCTCCACGCCCCAATCGAGATGTTCATCTCCAACTATGTTGGCCTGCCGCTGCAGATGGGTCTCGGCTGGCAAGCAGTCGTCCAGGGCATCGGTGCGCTCGGGTCTTTTTTCGAACAGACCCCCGTCTGCCTTCCTGACTTCTCCCCCCACTCACCGTCCTTCTCCGGGGATCTCTCCTCTCCGTGTAATGCGCCACAGTTCTTGGCATTACCTTGCCGTTGATTGGGACACTGGTGCCCATCCGTCGTGCCCTTGGCCGTACCCTGCGCGGGGCTTTGGATCTCTATCACAACACGGCCAACGACTCGCTGGTCACCGTACGTACCGGGGCGATGCCCTCAGAGAGCCGGACCACTGCATCATTCGCCTCGCCGGGCGCGCCTCCCCCCCCTCCCCCACTGACGGGACTCTCCCTCCTCCACGACGCATCAACTGTCCCTGCCCCGCGTATGCGCATGCGGCGCATGTCCATCAACCTGTCGATGCCATTTGCAGGTGCGGAAGCTCACGGACATCGGCTTCAACCCCCTTGAAACCACGGTGGCTCTCATCCTCGTTGGCTTGGGCGTCCTGGTATACTACCTGGTTCCACTGTCGTTCATCTTCAACAACCTCGGCCTCTTTTTCAGCGTATTGTCGGTGATTCTCATCAGTGCGTGGCACTTGCCTTGACGACTGTCGCCTGCGCTCCATGACCCTTGACTGACATTCCCCCCCCCCCCCCCCTCATCCGGCGATTAGCCATGGTCGTTGGACAGGTTCTGATTGCCCAGGCCGTGGACCTGGCCTTTGAGAAGCTGTGGGTCTGGATTTTGATGTGGGGCGAGGACCGGTGCGTTTGGCCATGCCAGCATCTTGCCGGATTGTCCTTCTTCTTCGCTCCTCCCTCTGGCTCCCTGTCCTCCTCCTGCGTTGGCCGTTGCCCCTTCTAATTCGCCTTGTGCCCTCCTGATGGCAACTCCTTGCGTCAGCATCCTGGCACCGCTGGTTATCAAGAACCTGGTTGCCCATCGGTCACGTAATCGCAAGACCGCCATCATGTTCACCATGTTGGCGGCCTTCGTCATTTTCGCCGCCTCACTCTTCGTCCTGCAAGCCCGGTCCATCCCGTCTGCCACGAAATCCCTGCTGGGGTCCGACATCCTGGTCATGTCTACCTATGGCATTGATCATCCCCTGCCGGTACCCGAGCTGCGTGCTTATCTCGACCGTTTCCGGACCCAGAACCCGTGCGTCTTGTTTTTTTCCCCCGCCCACCGAGCCCCCCCCCCCCCCCCGCACTACTCCTCGTCCGACATCGTCGGCCCGGTGATGGTCCACTCGGCCGATGCCGCGCAGGTCCTCGGTGCCGACCTCTGCCTGGCCTTTGTCCTGGTTGGTGCTGCCTTCTCCTTGTGGTCCATGCTGACCGCCCGCCAGCGTCGCGCCAACTAGGTTCCTCGGTCCCTCGCCCCCTCGCCCGCTCCGCCCCCCCCCTCCCCGCGTGTGTGTGTGTGTGTGTGTGTGTGTGTGTGCGTGTGTGTCCGTTCAGGCTGGCAGACGACTGACAGGATGCCATGCTTGCGGGTCTCCTCCTCCTCCGGCTCTCATCGCCATCGGACATTCCACTCTCAGGACCATCGACTCTCCGATTGATTCCCAGTTCGCGATTGTCAATGATATCTCCTTCTTCACCTTCCCCCTGGCCAGCTACCCTGGCCTGGACCGGACATACATCCGCTCGGCGGTGACCATCAAGTCCAAGTATGCCAATTTCCAGGTACGTCATGTGTCAGTCATGCTCTCCTCGGCCCAAGTCACAACAGTGCGAGCATCAGCCCACTTCCTGTTTCCCCCGACTGACTTTCGGCCAACTGTGTGTGAACACGCATAGGGCGTTGATCAGAACTATCTGGATGTCGCATTTGACGACTATCTTCTCCTGGAGAAGCCAGTCAATGCCCAATTCGAGCAGACCCTCAATACCCTGCCAAAGACCACGCCTCTGGGCCACCGGAACCCGGTGCGTGCGCTGTACAGCCCGCCCTCTGGCTTCTCCACCGGATTGGAGATCGATCCGCCGCCTGGTGGCTCCTCCTCCAGCGGCCCACCGGTTCTGCCCGACTCGGCCCCTCCATACTTCAGTTTTGATTTCAGCTCCAGCCCCTCGGGTCAAGATACTCGTCTTGAGGCGTACTACGAGTCACATGGGCTCCTTTATGCGCATCGCTATCCCTGCCTCATCTCAAGCGTATGTTCCGACCTGTTCGCCGGTTTGCCGGCCTCATCGTGCCTGTCCTCTGCTCCCTTTTCTCGTGCACACGAGCGTGCTCGTGTCCATTTTCTCCCTTTCCCTTCTTTCCTTTCCCTCCCCCCCCCTATTTGTCTCCCTCACACGCGCACGCGATTGGTTGTCATCCATAGCAAATTGCCTCCTCGACGTACATCGATGTCAACACCGACCTGCTGCTCTCGGTGCAGGATGCCAGCGGATCGGATAGCTACCTCTTTAGTGCGGTGGCTCTGGTGCGCAAGCTCCCCGGGTTTGGTGGCTTCAACCAGTTCCAGGCTAGTGGCTCGCCGATGCTCGTCAACAATGACATCTTTGCCAAGGTCCTGCGGCGCGTGCACGAAAAGGCCAGCCTCCCCGTGCCGGTGCGTCAGCCAGTGCCCTGCCCCTTCCGTTTCCACCGCCCCCCCTCTTTCTCTTTCTCTCTCTCTCTCTCTCTCTCTTCCTCCCTCTATATCTCCCCTGCTCCAGCTCCTGATTGGTGGCTCACCTTCTGTTTAGCCGGTCAAACATGAGCGTCTGCTCATTCGTGTCTTGCCCGAGGCCTCGCCCTTGCAGATTGAGCATATCGTCAATGGTCTGACCTCGCTGCTGACCGAGGTCGAGGGGGCCGAGGTGGTCAATATCCGAGACCAGGTGGCTCAGACTTCCTTCGCGTCGGACATGATTTTGCTTTTCTTCTTCATTGTCTCCGGCGTCGGCATGATCTTCTGCTTCTGTGTCCTCTGGCTGAGTTTCACGGCCAACGTCCGGGAGAATGCCTGGGAGTATGGTGTTCTGCGGGCCGTTGGACTGAACGTACGTTACCCTTGTGTGTGTGTGTGTGTGTGTCTGTATACTTCGGACATTACCCTCCCATCCGCCAGTCTTCCTGACCGTGTCCCCTTTCCCCTCCTGGCATCCTCCCTCCTCTCTCTCTCTCTCTGGGCTCTAGGCGCAAACCGTCACTCGCCTGTACATCTACGAGGCTTTTTCGATCGTCATCTCGTGTTTGATCCTGGGCACACTCATTGGCATTTCCACAGCCACCATCCTCACGTTGCAGATCAACCTCTTTACGGAAAACCCCTTCGACTTCTACTTCCCTGTGGAGCTCTTCGTCTTTGTGGTGGTCCTCTCTTGCGGAGTGGCCGCCATCGGGAGTATTGCCCCAGCACGCGAACTCAGTCAGAAGGAGATTGCTGTTGCCCTTCGTGGTCTGTGAGAGCCGGCCAGATCGTGCTCCTCTCGTCCATTTTCTCCCTCTTTCCCTCTCATCTCCCCTCCCCCCCCCCTCTCTCTGTCTCTCTTCCTTCCCTCGACACATTTCCACCTCTCCCCCATTTGCGCGGCCAATAGTTCTCCCAGCCGTGTTCCTTCCCTCTTTCCCCCTCCATTGTAATACTTTGCTTCGGTGCCGTGCGCATAGGCGCAGACATGTTAGATTAGCTACTCGCCAGGCGAGTCCCTTCTCACCGGGCTGCATTGTATCAAACACTACACTTCCCTGTCTCCTGTCTGCCTCTATGCGTGCACATACGTGAGTATGTCTGGGTTCATTCATACACATACACACACATACACACACAAATGCGTCTGCTCATGCCCGCACATATGAATCTATTACCAAGAGGTGAGAGCCTCGCCTACATGCTTTGATCGGCCAGCTTCCAGAGG
>NW_009242973.1:2994815-3013281 GCF_000388065.1 Fonticula alba | reverse complement strand
GGGGGGCTACCTGCCGGATAAAGAGGGGAGGAAGGGAAGCGGGGCAGGCAGGCGGGTGGGCAGATGCCAAAGGCAGGCAGGCGAGGTACGTACACAAGCGCGGCCACCGGACCAGCGTGCGCCCCGGGGAGCTCGGCCCGGGGCTGCGACTGAGTGGTGAAGTTGGGCCCGGTGCCGAAGTTGGCCGCCGCTCGAGAGGGAGAAGGTCCGCGGGAGGGGGGACCCGAGCTGGCCGCCGCAGCCCGAGCAAGGGGCTCCCACAGCCGCAGGGACCCATCACGATGGCCAGTGACAATGGTTCGACAGGTGCCAAGTGTGGAGGAGGATGTCACCGGATCACGAGTGGCTAGGCTCGGGCCCGGGCGGGCGGGCTCCGCCGTGAAGGAAATCTCTCGACTACTGGCATCGCCACTTGCGCCTCCCCCGATGGGCTCCCCGGCCATCGGCCGGGTACCCGTCAGTGAGGAAGATCGGAGCCGCGAAACGAACCCCCAGGAGGGAGTTGCATCACCGCCGTCGCGAGCCACTTGCGATGTGCTCAAGGGGTTCTCATGGCCAGCACGCGATCCGGCAGCCAGCTGCCAGAGTTTAATGAAGCCCGAATTGAAGCCCCCACTGGAGTAGGCCACAGTTTCCCCTCCGATGCCATGGAGTTCGGCATCCGCCGGCCCGGCGAAGACCGTGCTCACGGCATCATGGTGTGGCGGGTGGAAGGTGGACACAAGATCCAACGAGGCCAGGTCGTATGCTCGGACTATGCGATCGCGCGAGGCACACAGCATCAAAGCCGGCCGGGCTGTCAGCCCGTGCATCACATTGCCCCCGGCCGGGACCACGGCAAAGGAGCACGGCGCATCGCGGAACCCCCCACGAAGGCCATTCAATGGCCGACGCATGCGCACATCCCACACGGCAACCCCATGCTCGGCAAAGGTGGCATCGGTCGGATTGGATAGCTGCTGGAAGCCACTCGGCGTCAGGAGGTACCGGCCATCTGGCGCCACGGCCATTGTCACGGGCCGGTGAAGCCACCGAAGCCCGGACCAGGCATCCGCATCGCCGGAAAGAGGCGAGTGCGGTGGGGCCCGTGCATCCACGAAGCCTATGCCCTCGTCATTCAGGTAAAAGGCGAAATTCCCCACGGCCGCCAAACTGTGGATGGGCCTGGAAAGGGAAAGAAAGAAGAAGAAGAAGAAGGGGGCACGGTGAGAAAGGGCGAGGAGGGGCAGGAGGGTGAGTCGGCAGGAGGGGTGACCGAGAAAACAACGTACCCATCGCTCTGGGCCAGCACCGCCCCACCGGACGCCAGCGCCACATCCCAGAGACGGACAGTCCCATCACGCCCGGAGCTGAACAGCTGGGTATCCAGGCTCCGAGCGAAGGGACTCAGCCCCTGGCCGGCGGCATCGCCGCCAAAGTGACGCGGTCCATCTGGGCCATAGATGTCCGCCACATCGGCAAAGCCGTGTCCACCGAGGGCCAGCTGTGTCACGCCCCCTGTATGGCCGACCAGAGTGGCAAAGCGCTGGAGGGTCTGGCGGTTGACGGGAGCGGAGGTTGTGATGGTGTTGCTGCTGTTACTGCGTCCAGGCGACATGTTGGCTGGATGGCCACCCAGCCCCGGCAGCATTGCCTCATCAATGGCCATCGGGGCCGGTGTGCCGGAGGACGGACGAGCCAGGAGGTTCGACTCGCTGGCGGACGGCCCAGCACCCGTGAGCTGTGCTTGGAGGGCGGCAATCTTGGATGCGCGCATCTCCACGGCTAGGCGCTGCTCGGCGATGCTGCGCTGGAGGTGCGAAATGTCCGGCCCGGCTGCCGCAGGCCGAGGGGTGGGAACAGCTTCCGGAGGAGTTGCACCTGCGCCGGCCATTCGCCGGAACTGCTCCAGCTGGGCAGCCAATATGCGGTTGTTGACCCTTGCCGTGACAAGATCCTCGGTCAGGAGCTTAAAGAGTTCTCGAAGCGCTGGCTGCAAATGGGGACAGAGAGAGAGAGAGAGGGAGGGGAGAGAGGCAAGAACAAAGGGTAGAGATGGTGAGAGGGGAGGGGGGGGGGGGCGGCGGGAGAAGTAATTAGAGGGCTTCAAGATGAGAAAAGTCGCATCCCGGGCGCCATCGGCCGGGAGTGTACGCACAAAGGAAAGCCGCGTGTAGATCTCGATGATTGGCATGAACACCTGAGGCTGATCGATGTTCTCGGATGAGGGCTTCGGACTGCCAAAGAGGCCTCGCTGGGCGCCTGACGAGGAGGGGAAGCGCGACCGGTCATCGGACAGGGTTCGATACTGGTTGGACAGCTCGTTTTGGACTTCGGTGATGCGCGAATGGCAGGCCGACAGGGAGGCCTCGACCGCACGCTGAGCCCCCTGCAACCGGTCCTCCACATCCGGGCCTGGTGCCTGGTCGAGCTCTCGCTGGAGGCGGGACAGCTCAGTAACCAGCGAATTGCGCCGCTGCGTTAGCCGCGACAAGACGGCCTCAAGCTCGCGAAGGGAGATGCTATCCATGAGGGAGGGGGAGGGGGGGGGAGGGGGGTGAGTCGGGGCAAAGAAAAGCAAAAAAGGTCCACGCAGGCACGGAGATCGAGAGAGAGGCGCACCAATCCTTGAGCTTGGCATCGAAGCTGGACTTGATCCGAGGGATGTTCTCGCTCGCTGTGATTGCCCGGGCGAAAGGGCCAGGTGCCAAAAGACACATCGGAAGCGATGGACGAGACACGCATTGTGTCAAAATAGGAAAAGGATGGAAGGGGAAAGCAAATGGTGGAAGAAAAAAAAACACAGAAGAGGCGAGAGGCAAAGGAAGATGCCACGAACCGCGCGGCTTGGTGAGGTATCGCGAGCGATCCAGAACACGAAGCTTCTCTCGGGCACTGATGGCTTCCTCGGTTCGCCGACGAAGCTGGCCCTCCTGAATCGGGGTGTAACATGGTAGGCATGCGCATGTGAGTGGGGAAGTGTCGGCGGGAGGGGGAGGGAAAGGAGCCAAATTTGGCGGGGGAAGAAGGGAGAGAAGCGGAAGATGCGCTCGGTGGCTGGGCGGCAGCCGGGGGAAGGCGCACCTTTTGCTCGATATTCCGCTGGAGCTTGCCAATCAGCCCGCTGCTTTGCATCTCGCGCTTCTGCAGGACCTTGATCTCCTGCGCGGCCAACTGACGCTCGCGAAGGTGGTCCCGCTGCTCGGCGCGCATTTTGATGATCAAGTCGCGACGCTGTTGCTCGAGAGTCGCAATCGAGGCCTTCAGTGCCGGCATGTGTTCCTCGATTTTGAGCTTCGACCGGAGGACCTTCTGGTTCTGTGTGTTTGTCGGCAAGAAGCGGGGGGAGTGGTAAGTCGCATGGGTTGGTCTGGCCGATCAGGCGGAGGAGTGGAGCGGGGCGAGCCCCGCGCGGGCACATACTGCCTGGTACTTGGAGCGAAGGTCCGCAATCTGCTCGGTGAGCTGGCGGATGCGCTGATCGTGACGGTCGCGCTCGGCCTCGATGGCACGCTGTATGGTGGGTTAGCGCCATTTTGGGGAGCAGGAGCATGCCTCGGGGGGGGGGGGCGCAGGGAAGGAGGGCGCGAAGCAAAAACAACAAACCTGCTCGCCGGGCTTGGCAGACTGTTTGATGCGGATCAGCGCATTGTCACGCTCGAGGATGAGGCGATTTTTCTCCGCGGTCAGCTCGTTCAGCCGCTCCTGTGGAGGACGCCAGGCAGGAAGGTGACACACATGACCTGTCAGACCGGGGGCAGAAAGGGGCAAAAAATGGCCCGAGGAAGATGCGAAGCAAGCATCACGCACACTGAAGGTGTACCGGAGCTCGGAAAGTTCGACTTCCTTTCGCTCGAGCTCCGTCACAAGCTGAGCCTTCTCCATGATGTCCTCCTTGATCTGGGCGAACTGGCTCAACAACTGACGGGAGTTCTCTGTCGGATTTTCCACCATCTGTTGGAGCAGCCAGGGAAGGGGTTAAACAACAGGGTGGAGAGGGGGAGGGGAGCATGCAGGCAGCCCGGCAATGTGTGCCGGAGGGGGAGAAAGGGAGAAGCCACTGGCGGAGCGCACCGATTGTATCATGCCATTGACCGAGCTCGAGAAGGAGCAGTCCCCTTCTCCGTCGGAGTCGTCTTCCTCGCCATCATCATCCGCACCCTCATCAGCATCATCATCATCATCATCAGTGCCGGATCCATGGTTGAGTGCGGCAGAGCCGCGCCTGCCCTCGGTGGCACGGTCATAATCATCAACATCGCAGGGTGCCTCGGCGAGGGTCGACACACCAACCGGCTCGGCCCCCGGGGCCACGCACAGCGAAGCCGCGTCCAAGGCGCCCTGCTCGACAGGCATGCGGTCCTCACCGCCAGCCAGGAGCGCAGGCTGTTCGCCGTCCACCACCATCGAGGCAGGGGCCTCGTCCCCCGCCTGACTTGTGCCGACGGCCATCATAGTGGGGCTGTGAGCAGCATGCGCGGGCGTATCCGGGGCCACGCTCTCCGCAGCGCTTTCGGCTGCGCGGAGTTTCCGCTGTCGAAAGAGAAGGGCAGCGACGGCGCCGGGGCATGTGACGATTAGAAACAGAAAGCCCTTTGGCGGAGGGAGGGGGGGAAAAAGGAGCGATGAAAAGCCGGCGTGGCTCCAAGCGAACCTCCATCTTCCGGAGACGCCTCTTAACACGGTTGATATCCAGTGGGCGCTCATCCAGCGGGAAAGCCAACGGGGCATCCAGCTCCTCCAATTCGGCCGCCTGCCGAGCACGCAGGTCCTCGACCGTGGCCTCGCTCATGGCCAGGCGCCCGCGCAGCTCGGTAATCTCATCCAGATACTCCTGCAGGACTGTCACAGAGGCGCAATCCACCTCGGGTGCCGTCGGCTCGCCGGCGGCCGGGCCTCCCAGCTCGCCGGCACCGGCATCCACTGGCCTCATGTCATCCTCGGCCGGGGGATCATTGATGCTGCCACATCGCCGGCGCTGTTGGCTGCGGAAAAGGTGTGGCTCTTCAACTGCCCGGAGACGGGCCACCTGCTGGGCCAAGTCGGCACAGCGGTCGCGCAACGAAGCAACCAGGGCCTCCAGACGCCGGCGCTCGGACTCCGAAGCTTGCAGCCGTGCCAACAAATCCGCCGTCGCCCCAGCGGCATGGACACCCGGCCCGCCGGGGGAAGACACACTGAGGGTCGACATCAATGTCGCCGGTGAGGCGGGGTACCCACGCATGCCGAAGCCCGAGCCACTGGGCCGGCCTGGGGCCGGCATGCCGATGCCCCCTTTCAAAGCCCGAAGTTCGGCGCGCATTTCCACCACCTGCCGTCGAAGGCTGAAGAGCTCCTCAACGGCCGCGGCTCCGAGCCCGGGGCCATCGCCAACCGAGAGTTGCTGCACCGACACCACATTCTTGATGTTTCTCGCGCGGCTGGCGTAGTGCAAGGTGGAGGTGGTCTCGGCGGCATTGGCATCGGCCGGGCTGACACAGGCAATCATCAGGGTCTTGCTGTTGCCGCCAAGGGAGTTTTGGAGAAGGCTGCACCATGTGGTGTGAGTTGGGAAGGGTCGCTCCGGCCGGAGGGCAACAGCAAAGGCGCGGGAAAGGAAAGCCGGGAAGGGGGGGGGGGAAAAAAAGAAGAAGGTCCAAACACACCGGGTGAGTTTGGAATCGCGGTATGGGATGAAGGACGACCGCCGAGCTTCGTCACCCAGGGCGGAGATGACATTTCCCAGTGCCAAGAGGCCCATATTAATGTTGATGCCTTCCTTGGCGCGCTCACCGACCGCTGTCACGATGGAAGGCCAAAGCCACCCTAGTCGGTTAGTCACGGGGGAGGGGGGCGGGAAGGGGCGTCGGGAAGGTATCGATAGATAGAGGCAGCGAAAGGAACCCCTGTGGCCGGGGAAGCCGGGCCGTCGAAAGCCCCCTGTCCCCCTTGCCTTCCGGCAGCCATGGCGCACCGTTGGTCTTCTTGAGGCGTTCCGATCCGGCAAGATCGACCAGGTGAAACTTGCTGGTGATAAACTCCACAGTGGCAGCCCCAGAGCCGGATCCGGCGGCTCCGGGTGTCTGCGGCTCGCCGGCCCCCCCGGCATAGCGCTTCTGACGGAGGGTGATGCTGGCGATGGCGTGCGACCGTGACGAGACGAGATTCATGTCGGTACTGGCTGTCGTGCGGGACTGCGCCCCGAGGGAAACCAATGCCAGGAGCTCCAGCGCCGATTCCACATACTCCTCTCGGGCTCCGAGAAGCTCCACGCCGCCGGTGGCCGGGTCATCCTTCAGGCGAATCATCTCGCCGGGGCGCTGGGTAGCCACCATCATGTGGAGCTCTCGCGTACGTGGCTGAAGCAGGTCAATGAACTCCTCATTGTAGAGCTCCAGGAAGGACACGCCAACTTCGAAGGAGGGGGCCGGGCTGCCAGCCTGCTGGGCTTCGGCTCGACGACGGTCAATCTGCTCGAAGATGGAAAAGACCGCCCGCGGCAGGATGCCCAAATGGGTGGTCGGGGCGTGGGTCGGCAGGACAACATCATCAAAGGCCGCATCTTGGGAGGGCCGCGGCGCGGTGATGGACGAAAGTGACCCGGAGTCCGAGCCCATGGTGTAGGTTTTGCCGGAGCCCGTTTGCCCATAGGCGAAAACGGTGGCATTATACCCGTCCATGAAGGCCTCCACCAGGGGCGCCACGCAGGATCCATACAGGTCCTCCTGCGAGTGGCTTTCGGACGGGGAGAGGCGTGTGAGAAGGGGCAAACAGAAGACCGGGATGAGATCTTCCATGCCAGGAGGCGCGTGGTGCGAGGGGGGGGGGGAGCATCAGCACTGTCCACGCACTTGGAGTCAAAAACATAGTCAAACGCGAAAACCCGGTCACGCCCGTTGATTACCACCGGCAGACCAACACCGCCGCGGGGAACCGCACGCGTTACCACGCTGATTGCCCCGGCCTCGAGCTCGGAATCCCCCAGAGGACGGATGCGCACGGCCACCTTGACTGAGGACGTGTCACCGCCATCGGGGTCGGCATTTGAGGGCAGACCGGGGTCGGTGGCGGCTGGTGGCTCGGTGAGAAGCCCCTGCGTCATCGGGTGTCCCAAAGATCGGTCGTGTCTGCCAATCCAGGCCACGGCGGCGCGAGGGGGGCTCAGAGGGAGATGAGGGTGGGGGTGGCAGGCAAAGGAGCACCGCCGGCCGGATGGGGCAAGGGGAAGGACAG
The DNA here is from genome assembly GCF_000388065.1 of Fonticula alba. Lineage (NCBI taxonomy): Eukaryota > Rotosphaerida > Fonticulaceae > Fonticula > Fonticula alba. The sequence goes on along the minus strand of NW_009242973.1, from coordinate 3,006,090 downwards.
AGAGGGGCGAGAGGGAAGGAAATGGAGTTGGCTAGAATGGAGGAGGTGTCTTGCCCCTCCTTCGCTCCCGCCCGAAGGCCTGTTCGACTGGTGACACAAATCCCCCGTTGATGCGTTCAGGCATTTTCTCTCCGGCAGGTCGAACAGCCTTCCACTCAGAAGCACACACCAACTGGCGGCGCCCATACCCGGGGCGGGCGGGCGGGCGGGCGGGGGCGGACAGACTACGCGACAGAAATTCAAATTCGCCAGATCGCGGGGCGCCCGGTGCCGATCGCCAACGGCTGCGGCATGTGAGCCTGGCGCGTGACGGGCCCGGATGCTGCCAACGCACATATGCGCCGGCTCCGTTGGTATCCGATGGGGATGGGGGTGTACATTGTGTATTGTGTGATAGGGAGGAGGGGGAAGGGGGGGGGGGGGAACGGGAAGCGCCCGCGCGCCGGTGGGTGGCAAAGTGGGGGCATCTTGCACACGCGCGGTCCTCCCCCCCCCCACACACAAAAGAGGGAGAAGGGGGAGGGAGGGGAGGAAACAGAAGACAAGCCATCTCGCTCAGGAGAGGAGGCTGCATCCGATTGGAGAGCCCGAAAAGATCTAGAAAGGTTGGTAGGGGGGGGGGGAGGGCTGCCCAAAAAGGTGACACATGCCAGCGAGCGAAAAGAGCGAGGGATCTAGTTTCCCCTTGCCCATGTCGCTGGCAGATCCGGTGCCGTGGCCACCATGGAATCGCCTGTTTCACTTGGGGTGGACACGAGGAGAGGGAGAGGTAAGGGCGGGGGGGGGGGGGGAGGGGGGGAGGGAGGACATGTGCAGTCCCAAATCCCCCCTCCCCGGGAATGGACGCGTGCCTTTCTTTGTGACACAGAATCCACGGCCCTTCGCCGAGGAGGAGGAGGAGGGGGAGGGAGGCAGAAAAAAAGAGCCCCTGCTCCTCCTGCGCCCCTCCATTCCAAGCTACTCCCTTCAGGAGGCGGGGCTCTTGTCCTTCTTCTTGCCGTGCGAAAAGACCGAGCTCGTGTCGCCCTTCCGCCGGCGGAAGGTGGGCTTGCCACGCTTCGGGGAGCTGGAGCCAGACCCATCGTCATCGTCATCGAAAAGCCGGAAGCCGGCCACCTTGGGCGTCGCAGCGCCCGAGCCAGACAGCCAACGTGCGGACGACGCGCCGGGAGCCGTAGCAGCACTGCTCTTGGCCGCCGGGCGGGGGGGCAGCGGCTTGCCCGCGTGAGCCTTGACGCTGGCCTCCAGGACCTGGGGGTCCAGGGATTCCAGACGGTGCGCGGCCAGGTCCTCGCCCTTGCGCGCGGCCACGATGGCCGCCGCCGCATCGGCCAGCTCCCGGCGAGGCTCGCCAGTCAGCAGACCATGGTCGAACCGGGCCGCGCCGGCCACCAGAGACTCGGCGTAGGCCAGCTCCCGGCGCATGCTCGGCGTCATGCCAGCCATGTCCGGCTGGTTGAGCAAGTGACGGAACTGGGCCTGCTCCTCGGCCTCGGCGTCCTTCAGCATGCGCAGGGCGCGGTTGTACTTGCTCCGGGTAATACCGCCACCCATGCCACCGACACCGCCGGCGAAGCGCGACTGCTCGCCATACATGAGATACGCCAGGCTGGTGTTGTCGTAGATCGGCTCGCCGGCCAGCAGGCGCTCCACGCGGGCCAGCTTCTCCTCGGGAGAGACATCATCCTCATCATCCGGGTCCTGGCCATTGGCGTCCGCACGGTCGCCAGCACCAGCGGCGTCATCGCCATCGCCAGCGTCATCGCCAGCGTCATCGCCATTCTCGGCCAGCTCGCGCGCTGCGCGCTTCCGACGCACACCCTCAACGGCCAGGGCACTGACCGGGTCCTCCGGGTCATGCTCAATCTCGAAGCGCTCGTCATCCGACACAAGGCCCTCGTCGATCGTGTTGACGGCCCGCTCAATGGAAGCCCTCACATCTTCGAAGGTGATGGCCTGGTGATCGTGCGGCGAGGTGACATTCTCCCAGAAGATGGCACGGGCCTCCTGCTTGGCCTTCTGCCGGGCGGTGATCACAAACTCATGCGGCCAAAGATTACCCCAGAAGGTGGTTCGCGCATCCTTCAGAAGCTCCGTCCCATGCGAGCGACTGACCACCCGCCGGGTGACCTGGCCATCGATGACATCCACGCGGCCCTGCTCATCGGGAATTCCACTCCCAGTTGCACCGCCATACATCGGGGCCTCCTCGGCCGGGACCTTCTTGGTGGTAGCCTCGCACACGTCGAGCAGGACATGCCCAGTGCGGATGAGGGGCGATCGCAAGATTCGCGGCCAGGAGTACGCCGCGTCCTCGATCGGGACCAGGGTACTGTCAGGCGGCACCGTCGGCCGCCGGCCGCGTCGCAACACCAGATACGAGAATTTCTCGTCCTCCAGGGTGTTCGGCGACTGGCGGACTTCGCGATTCTCCACCACCCGCTGGCCGCGCTGGACGAAGTGACACCAAGAGGCCGCACCCATCGGGCACTCGGCCTCATGAGGGCACTTGAGGCGGTGACAGGGGGGGGGGGGGGCAGGGCGAAGGAGGAGGAGGGAAGGACCAATGGAAATGGCATCAGGAGAATGTCAGCGAACCATGGCAGGGGGAGGGGGGGGGGAAGAGGAGGGGAGAAAGATAGATGGAAACGAAAGAGAAAAAAAAACAGCAGGACGAGGCAGCAGGACAAATGGGGCAAGCTGCCGCCCACGGGAACACTTACCGGTGCGAGAATGTGTCCACCCGGCAGGTCGCCAGTGATGAGCAGGTCTCGAGCCATGAGAATGTTGTCGAAGCCGGTCGGCGTGCCGGGCTCAATGATGACCAGCGTGTCTTTGGTGTGCTCCCACAGACGCTTGATCATGTACTGGCGCGCCTCGAAGGAGGGCAGCTCCGACAAAGAGTAACTGGCCACCACCAAATCCGCGGAGCTCAAACGCTCCGGGATGCCATGGGCCTGGTGGAAGCGCAGCTGCAGCGGCCGACGCTGGTCAATCAGTCCCACGGCATTCTCGCCCTCCCGGCCGGTGGGCATGATGATGTTGAAGGCCACCTTTTCCGGGTGCATGCGCCGGGCCGCGCGCAACATGGTATCCGATGCGTCGATGCCATCCACATATGTCAGCGAGCCGTCCACGGTTGAGCGCCAAATGTGCGTGGCAGCCCAGATGGACGTCCCGGGACCAGTGCCAAAGTCCAACATGGACACCGGGGCGAAGTTCGGGACACGCTTGCGAATCTCATTGAAGACGCGCCGGTTGACATTGTACGTGGAGGAGAACCGCGTGGCCAGGTAGGTGGCCACCTGCAAGTCGGTGTACCGCTTTTTCGGGGCCAAAGACGGCACGGGAATGCGCTTCTGAGCGGCCTTGGCCGCGGCGGCGGCCTTGGCCGCTGCCTCCGCCGCCCGGGCTGCCTCCGCGCGAAGGCGCTTGCGCACAACGGGCGTCGGGGCGCCATTCTCCCCGGCGGGGATGGAAATGACCTCCACCGAGTCCGGCCCGGGGAGCGCTGCGACGGCGGCCTGCTGGTCGGCTGGCGGCAGCAGACCTGCGGAGGGCGGTGCGGCCGGATTCTGGAGCAGGCGCTGGGCGGTCTCCTGCTGCAGTAGCAGCTGGTTCATCTTGAGGTTCAGCAGGCGAAGATTCTTCGCACTCGGGAGCCTGACGCGGGACTTGTCGGCCTCGGAACGCGCAGCAAGGTGCTCACGCTGCAAGTCACGAAGATTGAAGGCTACGGCACAAGGAGCAGGCATCCAGCAAACAAGGGGGAGGGGAGGGGGGGGGTGGGGGGGGGGGGAGAGATAGAGAACGGCATCACAGGGTCAGTTGACCGGAGAGAAGGGAGAGGGAGGACCCAAATAGGAAGGGCCAGCGCCAGGGAAGGAGGGGGACGCAGGAAGAGGGCGAGAAGGGGAAGGAGAAGGACCACGGAAAGGACGCACACTTGAGAATCTCACGCATGGGCTTGTACAGCTCAACCGGCAGGCGCATCAGCCCGACAAAGAAATTGGCATATTGCCCCACCGGGGTCAGCTTCTTCGAGCGGACCGAGGAGAAGGAGTCATCCCCCAGGAGCCGAGTGGCCATCGGATCGGCCCTGTGCTTGGCAGCCGGGTCATCGAGGGCCGTCCATTCCGGGTCATTCGGCGGCGGCAGGGTCAAGTCCGTCTCCTGAATGTACCCCCGCATGATGGCCGGATGGCCGCCCTGCCCATAGAGGGTGTCCATGTCCAGCCCCTCCGGCAGAGGGGTCACCAGCCGGGGGACTTGCATGGCCCGGATGCGCGTGACACGCTCGAGCTTGGCCTCCTCCTCTGGAGTGGGCGGGGCCACGGCCAGCATCTCGATCAGCTGCTGCTTGCGGGCACGAGCCTCATTCTTGGCAACCTGAGTCAAAAGAGCCCGATGCTTGAGCTGCTCCTTCTCCTCCGGGGAAATGGTGGCATCGTAGGCGGCTCGATTGGCGGCGTGCTTCTTCCGCCGGACTTCCGATCGGCCTCCGGCCGAGAAGAGGTTGCTCATGGAGGCCTCATCAAAGAAGTCCCCATCGTCATCGGAGAAGCTGAGGTCCTCATCGGAGAAGGGAGTCTCCATCAAGGGATCATCCGAGTAATTGCCCGCCAGGCTGAAATCATCATCCTCCAGGTTCATGTACTCAAGTTGGTCTTCGGTTCGGGCCCGCTCAAAGGCAGCCGGATCTTCGGGGAAGCTGTCCAACTGCAGGAGAATGTGCCGAGGCACCGGGCGACCCTCGGAGTGCAGCTTCCGGGCCACCTTCGCCGGGTCAAGATGGTCAGGGTCATCCATCGCGCCGAGGGACTTGCCCTCGGCCATATAGTGGCCGGGATCCCGCTCGAGATCTCGGAGCTCCTGGAAGGTGTCCGAAGCGGCGGCAAGCTGCTGCATTTGCATTTGCTGAAGCTTACTCCGGCCCGGCAGGAGGGCCTCGCGGAATTCCATCTCCTCGGCCAGGCGCTGGCGCTCGGCCTCGGCCTGGCGATTGGCCGCTGCCGCGGCGTTGGAGGTGTTGCGAATGCGACCGCGACGACCGCCCTCGGGCCTTTCCGCATCCGGGACACTGGCCGGAGCCTCGGCCGTCGTGCTGGGCTTGGGGTCTTCCGCGGCCGGAGCCACCTCCGGCTTATTCAGCCCGATCTCCGTCGGCGCATCACGGAAGAGACCCTCGGTGCTATCGAGCGAAGATTGGGACGCAATCGACAGCGAGGTGAAGACCTTGTGCAAGAAGTCCGGGTTGGTGTGCATGAAGATCTGGATTCGACGCTTGTCCTCCTCGGCCAGGCGACCATCCACGGCGAAGATCAGATCCCGGAGAAGACGCCGCGTGCTGGGCGTGTAGTCCTTCAGGGTGGCCTGCAGGGCGCTGATCAGGGCCTGATCGCTTTCGGTTTCCTGGCTTCGACGCGCCCGGTCAGACTGGCCAGGCGCCTGGTCCAGAGTGGGTCGCAGGGACTTCGGCAAGTACGGCATGTTGGAGGACTCCATGCGGATTTGGTGGAGCTGCACCAAATTCTTGTGCTCGGCACGCATGCGATCCCGATAGTTGTACACACGCAGGGCCAACTGCTCCGGAGTGAGGGCAGACTCCAGCTCGCCAGGGCCCAGGGGCAGTGTGTCCCGGCTGAAAAGCTGCCGCAGGGCGAAGTCATGCGAGGGGTTGTCATACTCCTGGGCATACATCAGCATCTGGACGCGGTTGAAGGGCCGACCATCGGCCGCGTGGTCCGGCAGCTGCCGAAGCATGCGCTCCACGCCGAAGAAATCCTTGAGTTCCTCAATGGCGTAAAGATCCTCCGAGAGCTGCGTCCGACGGAGAGCCTGTGCACGGGTCTCCCGGGGCAGGAGCAAGGGCTCGCCATTGGCCAGGATGTGATCCACATCGTACATCGGGAACTGGCGGTTGTAGGGCCGGTTGATTTTGCCCCGGCGCGAGCGGATTCGACGATCCGGCCGCTCGCCCCCCAATCGGGGACCCTTCAACAGGCTATCAAGAGACCCGGCACCGGCTGCCGACAGCTGGCGTTGCTCATGCTCCAGGGCGGAACGGATGAATTCCGGGGAAAGGGTGTTCATCTCCGAGTCGGAGTCACCCGCGAAGGGATGCCCATAATCATTGTCGGAGCTGCTCAAATCGAAAGGGTCAAAGTCATCGCCGAAGGCAACGGCCGTGGCGGGGTCGCGTGCCTGCTCTCGGAGGAAGGAATTCAACCGGACATCCACAGGAGGGGCATTCTCCTCGTCGGAGCTAGTCCCCGGGAAGGCCGCGGCCGCCTTGGCCGCGGGGTTGGTGCCGTTGGCTGCTGACCGGGCGCCACGGCTCCGGCCGGAGTACCGGGCGACTCCCAGCGGCAGGGGAGCCGACCGGCGAGTGAGCGCGGCCAGCCGCAGCATCGGGAGGAAAGGAGCAGCGGGTGTTGGGGGAGGGAAAGGAAACCTGGGTTGCTAGCGGGGGAGAAGAAGAGAGGGGAAGAACGAGGAGGAGGACCAGGCGAAAAAGGGGAGAGGAAGAGGGGGGGGGGCGAAAAGGGAGCCCGCGGGAAGGCGGGCAAGGTCAAGGGATGTGGGGGGGGGGGGGGGGGGGGTGGAAGGCAAGTAACAAATGTCCGGAGGGACAGCGGGCTCGGCCAGGGGGGCTTTTCTTTTGTCGCCAACTCAGCTGGCCAAGAAGGCCGTACCGGACACCACCACCGAAGAAAGAACAAGGGAAGGGTGCGAGCAGAGGACGGGTGAGTCGGTGGCCAAGGTGGTGGTGGAGGGGTGGGGGGGGGCATCGTGTTGCACCGGTCCACGAGGCATCCCGCCGGAGGGCGCCCGCAAGATCTCCACGTGCCATTTCTCCGTTAAGCGTGATCTACCATCTTCAGAACCAGACGTGGCATTACAAGACCCGTCTAATGGCGGAGAAGCACAGTCGGGATCTCTGATCAAGTAACCCAAAGGCGGAGTGGAGGGGCGGGGGGGGGGGATGAGCGGGTGCGGGTGCGGACCCTTTTGAAGGGGCGGCGTGAGACCCCGTCTGTGTGGCATCACCTCTCGACCATACCACAGCCCCCTCCCTCCTCCTACCCGTCTCCCCCTCCCCCTTCCGCTCCCCCATACCCGACACCATGGTTCCCATTGCAGTCTCCTTCGCCTCGAAGGCCGAGCTTTCTGCCCACCTCCGGTCCTCCACCTCCCCGGAGCAGCTGGTTGTGATTTACATTTGGGCTGACTGGCACCCTTCGCATGCGAATATGGCCAAGGTTTTCGCCAGCCTCGGTGTCAAGTACTCCCATGCCAACATCCAGCTCCTGACGGTACGTCTCATCTTGGATCCACCCCACTTGCTCCCTCTGCACCCGGTGGGTGTGACTTGTGGCGCGACAAAAGGCCTCACGCCCGTCATAAAATGAAACTGACGCACTGCAAACTGCCAAACCACAGCTCGATGCGTCGGCCGACTCCAGCTCCGCTCTTCTGAGCGAGCTCGACGTCGAGGCTGTCCCGACCTTCCTCTTCTTCAAGGTGTGTCCACACCTGCCCCCTCCCATCCTCCCCTCTCCCCCGTCCCCCGCTCCCTCACTTGTCCATCCGTTTGATGGCTGCCTGCCAGTGTCTCGCCCTGCAACCCATATCTACATATACACACGCAGACACACACACGCAGACACACACACGTAGACACACACACGTAGACACACACACACACACATCCTCACATCCTCACATCCTCACATCCTCACATCCTCACACCTGCTCCTCGACCCTTGCCATAGAACTCCACCCCGGTCGGCCGTGTGTCGGGCTCCAGCCCGCAGCTCTTGAACCAGCAGTTCGCTGCGGCTCTGTCGGCCTCGGTCCCGGTGGCTGAGCCCGCTCCCACCGCGACCCCCACGCCGGCTCCCGCCCCGAATGCCGCGGATCTGGTGCCGGCTAACCTGCCGCTGCAGGAGCGCCTGGCCCAGCTGGTGGCGGTGGCCCCGTGTACCATCTTCATCAAGGGCACCCCGGAGAAGCCGCGCTGTGGCTTCACCCGCCAGCTGTTGCAGATCCTCCATGACAACAATGTGTCCTTCGCCTCGTTTGACATCCTCGAGGACAATGAGGTGCGCGAGGGCCTGAAGAAGTTCAGCGACTGGCCCACCTACCCCCAGGTGTACGCAAATGGCGAGCTCGTGGGCGGGCTGGACATCCTTCGGGAGGTGGTGGCCTGTGGCGTGCTGGCCGACATGCTGCCGATCCGCGCGGCCACCCCGGCCCCTGCGGCCCCCACGCCTGCCGCTGCGGCCCCGGGCCAGACTTTGGAGGATCGTCTGCGCGCGCTCATCACGCGTGAGCCCATCATGCTCTTCATGAAGGGCAACCCGGCGCAGCCGCGCTGTGGCTTCAGTCGCCAGATCGTGGCCCTCCTCCAGAAGCACACCACCGCCTTCGGGACTTTCGACATCCTCGAGGACAACGAGGTGCGCGAGGGCCTGAAGAAGTTCAGCGACTGGCCCACCTACCCTCAGGTGTATGTTAAGGGCGAGCTTCTCGGCGGCCTGGACATCCTCAAGCAGATGGATGCCGGGGACGAGCTGGCCGAGTATCTCGGTCTCGAGTAATGCGCATGTGTGCATGTGTATGTGCGCACATGCATGCGCGCACCCCGGCGACCATGCATCCTCCTAGACTCTCTGCGGGTGAGATCCGACCGAGCAGCCGGCGGGGGGGCACCCATCAAAAATACACCCAACAAAATATGCTTTCCACCCTGTGTGTTGCCTCGTGCGTGTGGCAACATGTGCGTCCCTCCCCAACACCCACGCTCCCCCCTCCTTGGTATTATATCGGGGGGGGGGAAGCCTTGTCTCGGCTACAAAAGATGCCCAGGCTGACATGTGCCGAAACTGCCCACGGTCCGGGGTGATCGAGAAGGGCCCAGAATGGTGCCCAGGCCCCGGCGGCGTCAGACTATCGTGAGCGAGGTGCTGATGTATTCTGGGATTGGGGAATAGTTGTCCTGTGCTGGTATTCAAGACTCGGCCTCGATCCTCCAACCTTGCTGCCCGTCGAGTGCCCCAGACAAAGACCACAGCAGGGGCGCAGACCGGGGGGGGGGGGGCAACCAGCCCCCCGCCGGGGGGGGAGGAAAAAAAAAAAAGGGGAAAAAAAAGGACGGGGAGCGGGCCAGGCCCCAAAAAGGCCCACGAGAAAAAGAAAAAAAAAGAACAAAAAACCACACAGAAGGGTAAAGAAAACAACCATTTATTCCCCCCCGGGGTCAATTCTTTCCCCGGGCCCCCCCCCCCCCCCCCCCCGTTGTGGCCGAGGTGTGTTCCCCACGCTCCTGCCTCCCCCGGCCGCCCCGCATCCCCGAGGTACCGGGGGGGGGGGTGTCGCCGACACGACCGATCTATATCCCTGGTTCAGGCATCATGCCAAAATGCAGCCCTCTTGGGTGCGTTCGGCATAGGAGGAGGGCAACACCCAATCCCCCTTGCCTTCCCCCACTTTCGCCCCCTTTCGCCCACTTTCCATATCCCTGGCGGATATTCCCTTTCGTGTCTCAAGCCCCTAAGCATGACCACCAACAGCATCCCCCTTGCCGATGTCGCTGGCCAGTTCGACCAGGCCACCCCTGGCACCCCGGGCCACTTTGTCGTGGCCGCTCCGGATGCAGATGTCGTTGATGCGGAGTTCGTGATCGCCGGCTTTGTCGACGTCAAGGTGTCCCCCGCTGGCGAGGGTGTCTTTGCTGTGACTGCCACCCGCCCGGCCGAGGACTTTGTTGGTGCCCTCACCCTGAAGGACCGCCAGGCGGTGACTGCCACCGCCGACGAGGAGGAGGACCTCATTGATGAGAGCACCCTTCTGGAGGAGCAGGATTACGACGCCCCGGCCGCTGCCGCGGAGGAGGACTCCTGTGGCCCGGCGGTCATGCGCGCCTGTGCCGACTGCTCCTGTGGCTTCGCTGACGAGCTGGTACGACCACCTTGGCCTTCCGCCTCTTGCCACGCCCCTCCTCTCCGGGCACCTGCCGCGCGCGCGCGCGCGCCCCCACGCGCATCTTTGTTTCATCGTATCTTACCATCGGGACCAACATTGACTGGTGACACCTCCACGCGCTGCCACAGGCCCGTATCAAGGCCGAGGACTCCGGTGCCACGGATGCCTTCAAGCCGACCATCCTGGATGCCAAGACCGGGAAGGCTGCCATGCCGGTGGCCAACTCCTCTTGCGGGAGCGTGCGTATGCTTTTGCCGATTCTTGCCCATGCTCCTGGCCCTCCCCTCTAATCCTCCCTCCCCCTCAGTGTAACCTGGGTGACGCTTTCCGCTGTGCCGGCTGTCCGTATCGCGGTCTCCCTGCCTTCCGCGACGGCGAGACTGTCGTCCTGGATCTCGGTGACGACATTTGATTGGCCCATGCCACTGGTGCATATGTTCCCGAGTGCGCATGCTTGCGCGCATGAGCGTGTGTGTGTGTGTGTGTGTGTGTGTGTGTCCATGAGCATGTACACTGAAAGCACACATACACACATGCGCGCTCACGTCCAAAATTGCCCTGGTTCGGTGCCCCTAAAAGATATACCCCCCACACACACAATAGATCGCATAGTTCACCTGAGGCATGCAAGGGAATAGTCGGGAGGGAACTTAATCAGGCTTGTTGCCGCATCCGGGAGGGCGGAGGAGGGGAGAGGGAGGCTAAAAGTGAACGACATTGGTTGTGGTACATTGGATTCGCGAAGAGAAGGCTCAGCGAGCAAAGGGCCCCCTACAGCCTGATTGACCGCAGTCGCACCGGCCGAGCATCGCCAAACACGGTTGTCGGGATACGATCCACCGACGGGGGGGGGTCCTTTTCGGCGACATGGTCGACGGGCTTCGCGGGCCCTGTTCCCGGTAGTATATCTGTACGGACGGTGCCGGCGGCACGGGCTCGCTGCCGGGCGCTGAAGTACGCATCGATCGGCTCCTGTCGAAGGGAGGCCAGGGCCATGGCATCGCCACTCGGCCGGACTGCATGGCTTGGATCGTCGGCCGGCGACATGAAGTACTCGACATTCGAGGGCCGGAAGCTGGGGCACATCCATGCGTTGTCGGACTGGGCGCTGGTCGCCGAGATGCGCAGCAAGTCCGCCCGGTAGACGGGATGTGACATGATCTCGCTCGGCAGGAGGCTGGCGAACTGGTGGCCGCCAGGGAGGGGGGGGGGGGGCGAGCAAAAGCGGAGAGGGTGAGAATGATGTGCCAAGTGCAGGAGCCCGATGGAGGGCGGCGAGGGAAGCCAA
>NW_009242973.1:2990082-2993537 GCF_000388065.1 Fonticula alba | reverse complement strand
AGAGGGGGGTTACCAAGGAGCAGGGAGGATTTTCGGCGGGCTGGGGAACCGGCGGCGCGGCAACTTGACGAGAGGAGGCGGAAAAAGAGCCCATACCAGCACGAGCCAGTTGTTGGAGTGGCCGTCACCACGGTCACCGGCAGCCGCGGCCCCGGCATTGGTTGTGAAGAAGGAGTAAGCCGAGTCGGCCGCGGCGTGTGCCGATCCGACTGCGCTTGCTGAGACATCGACATCGCGGTGAGGCGCCGCGGCCACCATCGCCACCGGGCCGGCCAGAGCAGCCAGCAGGGCAGCCAGTAGGCCGAGAGCCAGGGAGACGAGACGAGTCCCGCGCGGCATGGTGCGCCTCAGTGCAATCGCCGTGGCGGGGGAAGGGGGGAGGTAGGAGAATGACAAAATGGGGAGAAAGTGGCGCAAAGGGGGCGAGGAGAAGGGGCGGGCAGGTAACTCGTTCGGCGGGAAGGTCCCATCCAAATGGGCAGATCGCTGAAATGGTCCTCGGATCAAATCCACGGCCACTGGACAAAGCGCCAGGACAGTCGGCCGGGCTCGCACGTCGCTCCCCAGCCCGGCAAGTCCCTCGGGCTGAACCCCGGCAGGTGTGTCTAGCGTGTGCGTGTGTGGGCCAGAGCACGAGCGACATGACAGACACACCTCGGAAGGCAAACACACAGAAACACGCACACAACACGCCCACATATGCCCGGAGCAGGGACTCCGCGAAGAAGCCGCCGAAAATAGGCGCGACCCGAGGGCAGGGAGAGAGAACGAGAGAGAGAGATCGTCGAGTGCTGATTGGGCATCAATCGACGCCCTCATCACGTGATTTGATATTGGCACCAGCCCTGCCTGGCCCAATCGCCTCCTTGCTGCCCCCTCTCCCTCGCCATCCGAGACGCCGGCTCCGTGGCCCGGCGAGGCAGGCACTTTCCGCCAAAAGGATGGGCAATCCCCGAAGGGGGACATGGAGGCAAGGCCGCCGGAGGGGAGCACCTGTTGGGGAACCAGGAACAGAAGCCGATAGCAAAGAGAGGGGTCTTTATTGGTACAGAGAAAGGGGAGGAAACATGCGCACGAGTACACACAATAGTGAAGCCGCCACGCAATGGTTCATATCGAGGGAGGCAATGGCGGACACAACATGGGATGGAGAGAGAGAGAGAGAGAGAGAGACGAGGAGGAGAAAGATAAAAGAGGGTGTGTGTGGCCGGGGAATTTGAAAAGGCGGAAGGAAGCAGAGCCCGGCCCCGAGGAGGGTAAAATCGGGCTACGGAATGCATCGAGGAAGGCGGCAACCAAGCAGCACGAGTGCCTAGTTGGAGCCACCGACCTGCATGAGCATCACCTCGATGATGTCATCATCCTGCATGTCAAGCTGGAACGACGGGAGGGGGGGGAGGGTGGAGAAAGGCGAGAAAGGGCGGGTAAATGTGGGGGTGGGTTAATCATCACAAGCCCGGGGAGATGTCGCCACAAGGGGACGCGGGGCGTGGCGTGGATGGCAGGGCGATGCTGCCGACAGGGGGTCCCCAAAGGGGAGAAAGAACACACCTCCTCCGGGGTCTGGTCCTCGTGGATACGCTCACCGTCGAAGCAGAACCGGAAGCCGGACTTCTGGATGCCCATGCGCTCGCAGTAGGCGTCGATGACCTTGCGCAGGGGCATGGTGCGCTTAAGCTTGAAAGTGATGGCCGACTGGTCCTATATGCGCGTTGTCGTGGGACAGGGGGGAGGCGGGGCAGGAGAAGGGGTCAGGACACCGATTGGTGCGAAAGCAGGAAGATCCGGGACACAAAAGAAAGGGAAGGAAGCGCACCTGGTTCATGACCTTGATGGACACGACGTCGGACTTGATCTGGGGCTTCTCCTCGGACATTGGGAAGGCGATGTTCGGGGAAAGGGGGAGAAAGAAAGAGGAGGCGGGAGAGGGGGCGGGAGGGGGGAGACGCGAGTAGATAGGACGCGACTCGGAGGGGGAGGGGGGGAAGGGGAGGATGCTGAGAGGCACATCCGTCCGAGGCTCCCAAGCTGGGGCTCTTTTCAGCAGGCTCGGGCTGAGGGCTCCGACGCGCACTGCCACCACACACCCCTCTGGCCATCATCGAGGCACGAGGAGCCCCCATCCCTGGGGGCGGCCCCACGTCGATCAACCTGAAGGGTTCCGAAAGGAAGCCGGCGGTGTTCGCTTGCACCACACGCCGCGGGGAAGCAGGAGACGCAACAGGGACCATTGGGTGATACCCCCTCATGCGCACACACACACACACACACACACATACGCAAGACAGCGCCCAGCAGCAAATAATACCCGGCTGGGTCACCCAGCTCTGCCCAAGGAAGGCAGGTACAAGCGGAAGGGGGCACAGCGCCGTGGCACACGCCGCCACGCATGCTCCCCCAAGACACGCGCAGGAAGATGGAAGAATCTCCGCCAGTCCCGAAGTCACCAGCACCTGCCTTGGACGATTGCTTGCCCACTCTCCTGACTTGCCCATCGCCCGACGACCACCCCTCGGCCCAGACCTGCTTCACTCACCCCCGCCCCCCCCCCCCCGGGGCGTCAGCGGTTCCGCGGAGGGAGCTCCTCAGTGCGCCTCACGAGAACCCAGTTACCCGTATTGGCGAATGGCTGGCCGATACTGCCGACGGAATGTGGGTGGCGCGCGTCTCATGTGATATCGCCCGGAGGTGTTCTGATTCCCATTCTTGTATCCTGCAGAACGGCTGCTGGTCTGTTGGTGTGCGCAAATTCATCAAGGGGGCCGTGTGGGGGGGGAGGGGGAGGGGGGACGGGGGGGGATAGACACAGAACACAATGTGACCGCCAAGGAGGCGACTGGATGAGCAAGCGAGACAAGACACACACATACACACACACACACACACACACACAAACTCAGTGTGTGCGTGTGACGGGGGAGACCGCGAGAGCAGTGAGTCTACGTGAGTGAAGCCAGGGCATCAGTCTGTGGGCGTGCCTCTGTCATGGGCGAGAAAAGGCCGGGCGCCTGGCTGTAAGAAGAGGATCGGCTGTAATTTATTCGACGAGTGAACTTACGGGCCGGCTGGACCTACATCTCTGGTGGCTTGCTCCACCAATGGCGTAATAGTAAGAATGTGTGAAAATCCTCAAGCGAGAGGCCTGGGAGACGGCAGGAAAGGGAGAGAGAGAGAGAGAGAGAGAGAGAGACACATGCGCACCGGGGGGCGGGCACACGTTGCCAGGGCCCGAGTCGTCATTTTACACACGCCCTTGGGAGCATAACACACCTCATGCTCGCTCGCACAGCCGTCTGCACACTTGCCGGCGCTCCGGCACCCATTCATGCACCTCTCGGGGCCCAGCCGTTGAAGCCGCGAGGAACAGGCATGGACGCGTGGCGGCCCAATCTCCGAATTGAAGACGGCGCCAAGGGTGCAACAACAAAAACGTGCGCACGGGCCTGGAGCCGGTC
>NW_009242973.1:2985256-2990072 GCF_000388065.1 Fonticula alba | reverse complement strand
CACAGGTCCAGGCAGCCAACTGTTGGCACAGAGATCCCCCAGGGGCCTGACGAGCGCAAGACCCTCTGCCCTTTGAGGCCGGGTGTGCTCCGGGCCAATGCCTGGCCGCGCCCATCGGTCTTCGATTAACGCCTGCGCCCTCTCCCCCCTCCGGGAACGCCCCGGGGGGGGGGGGGGGGGCCGAGGGGCCGACTCACATATTCGCTGAGCCCCGCAACCAGCTCCGGAGCTGCCCAGAATCGGGGGGCGGGGGTACCCCCCAGGAGGCAAGGTGCCACAGGGAATCCCGGAGATGGGCGGTCTCTTGGCTCGGTCCGATTTCTTGTCGGAGGGCGGATGCAGGACGGAGGTATGCAAATGGATTGTTTTGAAATATCCCCGGCGCCCCGGTGGACAAGCTTCCCCCTCTGCTCACGCTCTCCCACCCGCCCGGGCCTGGGGAAAGCGAATCCCCTCCCCTCCCCCCCCCTCCCCCCTCCTACTCCTCTCGCAATTCTGTCTCCACTTGGTGCCATCTTGCCTTGTCCTGAAGGGCTGGCGCCCCTGGCGTGAGCTTCCAGCACCCTAGCACCCCCTCTCCTCCCTATTTTGCACCTTTGCACTCTTGTGCCCTTGTCCCTAGTTCTCTTCTTTCTACCCTCTCCCCCCCTTCTCCCTCTGCGGCTTTCCTCCGCCCCTCCCCCTTCTCCAAATTCCTTTATTATGGTGAAAAGTGAATCAGGTTCGGGCCCCATACATCAGCCAGGCAGACTGGCCTCTCTCCCACCCTCCCTCGCTCTCTCTCTCTCTCTCTCTCTCCCACGCCCAGGCCATTGACCCGCGCCATCCAACAAGCTCATCCAACAAACTCCATCGACTTCTTCGCGGTTGAGCTCTCTCCCAACTGGTCACAGAAGACATCTCGATGCTCATACGCCGCGGCTTATGCCGGTGCTGCGCGCCTGCAAGGCGGTGCCTCGGCTGCCGCGCGTGCTGCCACCTCGGGCTCCAACGCCTACTCGGCCACCCCCACCCAAAACCAGCCAACCGGCCGTACGCGCGCGCACACACTTTGCCCTTTCTTGGCCTCTCGGTCGCCTCGCCCGGCCGATCGATGCCATGGTGGCGAGTCTTCTCCCATCTGTGCTTTTGACACTTCTCCCCCCCCCCCCCCCCCTGGTGGCTTCCTCCTGCACAGGCTTCACCTCCAAGTACAGCCATGCCAAGCGTCACTCGCTGGTCCCACCCGGGGTAGGGACTCCCCCGAGCCGGTCCAAAGCGGCCGGCCCGCTGGCCGGCAACTGGCACGATACGCCGGCCTCGTCCGATGAGGAAGAAGATGCCCCGGTCGAGTCCATCCCCTCGGGTGATGATACTGCGCTGATGGCCGGCGGGCCGAGCGCCAGCAGCTCCGCCGAAAATGCCACCCTTTCCGCTGACGGGGCCTGGCCCGAGCAGGGTGCCGCGGCCTCCCTCCTTGGCGAAGGATCTTCCTTTTCGGTTCTCCAATTCTCCGGTGCGCCCTGCTTGCATCCCCATCCACAACATGGAGAAAGATCTGCCATCGTCACTAACTCCGCGCTTTTTCAGCCTCGGCCAAGCGCCAGCTGCCCATGCTGGCCGAGGCCCTCTCCGGTAACACCTCCCTCAAGGAGGCCTACTTTAACCGTGCGCATGCCCCCTGGCGTCCCTGCCTCCTCCCCCAGTGGCCTCCTGTGTCTGAGCGTGTCGCCACCCCCTCCCTACTTGGCTCTCCATCTCTCTCTCTCTCTCTGACACCCCATCACCACTGCCCCTCTCGTCACTTGTCAACATCGCCGATCCACCACCCAGGCGTCGATGCGCCCAGCCCCGACTGGCTCCCCCTTCTGAATACCCTCTTCCAGCTGCCCTCCCTCCGGACGCTTGACCTGTCTTGTGCGATCACGCCTCCTCCCCCCTCCCCCCCCCCCTTCCTCCTCACAATGCCACATCGCCGTCTCTTTCCATGGCTCTAATGCTCCTCCCCTCCTCCCCCCTCTTGCCTCTCGATTGCCCCCAGTCAACCAAACCCTCTCGGCTCAGACTTTCACCGCTCTGGCTGAGGGGCTGAAGAGCAGCAAGACCATCCGCTCCCTTTATTTGGAGAACGTCCGCATGCTCGGCTCCTCGGCGGCCATCATCGCCACTGGGCTCGGGCAAAACACCTCTCTCGAGGTTCTCAGTCTTGCCAGTGCGCTTTCTCCCGACCACAGCCCGGCTTTTCGCCCTTCCTGCTCGCTCGGCCCCGATTTGAACTTCCCCCCTCCTCACCTGGCAAACTCACCCTACTTTGTGGCCCCCGCCCCTTCCCCGCCGCCATCACCTCGCCTCCGCCTCGTGCGCAGATAATCTGATCCGTGTTGATGGGAGCCGTGCTCTGGCCAATGCTCTCCTTCACAACTCTTGCATCCGTGCCATCAATCTCAGTGGTGCGCCATGCCATGTGTTTCTCCCTCTTCCTCCTCCTCTCCCGTCAGCATGCTCTTCCCCGACACCTCCCCACTGATGACATTCCTCGGGACCCCTCCCTCCCTCCTTCCCCCCCCCCTCCTCGGCCATCAGGTAACCCATTGGGCGATGACAGCGTGGCTCTCCTGTGCGATGCCATGTATGTTCGCCTGTATGGATCCTCGCCAGCTGGCTCGGTCCTCCGTCTGCAGGAGCTGGATCTCTCGCGCACCAACATCTCCGCCACGGCAACCCGCCATCTGGCGCGCATCCTCAACCCCCGGAGTTCCTCCGGTGATGTTGAGTCTGCCGGTGGCATGGTTTACGGCTCTCCCCCGTCACAGGCGTCCCCCTTGAGCAGTGGCTTCTTTGGCGGGGCCTTCGGCGCACTGGGCGAGGCATTTAGCTCGTCACGTCGCCGGGGGTCCGGTGCCGGCCATCGTGCTGCGGATAGCAGCAGTGATGAGGACGATAGCGACAGTGACTCGGATGATCGCCCTGGCGGCGCTGGCGGCGCCGATTCGTTCTCCGGCCCGGCCGGCCTCCGTGCTTTGATTTTGGCCGACAATCCCCTTGGCTCGGATGGTGTGGCCATCCTGTCTCGAGCTCTGGAAAATAATCGCATCCTGCGCGTGTTGGACATCTCCAAGACCGGCGGTCTCCGTCTGCAGGGTGCCGCTGCTTTGGCGGATGCCCTCCCTCGCGCGACGGCCCTTCGTGTCCTTCGTCTTGCCGAGTCGGACCTGACCCCGGACCGGGTGGCCGCCCTGGCCAACGGCATCCGCACCGCGCCCAACCTTTCTCTGCTGGATCTGTCAGGTATGCATCGTGTCGGCGTGCTGTGCCCTGGCTTCCCAGGCTCCACTACGGAGATCGCCTGCTTCCTCTTTCGTTCCATTTTCGCCTTTTCTTCACCCCTTCTCAGCCCTCCTTTCCCCCCCCCCCCCCCTTGGCCTTTCGCACTGTGTCTGACACCATCTGTCTCCAGGCAATCCGATCACTGCGGAAGCCATGTCGCTCTTGTCGGCCTCTGTCATCAAGAACAAGAAGCTCGCCTCTCTCATCCTCAAGAGTATGTGCCATGCCACAAATGAACCGGCCGAGGCGCCACGAGCACTGTCCTCCTCCTTCATCCCTCTCGGATACTTGTCAACTTGCACTTGGCATATGCTAACTCCACACTCCCCTGCCCCCTCCCCCGTCACCACTGCCACCGCCATCGCCGCCACACACACACACACACACTCACACTCCCTCTCAGACTGCCAGCTGACCACAGAGTGTGCCATCGTTTTGGCCAAGCACATTTCCGCTGACAAGCGCCTCACGCACCTGGAGCTCTCCAACAATCCGGGATTAGATGGATCTGGCCAAACTGTCCTGTTCGACGCGCTGAAGAACAACGAGCGTCTGGCCTATCTTGGCTTGTAAGAAAGGATGCTCAGTGCCCCAGCAGCGCGGCGGAGCATGCATACATGCGACATGCGCCCGACGTTGCGTGTGCAACCACAACCGGCATGAGCATGATCGCGCGTGCACGCACACTCGATCCTGTACACACGCATCAACAGGCAGGGGGTTCCAGAGAGCCTTCCCGATCACCGATGAACAATAAACTATCCACGCACATATGTGGAGCGCAAATGTGAAGAAGGTGATTGCTACATTTTCTTATGTGGCTTTTTGTATTGGTGCTTCGCTCACAGGGGGTGTGGCGGAGAGGGGGGGAGAGGGGGGGGGGGAAGGGGGGAGTACAAAATGCCCATGAGTAGACACGCATGCGGGTGACGTAGGCAGGTCGGGAAACCCTCACACATGGCTGCCCGATCGTCGACCTATACAGGGGCGATGTACTCAGGCAAGGGGGAAGGGGCTGAAGGTGATGAAACAGCGTCGAGGGACCAAAGTCGGGGAGAAAGGGGAAGGGGGGACTGTCGGACGGATTCGTAACTGGCCGATGTAGTGATAATATACAGGCTGGCGTCTCATACGGGGGGGGGGAATCGGGCATGGGGCAGGACACAGACAGAGGGCATCCGCCTGGGGGGGGCCAGCAAAAGCGGATATCAGAAGGAGAGAAGGGCAGCGGAAGACCTCCAACTTTGGGCGCCTAGTTGGCGGGACGGAAGTTGGGCGGCACCGGCACTGCCACGATCTGCAAGCAGCTGATGGTCAGCGGGGTGCCGGGTCCGCCGGCCGAGGGGGGAGGAGTGCCATCCTGTTGACCGGCAGCGCTGTCAGTCCCCCGGAAGACCGCATCCTTGACAGTGAGCTGCCAAACCTCGTCGCAGGACTTGTAATTGAGCAGGTTGCCCTGGGAGCGGAGGGAGGAAGGGGGGCAGAGAGAGAGAGAGAGAGAGAGAGAGAG
>NW_009242973.1:2983342-2984446 GCF_000388065.1 Fonticula alba | reverse complement strand
ACGCGCCCTGAAGAGAGGAGGGCCGTTGCGTTGGGTCCCAGGTATGCCGGGTCGTCGGGTGCAAGGGCCGATGCGCCCCCAACAACAGTGTCTTGTGTAGGCCCCCACCTCACGCCCCTGGTTCTCGATGACTGGGTCCTTCTCCCCCGGGGGGATGAGTCTCCGGGCACATAAGTGTGATCTGCAAATGGAGATAGCAGAGTTATCCTGGAACCAGATTGTCCTTCTTCCTTTGTAGATCCTCTGTTCGTGTGCTTTATTTTCAGATGATCCTTCTGCAATTCACCCTGGCGCGAGGGCGAGAAAAATAAAAGCACCGCGCGAAAGGGTGAGGAGGGCGACAGGGGATTGACACTACCGCCGAGGGGTGGCCCTCAGCACAAGGGACAGTGAGATGAAGAAAAGACGCAGCAGACCATGCCAAACACGACACGAAGGGAAATGCTCGGGTCCGCATCCTCCCCTGTAGGACCAAGAAAATGAGCGAGAGAGAAAGAGAGAGAGAGAGAGAAAGAGGGAGCGAGGGAGGGAGCGAGGGAGAGGGAGGAGAACGCCCGCGTCAACAGGAACGTGAAGCCTCCAAATGTTGAAGAGGAGTGCACCGCAGGCACCACAGAACAGCTCGACGCCAGGGAGGAGGTAGACACGCCCTCGCGAAAAAAAATGCACGCCCTCTTCGCGGGCTTCTCTCCGCCAGCCCGCGGATGGCGCAAACGTGCGATGCTCCCAGGTGCTTACCATAACCTTCCCCAACATCCTCCATGCGCTCACACACGCCTCCCGGAAAGGCGGCGAGGAGAGGGGGAAGGAGGAGGCCGACACGCTCGTCCACACATCCCCCCCCCCCCCCGAGCCACACACACCTCTCTCCTCGGGAAGAAGACACGCTCTTGGATGGAGGGGGGGGGGAGGAGCGCTGCGCCCGCCTCCCTTGTCCCGGCCCCGCGTAACACACCACACACGGTGAAGGAGAAGGAGGGGTATATTTAAAGGGGAGGGGAGAGAGAATACACACCCTCTCTACACAAATATGGATGATGAGTATAAATGCGCCGCCTAGGCATGCTTCTGTTGGGCAACAACAAGACACACTGAGGGGGGGCA
>NW_009242973.1:2980602-2983213 GCF_000388065.1 Fonticula alba | reverse complement strand
CCCCCCCCGCCGCCGCCCTCGAGAGGAGGGCTACAACAACATTGTCACGCCTCGTCCGCCCGTCCTCCGCCCATCCTCTCCCCCCTGCGCACATGGGCGGCGCGCGGCAGAGAGAGACCAGCTCACCCTCCATTAGGCGGCAATCTCCTCCTCAACGGCGGCAGCCTCAGCCGGGGCGGCATCCTTGGGGGCCTCGGCGGTCGGGGCAGCCTCCTCGGCGGCGGCGGACTCGTCGGCGGAGCCAGCAGCAGCAGCCGGGGCGGCGGCCTCCTCCTGCTGCTGCTCCTCCTCCTCCTCCTCGCCGGCGACCTCATCCTCATCGTCGGACGGGTCGGCATCCTCGGGACGGCCGACATCGAAGGAAATCTTCAGGAAGCGACCGCCAGGAAGCTCGTGGATGATGTGGGTAGAGGTACCCTCCTTGATCTTGACGGCGACGTCGTTGATCTTGATGCCATCGACGTTCATGGACACGGTGGCGGCCTTGCGGACGTTCACGCGGAAGGGGCTGCGCTTGATGGCCTTGCCGTTGATGCAAAGCTTGATGGTGTGGCGGCCAGGGACCAGGGGAGTGTAGGTGACGCGGTAGGCACCGGTGTGCTCGTCGGCGGCCTCGGTGGCGGCGGCCGAGTCGTCGCCCTCGGTCTCCTCAGTCTCCTCGGCGGCGGCAGGGGCAGCAGCCTCCTCCTCGGTGGCCTCGGCCTCCTCGGTCTCCTCGGTGGCAGCAGGCTGCTCCGAGCCGACAATCACCAGGGCAGCCTCGACGGCCTTGCCGCTGGGATCGACAATCTCGCAGGTGAAGTTGTCGGTCTCCGGGTCGAAGGCAGCCACCTCGTTGTTCTTGTCGCGCTTGATGACAAAGAAGTGGGTCTCCTCGTTGACCATCGGGGCGTTCAGGCCCATGCCCTCGCCGGTGCAGTTGTTGGCATCGGCACCGACATTGACCTTGACCTTGAACGGGGCCTTGGGAACGGTCTCGCCGTTGACCTTGACATCGACCTCATGGTTGACGGGCTTGGTGGGCTGGTAGGCCACGGTGTAGGTGCCATCGCCGTTGTCGGTGACAGTGGCCGGGATGTCCTCGCCGTCGGCATCGGTGACGGTGGCGGTGATCTCATCGGCACCAGCCGGACGAGCATCCTTGGAAGCGGTGCGCGGGGTGACCACAAACTCCGTCGGGTTCTCGGTGTCGGCCTTCTTGGTGCCCTTGCCCTCGACCTTGGTCTTGGACACATCGGCACCAGAGCCCACCGGAACGGTGAACACGGAACCGGGGACACCATCGCCATTGACCAGGACCTCGACCTGGTGATCACCGACGGAGGTCGGCTCGTAGCTGACCTTCATGGTACCATCGCTGGCCGGGGTCAGCTGGGCCGGGACCTCCTCGCCATCGGGACCGGTGATCTTGACATTGACATGCCCGGTGGGGTTGGTGTCGGACTCGGTGACGCCCTCCTCCAGCGGCAGGCAGGCAACATCATTGCCGGCGGCATCGCGCACGCGCACGAAGAAGTCGGTGTCAACATGGTCGGCGGCCGACTCCAGACCCGGGCCGAAGGCCTCGCACTTGCTGGCATCATAGTCGGGGCGGATCTCCGGAGAGAAGGTCGAGCCCGGGACATGCTCCTCGCCAACGAGAACATCCACCTCATACTTGCCGGCGGCCGGGGGGAGGTACTCCACCTGGACGGTACCGTCCTCGGCGATGGTCGAAGTGAAGGGGACCTCCTGGCCGGCGGCGTCACGAACGGCCACCTTGACCAGCTCGGCATCGGCCGGGCGGTCCGCGCGCAGGGGGATCACATCGCCATCCACATCGCGGACAGTGACCACGAAGGGGGCGGGCTGGCCGGCAAGCGGGCGCTCGAGGCCGACACCCTCGGCCGAGGAAGAACCACCGGTCGGGGCGCCGAGGATGGCCACGGTGAACTCAGACCCGGGGACCGGCTCACCATCAACAACGACGGCCACACCGTAGGTGCCCTTCTCGCTGGGGGTGTAGGCAGCACCACGAGTGCCATCCTCGTTGGCGGTCAGCACAACGGCGACGGCCTCGCCGGCGGGGTTGGTCACGACCACGGAAGCGGCATCGTGAGCCAGGGCACCGGTGGCCTCATCGGTGACGACACCGGTGACGGGGATGGCGTTGCCCTCCTCGTCGCAGACCTCGACGGTGAACTGGGCCTCGGCACCGGCGGTGTTGCCGGCCTCCAGACCCGGGCCGTAGGCCTTGGACTGGGCACCGGAAGCCTTGTTGCGGACCGGGACCTGGAAGGGAGAGCCAACGACATGCTCACCGCCGACCTTGACCTCGACGATGTGCACACCCTGGGACTCGGGGGAGAAGACCACATTGCGGATGCTCTCCTCGTTGACGTCGATGGAGCTGGGCAGGACGGCACCGGTCTCCGGGGCAGTGACGGTGACCGTGACCGGCTCCTTGGACTTGGCCAGACCGCCGGCCGGGGGGGCGGCAATCAGGTCGCCCTTGGTGTTGCGAGCCTCGACAAAGAAGTGAGTCTCAATGGCAACAGGCGGGGACACGAGACCAGGGCCGTAGGCCTTGGAGTTGGCGGCATCGGGCACTGGGGGAACGGGGGGGGGGGGG
>NW_009242973.1:2958722-2980495 GCF_000388065.1 Fonticula alba | reverse complement strand
GGGCACATACGCGGGCCGACAGTCACCTCATAGGGGGAGTCAGCAACATGGGAGCCCTTGGAGTCCTTGATGGTGATGACATAGCCACCCTGGTCGCCGGTGGCATAGTCAGCGCGCAGGTGGCCATCCTCCTGGGTCTGGAGCGGGGCGACAGACAGCTGGTCACCCTCCGGGTTGAAGACCTCAACCTGGACACTGGCGGCGGAGACCGGGGCGGCGACGGGAGTAAGACCATCATCGGCAGGGACCTCGGGGGAGCCCTCGCCCTCGGTGGTGGCGCCCGGAGAGGCGGGCTGCTCCTCCGGGGCAGAGGTGACGACATTGCCGTCGGAGTCCTTGATGAGAATCAGGACATAAGTGTCGGCCTGCTCGTCGACCGGGGAGCTGACACCCGGGCCGGAGACGGTGTACTGCAGGTCCAGGCTGTCCTCCGGGTTCCAGGGGCGGCCACCGAGCAGCTCATTCTCCTTGGCAATGTAGGCAGAGATGTAGGTCATGCAGGACATGTCATCGGGCTTCGGGGTGACCAGGACATCGGCGTCGATGAGGGCGCGGATGCCAAGGGGAGCCTCCTCGGCCTTCTTGATGGCGGCATCGTTGTTGCCGAAGCCATCGGCGGTGTCGAGGGCGTCCACATCGAAGGGGCGCTCCTGGCCGGCCAGGCGAGACAGGTGGTTGACCAGCTTGGAGAGGATGCGACCGTCGTTGAAGTCGGAGAAAGACTTGACGTCCTCGCGAGAGCGCGAAGAAACCCACTGGAGGATGGCGTTCTTGGCGCTGGTGGCGGCCGGGCCCTCGGCGGTGGCCGACACGCGGTTCACCTGGTAGCGCAGAATGATGGTCCACAGGAGACCGAGAATCAGGCGCGGGTTGTGGTCCCAGATATCCTCGTTGTTGATGTTGACCAGCTTGATGTTCTCCGAAGCCAGGAAGCTGAAGCAGAGGGTCAGGTTCTCACCCATCTGGAACTTGAGCGAAGGCTTGCGGTTGTAGCGGCCAAGCTTCTTGGAGGAGATAATCTCCAGAAGGTTGATCAGCATCAGACCATCATCGAGGTCGGTGAAGAGGTCCTTGATCTCATAACCGCGGTCGTTGAGGTAGTTGTTGGCCCAGTTGGTGAAGGTCTGTGGAGTGAAGTTGGGGAGGGGGAGGGGGGGGGGAGAGTGAGTGAGTGAGGGGCAGGGGGAGGGAGACAAAGGGATGGAACAGGGAGCGAGGGGGGGAGGAGGAGGGGGGGGGAATGGAGCACGCACGCGCTTCTGAACGTCCTCGCTGTGAGACATCTTGAAGTGGTAAGGGAATTCGCCTTAGAAACGAGTGTACAGCTATGGCCGGCGAGGGGGGCGGAGAGAGAGAGAGGGAGAGATAGAGGGAGAGGGAGACCGGGCACGGAAAGTTAGGGCGGTGAGGGCGAGTGGGGCAGAGAGGCGGGGGAGGCATCATGGTGGGGAGCGAGGAGGGGAGCGAGGAGGGGAGCGAGGAGGGGAGGGAGGAGGGGAGCGAGGAGGAAGCGAGGAGGGAACGAGGAGAGAACGAGGAGAGAACGAATAGGCGAGGGACGGTACTCACACACAAGCAAGTTTCAAAGAGCAGGTAACGGGGTTTCACCATGGATGTCCGGGGAGACGGACTTTTAAGTGACACCGAGCGCGGGCTACATGGGCGGCTCCTCAGGGGTGGAGGCAGGAGCTGCCGGCCCCTCGCCCTGTGTTTGTGTGTGTGTGTGTCGACACATGCACGGACAAGTTCGAATGCACAATGCCTCCCACGTCCCTCCCCCTGCCGGGGCTCGTCACCCGACAACGGCGGAGGCGCGCTGGCCTCCTGACGACACCTCCCGGATCCAGCCCGTCCGAGGCCCATTGTCCCCTCGCCTGCCCCGCCCCCCCCCCCCTACCGACCCACTCCCCCGGCCCGAGCAGGGCACCCGACACGAATGCCGGGAGGGAGGGGCGAGAGCAGGGCACACACAGCGGCGGCGCCGTCTGTCTCACCACCACCCAGATGCGGGGGCCGAGGGGTTCCCCCTCACCGTGTGCCCCCTATAGCCGCGCGCGCGCGCGCGCTGCGTCCCCGCGGGGGAGGCGTGCATGCTGGCGCAAAGGCCCGCACGCCCTGGGCAGGGGCAGCCGCGCCCGCCTTGTTCACCCCCCCCCCCTAACCGGACGACCAGGAGGCGGGAGCCCACATCCGGGGGCATGCCGGGGGGGGGGGGGGAGGGGGCGCGCCTAGGCAACGACTCTGGGCGAGATGGGCTGAGGCGGTTGACGTCCCCTCCGGCCCCTTCCCGACCGGCCAGCAGGCCAGGCCCCGCAGCCCCTCGCCCCCCGCCCTGCCACGAAGACCGAGCAGAGTGCCGATGGGGATATGTCCCCCGGCAGAGGGGGATTCCCCGCCCGGCCGTCGGTCGACGCCCCCTATCCGCCGCAGGGCACACCCGCCGGGTGCGCGGCCCCTGTGTCCGGCCAGGCCCGGCTCCGGCCGGACTCGGTGAGCGTCGCGAAGGTCGGCTCCAGAAGGCGGACTTTGACTTTCGGGGAACGCCCTGGCAGCCACAAGGACCCCGGAGCGACCCCCGGGCAAGCAAGTTTGTGTGTGTCCGTCATGTGGGACTTGGGTCCGGGAGTCCTGTCTGACGGTGGGACCGGGGGAGAGGCCCCACGTCGCGGCCATCTACACCTGATTGGTGGCTGTCCTCTTGCGCCACAAGAACCAGCCCAGCCCGCTTTCCCTCCGCCCCGTCCCCCGGGAGGCCCCGTTCAGCCAGCTGTTCGCGCCGTCGGTGTGTCCGCGGGCTCAGATGCGCACGTTCGCGGCGCCACAATGTCGGTGCCGGGCTGCCCGGCACCGGGCTGCCGGCGCGGCGGGCCCCGCCTCTCGCCGGCCGGGACCTCGCCGAACCGTCCCCTGGGCGGCGGCCATACACAGGGAGCGGCCGGGGGCCGCCGGAATAGCCAGGCGAAGCGAACAAGAGCCCGAGGCACCGCATCGTTCCCGGCGCCCCCCTGACCCGCGCCTCCCCGCCCGGCAGGGCGAGAGTCCCCGGCCGGGTGTGGGGGCCTGCGTCCGACCGTCCATTTCGATCGCAGCCCATAATTCAGACGGTTCTCCGAAAAACCCGACTCTAATATTCGCCCTTTATTGCGCCTTATTGAGGCCGCACACCACCAAAGGGGTCGTGCGATGTGTCGCAGGCCTTGAGGTCCTTTCCTCCAGGCGCGACTCCCTCCCCCGGAGCACCCGGGCTTGGATTTCGGTGGCATCAGCAAAGGCACCCGCGAGGAGGCGCCCTCACGCCCGCCGAGGCTGGGCCGGAGCCCGGTGCCGACCGGCGAGCACATATGCCGGCCCCCTGAATGGGGGGGAGGGGGGGTGGATGATGGCGGGGGTGTGTCCCCGTCCAGGAGGGAATACGTCGTGCGCTTGCGCACCTTCCCGGAGACAGGAGAGGGCCCCAGGCCCGTGAGCCCGGAGATGCCCCGCGTCTCCTAACGTGCCCGTCCACATATCCGGGCTGGATTTGACACGGTCGAGACGCGGCAGTTCGTCTCCTGCTCGGGTCCGCCCTGTCCGACCGTCGGAGGCCGATGCCGACTCTCGCGCCCGGGGCGTCGCTTGTCGGCACCTTTGGCGGCATCCTCACTGTAGCCCGGAGGGCCCCCGCCCCGCCCCCGTTCCCCCCCCCCTCCTTTCGGTGTTCTCCCCTGACCAAGGGAGGATTGGGATGTCTCGATCCTTCTGGTCCGAGCGGCCTTCGCGGCGCCCTGTCGTGGCGAGGGGCTTGCAGCTCGCCCAGGGGGAATGGCCCGGGGCCGCCCGCTCGCCGGCTTGAATGTCGGCCGGCCTGGCGCGCGCCGGAGTGCCGGGCTTTTGTCCCCTTCGCGGCGCCTTCCAGGCGATTCGAATGCCGCTCGAGCCCTGTCTGCCGGCCCGGCCCCGAGCCCCGCCCTCGGGCGTGCTGTGAGTCCAGACGGGGGGTTCAACCGGGGGGGGGGAATGCACCAGGCTGATATTCCCCCGGGCCTCTTTCCCCTGCACCCGGCCGGGTCGCCGCCAGGTGGCCCTCTGCGAGGACGGTCCCGGGGGAGGGAATGCACATGGCCAATGTCCGCCGGGGCGCCGCGCGTGTTGAGGCGCCTGCGCGCGGGCCGGCGCCGAGAGAGGCCCTCATATGGGGGGGGGGGGGGGGCTCTCGCCCGGTCGCCCTGCTTCCAGTGCCCCTCTTGCGGTCCAACGCACGAGGGCGCCCCACATGCGCCCCTCTCGTGGACATCCATGCGAAGTGGGATGGCCGTCCCGAGCTTGACGCCGGCGGTCGGCCCCGGAGCACCACCCTCCCAAAGCGCCGGGCCTCCCCCGCCCCGGCCGGCCGCGCCCGCCTTCCCGGGGCATGCCTGCCCCCTGCAACCCGAACGCCCCCCCCCCCCCCCCCCCCCCCCCCCCCCCCCCCCCCCCCCCCCCCCCCCCCCCCCCCCCCCCCCCCCCCCCCCCCCCCAAGCATGCGCACGCCGCCTCAACCCGAGTGCCCGGAGAGGCACCCAAGGGCAACTACCGACGGAGCCCTCGAATGGTGTAAAGGTATTCACCGGAAGCCCGGGCCAGGGGGCGGGCGCGCGGGCGGGGGGACGGGGAAAGACGGCGTGAATACCTCCCGGGCGATGTCCGCTGGGAACAGGCAGGAGCCAACAACTCGGCACGCGTCTGCTGGAACGCAGAGTGTTTGCCACTTTTCTCGGAGGGGCCAGCCCCAAGCCCACGCCGGGAGCCCAGCGG
This sequence comes from Fonticula alba, assembly GCF_000388065.1. Taxonomy (NCBI): domain Eukaryota; order Rotosphaerida; family Fonticulaceae; genus Fonticula; species Fonticula alba. Next base: position 2,975,722 of record NW_009242973.1, on the reverse strand, counting down.
CCGGCGTGCCCCATCCTCCCGGCCGGCATTACTCCCAGGCCAGCCCGCCCCTTTGCACCCCAGCCTCGAAGGCTGGACATGACATTCGGGGGCCGATACGTGTCGGGGGGGACGGGCGTGTGGCGCGGGCGGCCTGGACATTCCGCAACTGGCAACAGGGTTGACACTGGCCCCGCCTCGGTAGGGAGGGGGGGAGCACACGCACACGGAGCACACGCACACAGGCCGGCTCGAGAAGAGTCGCAAGTCCGGTCTACCGAAGATACATTCCAGGCCCCGCTCCCTGGAAGAGCACCACATTGCTTGTGTGGCGCACCCATCTCTCCGGGCAAGGCGACTGGCGTTTGATGCCCCCCCCCCCCCTCCCCTCCCCGAACACACTCACTCTCACAGTCAGACACCCCGCCCCATGCAGTCCCCCCCCCCCCCGTGTCGCCCGAAGTGGGCGGCGTGTTGGACCGGGGGCCCCCTTTGAACTGCCCGGTTCCCGGAATTCATCTCCCGCGGGCCACCACCTGAACACCGTGTGACACAGCGACACAATGCACACGGGACCCATATATCAGCACCCAGGGCGGTCACGGATAAAACGCCATTATCTCGGGCCATGGCCCCGCATGTCAGCTAGTTGGTCCCCGGCACTGGCCTCAGTGGCCGCCTTCCTCCCGACCGCCTTCTCTCACTCGCTCCGACGGTGGGAGCGTAGAGTTGCGGAATGAGAGGGATCTGGAGCTCCCTCGCCCCCTCCGCCCGGCAGTACTTCCGGCCACCTGCGCCCCAGGTCCCTCCCTCGACCCCCCCCCCCCCCCGCGGGGCCCCCGCCAGTGGGCATCGCTCGGTCCGGCTGCCGCGCGTGAAGGCCGCGGATGATGCAGCCCGGCGGCCAGGCAGCCGGGGGGACGGGGAAGCAGCTCGACAGGCACCGGCCGGCGCTCCGCCTTGCCGCGCCCGCGCCCGCCCCCCCCCCCGCGCCCCCAGCCCCCCCCCCGCAGCCCCCCCCCCCCCCCCCTCGGCGGTCCCGCTTCCTGGTCACTCCATTGGCAGAGGCACACCTGTAACTGGGTCGTGTTTGTTTGGTGGTGTTCGAGCAGGGCCGACTGTCGGAATATTTCCAGCCCCCTCGCAGTTGTCTTTCGTTTTCCAAAGTTTCCTCCCGAAAAGCAACAGCAGGGCCCCACCCGCGTCGAGGGAAATGGGCATGCTGCGGCGGGCTCTCGCGGTCCCACCCAACCGCACAAGACAAGGGGGCCCACATAAAAGAAGCGGCCTACTTTACACGTGTTGCCGGCTGCGGTTTGCGCGTCTGCTGTCGGCCCTCCTCTCGCGCGCGCGCGCGCACACGCCGCCCCACACGCAAGCGCGACCCCGCCCCCCCCCCGCTCGGTCCTTCTTCCGCCCCCTCACTCATCGATATTAAGGCCCGGCGGACCCCACGGCGCTGGCCTCCCCCCCCCCCCGCCCCACACAGAAATCCTGCCTGCCTCGCCAGATGCACCCATGCATTGGCACTTGTCCTAACTTGATCGACCATCCTGCCCTTTCCTTGCGGATGATGAGATGGGAAAGGGCGAGAGGGCGAGAGGGCGAGAGGACGAAAGGGCGAGAGGACGAAAGGGCGAGAGGACGGGGCAGGCCGGGGGAGGCCGGGGGAGGGAGGGGGGGGGGGGGGCAAGACTGGGCACCGGGCGGTGTGGCGACTAACCAGGGTGCCAAGGAATACAACGTACATCGCGGCTGGCCGGTAATCGCCCTCTCTCGGCCGGCATGGTGGGTTCAACCCACAACAAAGCCTCGGCGGGCTTGGCCGCGAGGTCCCAAGTACCATCTTTGTGCTTGGAAGACCCCCCCCCCCTTCCCCCTGCACCCTCTCGCCCACACATCCCCGGGAGAGGGGACCCAGCCCTGAGATCTCGTTTGTTGCCGGGCGCGAGCGCAACGATCGACTTGGGCAGGAGCACCCGGAGGGGCTTTTCCTTCGCGCTTTCTCCTTGCCGGCAGGGAGCGCGGTCGCGGGGTCGGCGCTCCATCGGCCGAGGAGGCAGCTTCTTTTGCCCTGCCCCCCTCCCCCTCGCTACTCATTGTGCTCCTGCGCCCACCTCGCACTGGGGGGGGGGAGGGGGCGAATCCGCGAGGCCACCGTAGTCAGACCATCCTCGCCCGTGGTTTTTTTTTTCTGGCGTCAGGATGTGGTGCGCCCCGGGACGTGGAGAGCCGCCCAAGTCCCGTCCTCAGTCCGCCCTCCCCCCCTCCCCCGGACAGGGGCGGCCGCCGGGCGGGGCTAACTTTCCGCCGCCCCTGCTGCCTAACGTAGTCTGGTGTCCATGACGGCCGGCGTCCCGGCCTTGCTGCCCACGCTGCGGCCACCCGGACCAACCCCACGGCCCTCTCCCGTGCGAGCTAGCCCCCTCCCGGGCCGAGCCACTATTGACCCTAGGGATGGGGGAAACCGCGACCCGGGCTCCCGCGCCGCGCCGCACTGCTTGCGCCCAACGATGAGAGGCAGGACCTGCGACGGGCTTGCTCGACGAGCCGCCTGTGTTTCCCCGGGCCCGTGTTCCCCCCCCCCCCCCCCCCCCCCCCCCCCCCCCCCCCCCCCCCCCCCCCGGGGCCCCGCCCCCCCCCCCCCCCCTCCGCCCCCTCGCGCCCCCCCCCCCCCCCCCCCACGCCCCGCCCCCCTCCCCGACCCCCCCCCCTCCCCCCCCCCCCCCCCCCCCCCCCCCCCCCCCCCCCCCCCCCCCCCCCCCCCCCCCCCCCCCCCCCCCCCCCCCCCCCCCCCCCCCCCCCCCCCCCCCCCCCCCCGCCAAACCCCGGTCCTCTCCACCCTTTGCCCCTTCCCCCACCCCCACCCCCTCCTCTGCCACAGTCCAAGGCCATGACCGAGTCGGAGCTCCTCGCCCTCGCCAAGGAGTATGCTTCCCAGAACGAGATCTTCGACAACTACATCGGCCTCGGCTACTACAACACCCTCACCCCGCAGGTGATCCTCCGCAACATCATGGAGAACCCCGGCTGGTACACCCAGTACACCCCCTACCAGGCCGAGATCTCCCAGGGCCGCCTTGAGTCGCTGCTCAACTTCCAGACCATGGTCACCGACCTGACCGGCATGGATATTGCCAACGCCTCGCTCCTGGATGAGGGTACCGCCGCTGCTGAGGCCATGATGATGGCCCATGCCCAGTCCAACGGCGTGCGTCCATTTTCCCCCCCCTCTCCCCCCATTCTTCTCCCGATTGTCGCTACCTCGGCATCTCCCCCCCCGCCCCTCCCTCCCATCCGCTCTAATGTCCCTCCCCCCCTCCCATCCGCCCTCCCCTCCTGCCCTTTGTGTGTCCGACACAGCGTCGCAAGACCTTCTTCATCGACAAGAACACCTTCCCCCAGACCATTGCCGTTGTCAAGACCCGTGCGGCTCCCTTCAACGTGAACGTCGTCGTCGGTGACTTCCGTACCTTCGACATGAGCACCATCGCCGACGACCTGTGTGGCGCCCTGGTCCAGTACCCGGCCATGGATGGTACCATCGAGGACTTTGAGAGCTTCTCTACCACTGTCAAGAACCATGGTGGCCTCTTCGTCGTCGCCTCCGACCTCATGGCCCTCACCCTGCTCAAGGCCCCGGGCGAGTTTGGCGCCGGTGCGTCCCCTCTCCCACTCACTTGCCTTCTTTTCCCCTTCTTTTCCTCTTTCCCTGCTTCTCCATGTCCCATGTACCTCATGTGCCACATCCTCTCTGACGCTCCTCTCCTCTTCGCTCGCTCGCTCCCTCCACCCTTGCCTTTCTGCTTCGCCCGCTCTCTCCCCGCCCGCCCCCCCCCCCCCCTCGCTCGCTCTCTTTCCACCCCTTTGCCCACTCGCGCCAGACATTTGCCTTGGCTCTACCCAGCGCTTCGGTGTTCCCCTCGGTTTCGGTGGCCCCCACGCCGCCTTCTTCGCCACCACTGACAAGCTCAAGCGTCGCATGCCCGGCCGCCTGGTCGGTGTGTCGCGCGACGTCGACGGCAACCCCGCCCTCCGCCTGGCCCTGCAGACCCGTGAGCAGCACATCCGTCGTGAGCGTGCCACCTCCAACATTTGCACCGCCCAGGCCCTTCTGGCCAACATGGCTGCCATGTACGCCGTCTACCACGGCCCCGATGGCCTGACCCAGATTGCCCAGCGCATCCACGCCCTGGCCAAGACCCTGGCTCATGTTGTCACCGAGGCCGGCCACACCGTGACCACCTCTGGCGATGGCTTCTTCGACACCATCACCATTCGTCTGCGCGATGGCACCACCGCCGCCGCTGTGGCCGAGGCCGCCAACGCCGCCCGCATCAACATCCGCGTGGTCGACGAGCAGCATGTCTCGGTGTCTCTCGATGAGACCACCACCAAGCGCCGCCTGCGCAACCTGGCCCAGCTCTTCTCCGACCGCGAGGACCTGTGCATGGACAAGGCCGCCGCCGCCGCTGGCATTGGCTCCCTCGCCGACATGACCCCCTCCTCCTCGGGCAAGCTCACTCGCAACACTCCCTTCCTCGAGCATCCGGTCTTCAACTCTTACCACTCGGAGACCGAGATGCTGCGCTACCTGCACCGGCTCCAGGCCAAGGACCTGTCCCTGACCCATGCCATGATCCCTCTCGGCTCGTGCACCATGAAGCTGAACGCCACTTCGGAGATGGTTCCGGTCACCATGCCCGGCTTCAACTCCATCCACCCCTTCGCCCCCCCGGCCCAGGCCAAGGGCTACCAGAACCTCTTCCGCGAGCTGGAGGCCGATCTGGCCGAGATCACCGGCTTCGATGCCGTGTCCCTGCAGCCCAACTCCGGCGCCAACGGCGAGTACGCCGGTTTGATGGCCATCCGTGGCTACCACGAGTCCCGTGGCGAGGCCCATCGTGATGTGTGCCTGATCCCGGTGTCGGCTCACGGCACCAACCCCGCTTCGGCCATGATGGCCGGCATGCGTGTTGTCCCGGTCAAGTGCCTGCCGGCCACCGGCGAGCTGGATATGGAGGACCTGGCCGAGAAGGCTGCCAAGCATGCGGACAACCTTTCCTGCATCATGGTCACCTACCCTTCGACCTTCGGTGTCTTCGACGCTGGCATTCGTGATGTTTGCCAGGTTGTCCATCGTCACGGTGGCCAGGTTTACCTGGATGGCGCCAACATGAATGCCCAGGTGGGCATCTGCCGCCCGGGTGACTATGGCGCGGATGTTGTCCACCTGAACCTGCACAAGACCCTCTGCATCCCGCATGGTGGTGGTGGCCCGGGCATGGGTCCCATCGGTGTCAAGGCCCACCTGCAGCCCTTCCTCCCGGATCACCCGCTGCTTCCGGGCTTCGGCGGGTCCAAGTCCCCGGGTCCGGTGGCCTCGGCTCCCTACTCCTCGGCCAGCATCCTGCCGATCCCCTGGGCCTACATCCGCATGATGGGTCCCAATGGCCTGCGCCAGTCGACCGAGACCGCCATCCTCAACGCCAACTACATGGCCAAGCGCCTGGAGGACCACTATTCCATCCTCTACCGCAACCACAACAGCAAGTGCGCCCATGAGTTCATCATCGATGCGCGCCCGCTCAAGGAGACCTCCGGCATCGAGGCCATCGACATTGCCAAGCGTCTGCAGGACTACGGCTTCCACAGCCCCACCATGTCCTGGCCCGTGGTCAACACCCTCATGATCGAGCCGACCGAGTCCGAGTCCCTGGCCGAGCTGGATCGCCTGTGCGATGCTCTGATTGCCATCCGCGAGGAGATTGCTGCCATCGAGCGTGGCGATGTCTCCCGCACCGACAATGCTCTCAAGCGCGCGCCGCACACCGCGGCCACGGTCACCTCCGACACTTGGGATCGGTCCTACTCTCGTGAGACCGCGGCCTTCCCCACCTCCTCCACCAAGACCAACAAGTTCTGGCCCACCACGTCCCGCATTGACGACACCTACGGTGACCTGAACCTTGTCTGCACCTGCCCCCCGATGGAGAGCTACGGCGAGGCCTAATGGTCTTCTCCCCTTCCTCTCTGTCTCTCTGTCTCTCCCCCCTTCTCTCCCTCTTGTCTCTTGGTGAGAGGGCGACAGGGGGGGGGGGGGAGGGGGGGGTTTCGGCTTGGAGGAAAGGTGGTTGGCCCTGGACGGGAGGGGGGCGGTGACGATGGTGCGCCTGCGTTTCCCCCACCTCCTCTACTTTTCCCTTTATGTCCCCTGAATGCGGACGCGCACGGTGCGCGCAGCATGCGGGGGGCGGGCCCAGAAGGGAGAAAGGAAAGTCTGGCGGCGCCTCGGCGAGAAATCACCCCCTCGCACCCTCCTCCTCCTTCGGCAGAGGACCAGTGTCGCCTGTTCGTGGCGCTGCCACTGGGCTCTGGGCAATGTCCCCTCCCCCCCCCCCAATATGACCCTAGAGAGGTGTCCTCCACACACATTTCCACACATCTCCGTGTATTTGGTGTCTCCTATTGTTGTGTGCACATTAAAAATACACTTGAACACTTTCTCATCGACGCGTGGGCTGCTGCTGCTGCTGCTGCTGCTGCTGCTGCTGCTGTTGTTGCTGTTCCTGCTCCTGCTGCCGCTGTTGCTGGGGTTTTTTCCCGGCCACTACCCGGGCGCGAAATCCACCAGACACACGTCTGTGGCCTTTCTCTCGCGCCAGAAACCCCCGCAGCTCGGGGGATTGTCCCAGCGGAACCCCCCACGGCTGAGGATGCCTGCGTGCTCCCTTTTTTTCCCCTTCTTTCTCGCCTCGCCTTGTCCGCTGGCCTTTTTTCTTTCCAGACCGGAACCCTGGCCCCGGTCGAGACTTGTCTACCGAAAATTACTGCCCGCAGATCTGCGATCTCAGCATGCCGAATCTCAGCCCTCCCCTCCACCACCGCCAATAGCCCGGGCAGGTTCTAACAGAAGGTTAATGGCAAGCGCCGGCATATGAAACTACCAACGCATCGACACAGCAGGGTTCGTCATAGGGCCGGGCCGCCCCCCGCCCCCGCCGAACATCGGAGCTCACACTTGGGCGGGAAGCCAGCACAGGCTTCCCGCCCCGCCCCGCCCCGCCCCGCCCCTCGCCACGGGCTGACCCTTGCACGAGTTGCGGCCAGCGGGTACTCGGGACCATTTCCCTCGAGGGCGCGAATTTGCCACCCCCACTTCTCAGGGGAATAGTCTCCCCTGGTGTAGGCCCCGTGTGGATGCCAAAAGCGCGGCCCACCCCCCGACCGAACACAAAGTCAACACTGTGTAGCACACACTGGGTTGTCCGATGGATCCCGGCTGTGAGGCGCGTGGCGCCGGTCCCGCGAGAACACACGCCCAGCCCCCTCTGAGAATATGCTCCCCCCTTTCGGTGGGAAGGGAGGTCCCCATCCACGAGGCAGGCGTTCCTGCGCCGTACCCCGCGTGTGTCTTGGCGGCGCGCGGCTGGCCTCTTTGGCGGGAAGCCGACCCGAGGAGGCAGCAAGCACGGCGCAAGCCCGCCCTCCCCTCTCGCGCCGGTTGCCGGATCCTCCCCCCCCCCCCCCCCCGCCCCGGCCCACCGGTCGAGCTTGCCCCCTCCAACCCAAGAGGTGCCATTGCCAGGCAACTCCCCGGCTTGCCCGGGGGGACGCGCACCCACACTCATCCACTCCCCACCTCCGCTGCCCGCCCTGTGCGCGCTCGCGCGCCCCTTTTGCGCCCCTCCCCTCTCCTCCACTCCGCCCCACCTCTCTCCTCGCCCCCTTCTGTCTTCGAGGTGTCCTCGCCTCCCCACCGCCGCCTCGTCATCTCCTCTGCTGCAGCCTGGGCCTTTTTCGCAGCCAGGTAGCCCGGGCGCTTTCCAAGAGATCACACGTGGCCGCTTGCCACATATGCTGGATAGTGCCGGTCCCTTCGTGTGAGACCCCTGGCTGCCCCATCCTCCCCGCCTCCCACTTCCCTCCCTTTCTATCTCCTCTCCCGGGCTCTCCTTGTGATCTGTTTCAGAGGAGAAGGCCACTCTGAAAGCCGGCGGTTGTCATGAGTGACCACTCCGATCTGGACAGTGCCGATGAGTATCCATCCAAGCGCCCCCGCCTCTCTCTGGGTGATCCGCGCCAGGTATGTACATCTTGATGTTGTACCTCCCGCCCCCTCCGACACACACACACACACACACACACACACCGCACACATGGCTTCAATTTTTTTCTGGAACACCTCCCCACTCAGGCACAACATGCTCACACGATTCACACATCCACCTGGCAACCATAGGCTCCGGCCCAGTTGGCCGGGCTTCGGGGATTACTTGGCGGGCTGCGCCCGTCGGTTGACCCTGCCCCGGGTAGCTCAGCTCCTCCTATTGTCTTTCTCTCGGGCGCCAGCCCAATGCCCCCGACACAAACCCCTCCCTCGGGACCCTCGGCTCGTGACCTCCTGTCGCTGGCTGCAGCTGCCTCAACAACCGATGTCCCGGCTGGCAGTCCCCTTCTGATGACCACCGGTTCCAATGCCCCCATCACAGCTCTTGGACCATCCTTCCAAGGCTTATCGGCTCGGACCCCGGCCTCCAGCACCGGTCTGGGCAATGCCCTGGCCGGGCGCCTGCCCTTCTCACTTGGTCGGACATCTGCATCGCCGACCGTCGCAACCTCCTCTTCCCCCCCGGTACCAGGAGTGGGAATTGGCGCTTTTGGCCGAGCCCCTCCGGCGGCCATGGCACGCCTGGCACCTCTATCCCTCTCATCCATGGCTCCCACTACCCCGTCAGCCAGCATGGCTGCCGAAGGTGGTGATCGTGGCAAAGGCACCAGCCCCCTCCTGGGATCTACCCCGGGATCTGACAGCCAGTCTGGCGTATCCCCTCTGATGCCGGCGATTCTGCCGGCCCCCAGTCCCTCCACCCCGGGGAGCATCCACTCTTCGCCCCTGGCGACTCCGCCTCCGGGAGTCCTGCTCCCTTCACCTGGCGAGCCGATCCCCCCCGCCGGAGCCTTGCCCCCGACGCCCACTGATCCGGCGGTTTTGCCGGCCACCGGGATGGTGGCCATCAAAAGTGAGTTCCCGGCCTCTGGTGGCAGTGCTGACGGCCTGCTCAGCGGCAATTTGACCGACCTTGGCATGGATGTCCTCCCTTTGGCACAAGTGCTGTCGCTGTCGGGAAGATCCCTCCTCGAGCCGGGGATACCTTCGACGGGGCCGGCCTCAGCCGCCAAGATCAAGTCTCTGCCCACCTCGCTGGCTGAGGCCACGGTCCTGTCGCCGTCAGTCGCCACAGCGGATGGCCCATCCTCAATGCGGCCGGGTCTCGGCGCGTCGCTTGCAGCTCGGACACCGGACACCTCGTCGCCTTTGTCAGCCCCGTCCCCCGGTCCGGCCGGCCTCAGTCCGGGTCTTGGTGCCAGCATCCCCAGCCCCGGGCCGGGTCGCAGCTCGGTGTCACCATCTCCCATGGCCACTTCGGCCGCGGCTGCCGCTGCGCTGTGCACCACCCCTTCTGGAACGTCTGGGGACTCGTCCCTCCTGGCAGATGGCGTGACGCCGGACTTCCCCCCGCCGCCGGTGCAACGGCTCCGCACTGGTGGCCGGGCCGCCAGCTCCAGCCCGGCCACCATGTTTACGCCTGGCACCCTGTCCCCGCGTAGCTCGCCGGCGGTCTTCCCGGTGGATTTCTGCCCGGCCGGCCCGGCATGCAAGCTGCTCCTGGCCGTTGGAACCCCAACCTCCCGGCGGACCCCAAAGCCCCGGAAGTCCCGAGCCAAGGAGTTCGTCTGGCCCCCAACGAAGCCTCCTCCCCCGCCACCACCCCGGGCGAAGGATGCTCCCAAGAGCCGGCTGCTGATCCGAAATGAGGTGACCGGCGAGGAGGTCATTGCCCATGGGATAGGCAACAAGTACTTTCGTGCGACCGATGTGGACGCCGATCCGGAGGGGGTCGTCTACAAGAGTGACATTGCCCCGCTGCGGCCCAACAGTCCGGCCGGATCGCTGCCCCCCTCACCTGGGTTTGCCTGTTTGGCCTCCTCCTCCTCCTCCTCCTCCTCCTCGGCCTCTCCTTCGCCCTGCTCGTCATCCCCCTCGCCGAGCCCCTCGCCTGCCTCATCTCCCTGTCCAGCGGGCGGCGAGTCGCCGGCTGCTTCTCCTTCACAAATGCTGTCTCCTGCCAGCGCCGGCGCTGGCACTCCTAACACCGGCAGCGGCATGGGCCCTGGCCCTGGTGCCGACAGTGCAAAAACCCCAGGCACTCCGGAATCCCTTGCCGAGGACCTCTGCCCGCACGTGGTCGGCATCGAGCGCCGGTGGGATACCCTTGAGCACAATGGCGTGGTTTTCCCGCCTGCCTACATTCCTCACAATGTTCCACTCATCTACGATGGCCAGCCGATCTCTCTGGACCCGATGGTCGAGGAGGTGGCCACCTTCTTCGCACTGGAGCTGAACACCGAGTACGGCCAGAGCGAGGTCTTCCAGCGGAACTTCTTCCGGGATTTCCTGACCGTCCTTCGGGACTCGGAGGAGGTCCTCCAGCGGAAGTATCCCATCTCTCAGTTCGATCTGTGTGACTTTTCACGCATCCATCAGCATGTGATGGCCGAGCGCCAGGCGCGGGCCACGCGAAGCCCCGAGGACCGGGCCCGCGAGCGCGAGCGTCGCGATGTCGAGGCCGAAACCTACGGCTGGTGCCTGCTGAATGGCCAGCGCGAGCCGGTGGGGAACTTCCGCATCGAGGCTCCTGGGCTGTTCAAGGGCCGCGGCAACCACCCACGCACTGGCACCCTCAAGCGACGCATCTACCCGGAACAGGTCATCATCAACATCAGCGAAGGGGTGCCTGTGCCACCGCCGCCCGTTGGCCATCGGTATGTTGTCTCTCCGGGACAAGCTTTGGATCGTGCTGCTGTTGCGGCTGCCTTTGTTCCTCTCTCTCTCTTTTTTTTTGCCCCTCCCTCCTCCTGTCTCCCCTCCGCATTTCCGACCGCCCCTTTGCCTGTCACCGCTGACACGCTTCCTCCATCCGGCTTCTGCTTCATAGTTGGGGCAAGGTGATTCACAACCCGAATGTCTCGTGGCTTGCCGCCTGGACCGAGAACATGACCGGCACGCTGAAGTATGTCTGGCTTGCGCAAAAGTCCTCGGTGCGCGGTCGCAACGACCTGACGAAGTACGACTTTGCCCGGGGGCTCGGGGCGCACATCGATCGCATCCGGAAATCCTACACTCGGGAGCTTCGGGCATCGGACTATTCCAAGCGCCAGCGCTCGACCGCCCTCTACTTCATCGATCGGCTGGCTCTGCGTGTGGGTGCGGAAAAGGACACCGAGGAGCAGGCCGACACGGTGGGCTGTTGCTCACTGCGTCTTGAGCATGTTACCCTTCGGGCGCCGGCCACGGTGGTGCTGGACTTCCTTGGCAAGGACTCCATGCGCTACTTCAACGAGGTGACCGTCACTCCGCGTGTCTTCCAAAATCTCCAGGAGTTCATGACCACCCCGACGAAAAAGGGTCCCAAGGGGCCTGGGGATCTGCTTTTTGAGACCCTGACGGTGCGCCTTGCTTGTGTCAGGGCGTCTATGACGTGCCCTTTGCCCTTCCCTCTCCCACTCTGCCCCCTCCACCGACCCCGGGGCACACATGCGCGACCCCATGGCGTACCCCACTGCAACCACTCGCCATTCTCTGCTCCCTCTGCTATTTGCCTGCTCCCCTCCCCCCGCTGGTAACCTTCTAACCTCCCCCCTCCCCCACTGCTTGGGAAATCAACCCACTCAATCTAGCCGGCCATCATCAACACCAAACTCTCCACCTACCTCCCCGGGCTCACGGCCAAGGTCTTCCGCACATTCAACGCCACAACCACCTTCGAGCGGGAGTTGGAGAAAAACACGCAAGAGCTTCTGTCACAAAGTCGGGCATCTCGGCGGGAGCCTACCGTGGCGGAACTGGTGCTGGCCTACAGCCAAGCCAACCGCGAGGCAGCGATCTTGTGTAACCACCAGCGTACCGTGCCCAAAGCCATGGATTTGGCCCTACAGCGGCAGGTGGATCAGCTGCTGGTGCTGCGCTACCGGCGCCGGCGTCTGCGCCTTCTGGCCTACGAGCAGGTGGGCGTCCGTGCGCGCATCGACAAATACCTCCAACGCCCGGAGGAGGACTTCACCGATGCCGATGTTCCCCGAGCCGAGGCCCTGCTTCGGGAGGAGGCCCAGCGCCGGGAGAATACCCCCTCCAAGGAAACCCCCTCCCCGGCACCGGCAGAGCCTGGCACGGAAGAGGATCTCGGCGCCATCGGTCTCCCTGGACCCGAGGCCACGCTGGAGGACTTTGTCAAGGTGGCCATTCCATTGAATCAAAAAATCGAGCGCATCCGCCTGGATGTGGCCACCAAGATGGAAGGCCGCCATGCATCTCTCAGCACCAGTAAGGCCAACTACCTGGATCCGCGGGTGACGGTGGCCTGGAGTCTGCGCCACGGCGTGCCGCTGGACAAGGTTTTCCCCAAGACCGTACGCGAGCGCTTCGCCTGGGCCACCGACCGACCGGATCGGGAGTTCAAATTCTGAAACCGCGGGCCCGTGTCGGGGAGAGCCGCTCTCCTTCCCGTTGTGCGAGTGCATTCGTGCTTGCGCGGGCAAAGAAAGGCACACCCACATCCTGTTCATGTGATGACCGAATACATTTTCACAGAGACCTCCGTGTGCAATATCCACTGCCACCGGTCGTGTCCCGCCCTCTGCCCGCCCCTTTATCTTTGCCTTTTTTTTTTCGGCCCAAAGGGCACTGTGGGAAATGGTATGAGACTTCTGGCCGGGCGCCAACACCCCGACGCCGGATGTCCGAGCTGGGCAAGCCCCCGCTCCCGCGGTGCATGAGGAACGGCCGCAGGTTGGGGGGCCATTTCGTCGGGGCGGCCCTCCTGTACACATTGGAGAAGACCGCCAGCATTGGATGGCGGGGCAGGGGCCGGCGGGGGGGGGGGGGGGGGGGGCGAGCCCCTGCATCGTCCCTCCCCTCGGGGCCGGCCATCGGATCGGCACGGGGTTCCCCCCCCCGCCGCCCCGACTGTTGCGCCCGCCTTTGCGTTGAGAAACGGCCAGCATCAAGGACCAACGGGAGCAAAGGTATGCGGGTGGTATCGGAGACATTTTCCCCCGTCCGATCTCTTGGGACTGAGCTCCATTCACGGAGGTCGCCCCCCCCCCCCCCCCGGGCCTACACACCAACTGGGAGATCTTGCGACGACCGGGAGACGAGCGAAACGACCGTTGCCACCCAGGCACGCCCAGCAAAAGGAGCCCACCTCACGCGGTGGTGCCAATGACCCGAGCCACCGGGCCTCCCCGCTGTTTTCCCTTCCATTGCCTGCGCCTCTCTCGCTCGCCCTCCCCTCCTTTTCCCAATATGCTTTCGGCCGCTTTCCTCTCGCGGCGCCTGTTTTCCTCGACCGCCAAAACCGCGGTCAGTGCCGCTGCTTCGGCTGCTGTCCCCGCGGCCAAGGCTGTTGCCACACCCAACATCCTGAGTACGCCCGGCATACATCTCCTCTCGTCGCCCACCTGTTCCGATTGGCCACGCACACGCACACACACACACACACACACACACACACACACACGCACATGCACACTCGCAGTACACACGTCCTTACTCACCCTGGCACATGTGTACACCCAGACACTACAGTCGAGTTTGCCTGCAATGAGGCGCAGATCCCGGACTATTCGCGTCTTGACAAGGCCCCCCTGCAGGATCCGCGTGTCGGCTCGGTTGTGGGGACTCTCTTCTCCTCCCGTGGGCGCATCACCGTTCCCCGGCAGTTTGTCGGCGGAGCTGCTGCCGCCGCAGTCGACAACAACACCAAGGACCGCAACCTCCACATCCACATCGATGTCCACCGGCCTGTGCGTCTTCTCCCCTTCTTGTCTGTGCCGCCCCTGCCCCTTTGCCTCCCCCCCCCCCCTCCTCCTCCTCCTCCCTCCCCTCTCTCTCCCGGTCCTCTTCATCTTGCCCTGGCCCTCTGCTCCTCCGTGACACACCTTGCCACACTGAACCCCGGCTAATCCCCCCACTCGCCTCCCAGGTCGACTCGCTTCTCGCTGCTCTGGAGGCTGAAAACCAGCGAGTCACCCTGGGCGCCTTCGATGCCCATGGCAACCGGATCAGTCGCGCCTCGGTGTTGGCTGGTACGCAGAATAGGCTCTCCCACCACGTCCGCCCTGTGGCCTCCCGTACTGACTGTTCCTGCCGCCTCAAAAGATGTCCTCGGCCCAGGGACCGACGGCGCGGTGACCATTCGTCCCCTGACTGACAAGCCCGACGCGCCGGAGCTGCACCTCAACCTGCCGACCCTTGCGCGTACGTACTTGGGGGCTGGGGCCCTCTTGCTAGGTGGCCACATGTTGCATTCGTACTTACTCTCCCCGCAATGTGGTGGCCCAAAAACATGTGCCCAACAGACCGGACCCGCGATGCTGAGAAGCTTCTTGCCGAGCTGATCGCCGAGCGTGCCCCCCTGCTCGAGATCAAGGATCTTTGTGACCAGCGTGCCCAGAAGGTATGTATCCCTTTGCCATGCCGCCCCCCTGTGCTCCATCCCATCCTTTTGGTTGCCCTCGTTGCGCCCGAGGCATTGACCCGGTGTGCCCCTCCTCCCCCTTCCGGGACTGGCTGGCGCAGTTCTCGGACCGCCTGGTTAAGGCTGGTCTGGCCTTCATCGTCGTCCAGTGGGGCGCTATGATGCGTCTCACCTGGTGGGACCTCTCCTGGGATGTGATGGAGCCGATTGCCTACTTCCTGACCTTTGGTACGCCACGATGCCGCCTCGCGTGCCATCCCCCCTCCCTCTCTCCCCCCCCCCCCCGGATCCACCCTCACATCCTGCTCGCCTTGTGTCTGGCACCCGTCTTACCTGCCCCTCTTCGTTCCCAACGAAAAAAAAAAAAAAAAAGGTACCGGCATCATGGGCTACATTTTCTACCTCGGCTCGCGCAAGGACTACACCTACGAGGCTCTGCACCATGTCAGCACCTCTTCCCGCAAGGCCAAGCTCTACAACAAGGCCGGCCTGGATACCGAGCGGTGCGTCTCGTCGCCGGTTTGTTTCGCTTCCCCTCTCCCCCCCCCCCCCAACACAGCCAGGTCCTTGGGGCCGCCCTGTCCTGCGCTTCGCCCGATCGGGCCCGGCCTCGACGGGGACGGGAGGAACATTTTTGAGCCACAAATCCCGCATCCAAACGGCATACTGATCAGTTTTTCACCATACCAGGCTGGTCGCGATTGAGTCGGACATCAACGTGATCAAGCGTTCCATGGATCATGTGAAGCTCGAGTACCTCACCTCCCGCTGGAAGTAAGCCAACCCTGGCCGCAAACGGACGGGGCGCTTTTTCTTCTGTGTCTGCGGGGGGGGGGGGGGACGACGGGTGGATTCTCGAGGGGGCAGGGAGCCCCCCCCCCGTTGCTGCTCCTTGGCCATTTTTGAACCTAGGGTCGAGCTGCTTGCGCGCGGGAGCCGGCACACAGGCTATGCCTGTCCGGTCACTCGCGTTCGCACATCCCCGTACCCCATTTCCACCGTGTGTCTGTGTCTGTGTGCTTGTATCTTGATTGTCCCTGTATACCAGAGTTTTTATTTCAGGGCAGCAAGACTGGGGGCAAGGAGGGCTACTCCCTGTGCGTGCTCACACTCGCTCACTCATGCCGAGCTACAGGCTGCTGCCAAAAAGGCCCGTGCGCATATGTTCTCGGCACCCAGACCCACCCCCCCCCCCCCCCCCACCTCCCTCAATAAACAACAACATCTAAAAATGTGGGTGGGCACGCCGTGCCGCTTCCGGGCCCGGATGAGGGCGCGGGGCGCTGCCTGCTGGGGCGCGGCGTACGCGGGTGCCAAGGCCGCTCGGGTCCTGCACGGACGGGCTCGCCAGGTCAACGGCACGACGCCCTGGGAGCGGTCCCGGAGCAGGCGGACGTCTGCCTCGGGCCCCGAGTGCTATTGGGCCTGGAGTATCCCGAGGTTGAAGAAATCGGCCGATGGAGTTGGATAGCCCCCGGAAGGTGGATGTGCCTGCATCCAGAGGACTCCCCCGTCCCCCCCCCCCCCCCCGAACAAGAGGGTCCACCGGGATCCTTGGGCCAAGGACCGCCCGCGTCTGGGTGGACGGGGGGAGAGGGAGCGGGGGGGGGTCTCGTCGCTGCAGGCCCAGAGCGCTGGAGGCCTCCCCGTGCGCCGAGAGAGAGAGAGAGACCACGTAGCCCAGGTGCGCACACCTGGCAGGAAATGGAAACAGGTCGGAACCAGCCGATCTGTGAAAGGGGCTTGTAAGTCAGGCGTATATTTGTTTTCTTTTAAAAGGGTTTTTCTTTGGACCCGGAGGACACATCAGCACCCGGCCGAAATGCGGCTCAAGCCTGTATGCTGCCGGGCGCGCCTTTGTTCGACCGAGCCCTCGCTTCTCGGCCCTTGGCATCTGCGTCCCAGCTGCCAAGGTCGGAAGTGAGTGCCCGGAGCGAGCGCCCAGACCCTGGCCCAGTGTGCGCAATACTCTGTGCTCTTCGCCGAATGTGCGGAGCACACCTCTCTCCGGCACCCCCCCCCCCCCTTGTCCCCGATGCCTCCGAGGCCCCCCGGAGGGCGCGGGTCCCCCACCGAGGGGGGGGGGTGCCAGGGCCAGCCCGATGCTGGCCAGTCATCACCCCCGCCCCCCCGCCCTCCGGACCGCCTGGCGGAAAGCTCCCCCTCCCGAGGAGGGTCGCACAGGAGAGCGTGTGCCAATTGAGACTCTCGCTGGTGCAGGTGCGCCTGCTCGACGCCGCTGCTGTTGCGGGTCCTTTTTTTCCAGCGCCGTGGTGGAGGCTGGGCCACCGGGGCCGGGGCCAGCTGACCTGTGACCAACCAGCGCTGTTTTTATTTCTTTCCCCTATGCCTTTGCGCCTGTTCTAGAGCCACACTGGTGGGCGTGTTGCGAGAGTGGGGCAGGCGCTGGGGCGCAGCGGCAGGGGGGGGGGGTGGCCATGGGCCTGGCCGGGCCTCCTGGGGGGGCGGGGCGGGGCGGGG
>NW_009242973.1:2955474-2958555 GCF_000388065.1 Fonticula alba | reverse complement strand
CCCCCCCCCCCCCGCCGGCTCCGCCGCCCTCTCCCCGACCATGTCCGAACACCAGGGCCGGTATCCCCTGCGCAGTGCCAGGGCCTCCGCTGTGTGGGTGGTGGGCGACGCGGAGTGTTGTCCTTTTATTTCTGCCGGCGCGGCCCGGTCACCGGTGTGCGCCCAGAGCACCACACCCTGGGGGTTGTTGGGGGGCCGAGGACCGCCGCCTGGGGCGAGTGTGGGCGGGCTCGTGTGCGGGCGCGGCCCCCCCCCCCCCCGCCTGGGCGTGGCCAGTCACGGCCATGGTGCCCGGCACCGCCCCGGCCCAGCGGGGGAGGGGGTGGCGTGGGCCCGCTCAGTGTACCAGGGCCACAGGGCCCGGCGCCCCGCCCCCTGGTCTGGCCCGGCCTGGCCGGTCTGGCCTGGGGCCTGGTCATCCCTGCACTCCCTTCCTCGGCACTTCCTCTCCCTGTGCGGGTGCGGGCGTGGGTGTGCTTGTGCGCATGTGTGCGGATACGTGCGTATGTGTGTGTGTGTGTATCGGGGGCCCGAACAGTTTTTTCGGGAGACAAACCACTGCCCCGCGCTGGGCATGTTCCTCAGCCACTTTTGGAAATTGCCTGGGCCTGCCTTCTCAGTCACTTCTAAAGTACCCCCCCCTCTCCTCCCCCCCCCCCACCTCGCGCCGCTCGCTTTCTCCCCCGCCCACACATCCGCCCCCCTCCCCCCTTGCGTTTCTCTGCCCCTTCCCTTTGGCTGCCCCTTTGCACATGCACCTGTGTGTCTGCTTCCCGTCAAACAGCTCCTGACGCGTGTGCCTCCCTTTTGCCACCCCCCTCCCCCTCGCTCCCCGTCCAACTCTGCCGTTGCCACACACTCCTCTCCGCCTCCTCTCCCAGTTACTGCCAAGATGGTTCGTCCCTTTCCGCTTCCGAGTCTTCGTCTCCCCCTCCCGCTGCTGCTCGTTGCTGACCTCCCCCGCTTGATTCTCCCCCCCCCTCCCCCCCCTCCAGGACGCCACTCTTGCCAACATCAACGCTTCTGCGGCTACCCGCAACTACAGCATCCAGCCCCGCCTTGGTGTGTCTTCCCTGGTTCCCCCCATTACCCTGATCCTCCCCTCTTCGACAAGGCCACGCTAACCCCTCCCTTCCCACCCTTCGCACAGACTACCAGACCGTCGTTGGTGTCAACAACCCCCTGGTCATTCTTGACAATGTCAAGGTGCGTGGCCCCTCCTCTGGTTCCCCCCCCTCCTTTCTCTCCCTCTCTCTCTGGTCCCTTCATTTGCATTCCCCCCTCTCTCTTCCCCCCATTGCCTGAGAAACACTCTCACTCACCTCTCCCCCTCCCCCCTCGCCTACCCTGCGCGTCCGTCTTTCCTCCCCCGCAGTTCCCCAAGTTCTCCGAGATTGTCACCCTGACCCTCCCGGATGGCACCCGCCGTTCCGGTCAGGTTCTCGAGATTCAGGGCAAGCGCGCCATCGTCCAGGTGTTCGAGGGTGTGACCGGCATTGATGCCAAGCGCACTCGTGTCGAGTTCTCCGGCGATACCCTGCGCATTCCCGTCTCCGAGGATATGCTTGGTCGCATCTTCAACGGCTCCGGCAAGCCCATCGACAAGGGCCCCCGTGTCCTGGCCGAGGACTACCTCGATATCCAGGGTCAGCCCATCAACCCCTCCTCTCGTATCTACCCGGAGGAGATGATCCAGACTGGTATCTCCACCATTGATGCCATGAACTCGATTGCCCGTGGCCAGAAGATCCCCATTTTCTCGGCCGCCGGTCTGCCGCACAACGAGATTGCTGCCCAGATCTGCCGTCAGGCCGGTCTGGTCGCCCACGACGACGGCGAGGTTGCCACCGACTCCTTCGCCATTGTCTTCGCCGCTATGGGTGTCAACATGGAGACTGCCCGCTTCTTCAAGCAGGACTTCGAGGAGAACGGCTCCATGGAGCGCACCACCCTCTTCCTGAACCTGGCCAACGACCCGACGTGCGTCCTCCCTCTTCTTCTTGCTCGCCTCCCCCCTGTCTCTCTCTCTCTCTCCCCCCCTCTCCTCCGCGATGTCTCTATGTGTTCCCTTCGCCACTCTCGCACACATGCACAGATGTGCCCACCCATATCCCCTCAGCGATTGACACCTGCCCCCGCCCCACCCCCCTCTCCCCCTCTCCCCATGGCTCTGGCCGCTCGCCACAGCATCGAGCGTATCATTACCCCTCGTCTGGCCCTGACCACCGCCGAGTTCTTCGCCTACCAGCTCCAGAAGCACGTCCTGGTCATTCTCACCGACATGTCCTCTTACGCTGATGCCCTGCGTGAGGTGTCTGCCGCCCGTGAGGAGGTCCCGGGTCGCCGTGGTTACCCCGGTTACATGTACACTGATCTGTCCACCATCTACGAGCGTGCCGGCCGTGTCGACGGCCGTGAGGGTTCCATCACCCAGATCCCCATTCTTACTATGCCCAACGATGGTACGCATGACGTGTGCCTCCTTTGCCCTTGGTTCTTTCTCTGGCCCTCATGTCCTTCTCCTCCTCCCTCGCTAACGTCATGGCGCGTTCTCTCTCTATCTCTCTCTCTCTCCCTCTCTCCCTCTCCTCGCATGGCATGTGTCACGTCCACACAGATATCACCCACCCCATCCCCGATCTTACCGGTTACATTACCGAGGGCCAGATCTACATCGATCGCCAGCTCCACAACCGCCAGATCTACCCCCCCATCAACGTCCTGCCGTCCCTGTCCCGTCTGATGAAGTCCGCCATTGGTGAGGGCATGACTCGTGACGACCACGGTGATGTGTCCAACCAGCTGGTACGTCGTGTGCCCGGCGCGTCATCATCATCACCATCATCTCCTCTCCCCGCACACATATATACCCTGCCGTTTCCTTGTTGCCCGCATTGGGCGCGCACCACCCGCCTCCCTCTCCACCCTCGGCAAAGCAGCCGACTGACAATGTTCTCATATTTTCTCTTCCCTGGTGACCACCACCCCCCCCCCCCCCCCCCCCCCGCCCCCGGAACCGCACACACCCACACACAGTACGCCACCTATGCTCAGGGTATGGATGTTGCCGGCATGAAGGCC
>NW_009242973.1:2952243-2955291 GCF_000388065.1 Fonticula alba | reverse complement strand
GCTGAGGACAAGCTTTACCTCGAGTTCCTTGACCGCTACGAGAACACCTTCGTCCGCCAGGACTCCTACGAGGCTCGCTCCATTCGCGAGTCCCTGGAGATCGGCTGGAGCCTCATGCGCACCTTCCCCCAGGAGATGCTCAAGCGTATCTCCCCGAAGATCATCGCCAAGTACTACCAGCGCAGCATCCAGGCCGAGATGTAAGGGAGCTTTCTCTCCTCCTCTCTCCGTGGCATGGAGGGGGCGGGAGCGAGGGAGCCGTCGCGTATGCCGGCACACCCGCTTCACACATCCCAGGCTGTCTGTCCCCCATCCCTCCCTCCTCTCTCTCTCTCAGTATATAAACACCACACTAAAAGTAGCAACCAAAAGCGTGTGTCATTCGTGCTTGGGGGGAGGGGGGCGGCGCAAGATGTCCCCCTCTCCCCAGGCCAGGGTCATGTATGCACTTTGCGGCAGGTGTTGTCACCCCTCTCTGCCTTGTCGGGGTGCGGCCTTCCTTCGGGATTGCGGGCCGAGGGAACAATGCGCGCGAGGCTATGATGTGCAATCCAAGACTCCCCAAGTGCTAACCAACTGAGGGGGAGGACACCGGCCGGCGGCGGGGCCCCGGGGGAGGCTGGGCTGGATCGAATGAATGAGACTGCTCGAAGGTCGGGGCCATGTCCCCCCTTCTGGGACGGCTCTCCGGGGGGGGGGGGGGGCGGGCCAGAGCCGGCGTCGGTCAACACTGTTTTCTCCGCCCTGTTTCCGGGCCAGCCGGGGTGGATGCCATGCGCTCCGATGATCCGGGTTAATGATCTGGACATTCAGCACGATGGTCATGCGTCGCCTACGAAAAGCATGGCGAGAGGGTGGTGGCTGGCGTACGATCAAGACCCGCCTTCGGGCCTTTGCCTGAGGATTGGCCACGGATCGGGAAGGGAGAGCCCTGCGAGGCGGAGTTTTTTCGGCCTCCGCACAAGCTCTCCGGCGGAAGCTCCTCTATGTAATCTCCCCCCCTCCACCCCATCCCCCACCTCTTCATCTCTCCTGTCCCGTCGCCACGTCAGCACAGACACATACACACACACACACACACACACGCACACACGCACACAACAAACATGACTGCCCTGGAGGACTCTGTCGCTCTGATGGCGATCGAGGACATCGGAGGCGCCTCGGTTACCAAGAAGCCCTCGGCCGCCTTCAGCTCGAACCTCGTGCCTGAGGAGATCCTCAATGACGAGGAGCTCAATGCGGCCATTCAGCAGTTGCCGACCAACTACAACTTCGAGATCCACAAGACCGTGTGGCGCTTGCGCCGGGATAAGGTCAAGCGGGGTGCGTTGCCTTCTCACATTGCCTCCTCCGCGGTTGGAGGTGTGCCGTGCGGTCTCTGGTGCCACGTAGCTGACATATGCTCATGCCTCTCTCTCCCCCCCCCCTCCCCTCCCCTCCCCCTCTTTGGCTCCTGTCCGCCCCGCCAGTCGGCATGCAGTTCCCCGAGGGCTTGATGATGTATGCATGCCCGATCAGTGACATCCTGGAGAGGTGCGCCGCCTGTCCTGCCATTCCGTTGCCCCACTGTTCCCGGCCTCCCCTCTGACCACAAAGAGTAGGTTCTGCGATGTGACCTGTGTCATCCTTGGCGATGTCACCTATGGCGCCTGTTGCATCGATGACTTCTCAGCCATGGCGGCCGGATGCGACTTCCTCCTGCACTATGGCCACAGCTGCCTGGTTCCGATTGACGTTACCGGCATCATCACCATGTACATTTTCGTGGATATTTCCGTCGATGTCAAGGTACATGCTTTCGCAGCACCGCGATACGGGCTCCACCATCCACACACGACTCCCCTTTGCGTCCCTTCCTCTGACCATTGCCCCCTCCTTTCCCTGCTCCCTCTCCATCCTCCCTCTCGGCACCACCATAGCACTTCATCGAGACGGTCAGGTTGAATTTCCCCCCCCAGTCAAAGCTGGCCTTTGTCGGGACAGTCCAATTCCTGGCCTCCCTGTCAATGGCGAGCAAGGTCCTGGCTGATGAATTCCAGATCACGGTTCCCCAATCGCGGCCCCTGTCGCCGGGGGAGCTTCTTGGCTGTACGGCACCGCGGTTCGTTGGTCTGAAAAATGCCGACGACACGGTGACCAGCCTGGATGCCATGGTTTACCTGGCGGATGGTCGCTTCCATCTCGAGGCTGCCATGATCGCCAATCCCGAGCTCCCGGCCTTCCGCTACGATCCCTATGCCAAGTCCTTCACTCGCGAGTACTACGAGGTCGAGGAGATGCACTCCTATCGCAAGCAGGCCATCGAGCGAGGTGCGCCCTGCTACCGCAAACTTCGACACATCCCCCTGCCGTCCTTCCTCCATCCCTCCTGCCGATCCTCTGACATTCTCCGCCCCTCTCGCTCCCCGGCGCTGGGTCTCGCCCAAATAGCCAAGACTGCCAATCACTTTGGTATCATTCTCGGCACCCTTGGTCGCCAAGGCAGCCCCAAGGTTGTGGAGGTATGCATCTTTCCCCTGCTTCGGGTGTCTCCTTTCCATGTGCTTTTTGCGACTCTGACCCATTGTCTTGGCTTCCTTTCCCGCTATACCTGCTGCGCCCCTCGCAGAAACTCAAGACCAGCCTGACGGAGGCTGGCAAGACCTTCACCGTGGTCCTCCTCTCGGAGATCATGCCCAAGAAGCTGGCCATGTTCCGCCATGTGGACGCGTGCGTTCCTCCGATTACCTTGCGTCTCACCTGCTCCATGCCATCCCATCCCTTTGCTGATCTCCCGTTTGCAATCCCCCCCCCCCCCCCACATCCACTGACCATCCCGTGGCCCCCCCCCCCCCCCCCCCCCCCCGCCCCCGCCCCCGGAACCGCACACACCCACACACAGTACGCCAACTATGCTCAGGGTATGGATGTTGCCGGCATGAAGGCCGTCGTCGGTGAGGAGTCCCTCTCGGCTGAGGACAAGCTTTACCTCGAGTTCCTTGACCGCTACGAGAACACCTTCGTCCGCCAGGACTCCTACGAGGCTCGCTCCATTCGCGAGTCCCT
>NW_009242973.1:2949588-2952192 GCF_000388065.1 Fonticula alba | reverse complement strand
GCTGGGTCCAGGTTGCCTGCCCCCGCCTGTCCATTGACTGGGGCTACTCCTTCGACAAGCCACTGCTCACGCCGTATGAGCTCCATGTTACTCTGGACCAGATCGCCTGGCAGGCCGTCTACCCGATGGATTTCTATGCACGCGGCTCGCTTGGCCCCTGGACGCCGAACCATGTGGCCGCCAAGGACAATCAGCGAACCGGCAAGCGGCCCTTCGTCCCGCCGCATCTGGCCAGGAGGAAGGCAGCGGCGGCCGCGGCCGCGGCGGCATCGGCCACCACCCCGACCACGGACCCCGCCGCCTCGTCTTAGGCCTGTCTGCTTGTTGCAGTGCCTCCGATCGGCCGCCATGCTGACGTCGCCTCGTCTCCTGTGCATGTTCTCCTTCTTCTTTCCTCTCCCTCCTCCGTGTCCCATGCCCCCAAATAGAACCCAACGAATATGACACCATGTGAGTGTGTCAATTGCCCGTGTGATCATCTCATCTAAATGCCCACTGAAGCACGGCACGCAGAAGACAGCGTCCGGACGCGTGTTTGCGCATGTGTCCGGGAAAGCACAGCTATTTTCCCCATCTCCCGAGAGGTGATTAAGTGCCGAGGAATCGGTCGGCCAGAACCCCGCCCTTGGGACTGGGTTTAGGTAATGGTCGGCCGATGAGTGCCCCGGCAGGTGGACGCGCGGAATAATGGCCCGCCTCGGGGGGGGACAACGAGATGCCCCCCCCCCCCGCCAGCCCCCCTCGCGCACTGTCAACTAGCCCGGCAGGCCGAGCCCCTCTCGGCCCCGAGGCCCGGCGGACTGGCGGTGCGCTCCTCTTGACCAGCGGCAAGAGTAGCCCAGCGCGGGGACGGTGATTGGGGGTGGAGAACACCGACCAGCAGAACACGTTGCCCAGGCGCACAGCTCCTCATCCAAGTAAGAGCCAAAGGACAGATGGCAGCTGCCACGGTTCCATCTTTGGCAGGCGGCGAGGGCGGGGCCGCAAACTAGGCCACCCCGGTCTGTCCCCGCCTTGTCTTTGGGTGAGCTCCATCGCCGCCACCCTGCCGCAAAGCGCAGCCTAGGCCCTTCAGGGAGAGAGAGAGAGAGAGAGAGAGAGAGCCGATTGTGATCCATCACTCGCGTCAGGGCAGGGCGGCCCCCCGGGAGGAGCGGGAGAGGAGGCCGGCACGCCTCGCCTCTCCTCCACCGACCTGGGCCCATATTCAAAAGTCTCCTCGCCAAGTGCGGCGTCCTCTCGGGCGCCGCCCCAACGCTGCCCTCTATTCCCCCTCCTCCTCCCCCTTTCTCCCCCCCCCTCTCTCGCTCCTCCCCCGACGCAGGTATTTCGCCCTTCTCCCTGCCTCTGCCCTGCGCTCGCCCCTCGCATGCCTACACCCCGTCCTTTTTCTTTTCCCTCTCCCGCACCATGGTCTCCCCACAGTTGGCCCATGCATCGCTGCGCACGGGCCTCCCCCCCCCCCCTTTCTGATGCCTCACAGCAATCTCCCCAGTGCCACTGGCTGCGCCCCTGATGCTGCCTCCTCCCTCTCCTCCTCGCAAGGAGCAGGTGTCAAGGGATCACGATTTGGTGTCTCCCTGAGAATGCATCTAAACAGGCACAGGGGCAGGATGTGGGGGATACCGGCCCGGGCGTCGGCCTTGCCTGCGTGCAATGCACTCTCTCCTTGCCCTCCCCCTGTGCTGCGGGCAAGAGCAGCCCTCGCACTTTCCTCCCTCCAATGTCCCCCCTCCCCCGACACCATCTCACCTTTGCCCCCGCCTTCCCTCATAGTCCACCGCCTTCGAAGCCATGTTCGCCCTTCGTCCCTTCATCAACCGCCAGGCCGTCCAGCAGACCGCTGCCGCCGGTGCCCTTGCCCGCCGTTCCATGTCCACCGGTGCGTCTGTCCTGTCTCCGGACACACTGCATCTAGCCCCGCTGCGCGCCTGGCCACTCACTCTCTTTGACCATCTCCATCTTCCTCGGGCTTTTCCTCAGGCTCTGCCCACACTGCCTGGACTGTTGATCGCCGTGCGTTTCACCCTCCCTCCGGCCCTATGCTATCTGCTCCCTCGCGCCGCAGTACACGCCGGCCCCCTGTCCCGCTAACCCAGCCATCTAGTTTCTGCCGTCGGTATTGCCCTCATGATTCCCGGCTACTTTGTCCTCCCCTCCGCCGCCGTCGACTCCATCCTCGCTGGCCTGATCCCGGTCCACCTTTACTTTGGCTTTGGGGTGCGCACATCCTCCCATGCCCATGGCTCGCCTCATGCAACAACCCACCGATCTCCATACACACCGGCCCCGGCACTCACATTTGCAACCCGCCTCCATCGCAGTCCTGCATTACCGACTACATCCCCAAGCGCTCCATGCCCTTCCTGAACCGCGCTGCTGGTGTCCTCTCGCTGGCTGTCTGCGCTGCTACCTTTGTCTCCATGACCCACCTGAACAGCCGCGATATCGGTGTCACTGCCACCCTCCGTGAGCTCTGGTCTGTCGGCGGTCGCCCCAAGGAGACCACCTACGTTCAGTCCTCCTAAATGATGGGCTAGCACCGGCGGACGGTCCTCTGCGCCCCCCCCCCCCCCCCCCCCCCCCCCCCCCCCCCCCCCCCCC
>NW_009242973.1:2945115-2949578 GCF_000388065.1 Fonticula alba | reverse complement strand
CCCCCCCCCCCCCCCCCCCGCCAGTGTTGCGGCCTCCTCACAGAACGAAACAGATGCCCCCATCTCATGGCGCGTGTGTGTGTGTGTGAATGCCATGCATGTCACTTGCGCTGTGTGCCACGGCCGCCGACGCACTGGGCCAGAGACACCGGCCTGCCCATCGAATGGCCTGCTCTTTGTCCCGAGTGCACCCTCCTCCCGGTGGTCTCTTCTGCCTCTCTCCCTCTCTCCCCTCCCCCTCGCCCCCCATAACACCACTCCACTCCCTCCCACGGGAGAGAGGTATCTCCAACCAAATACACAATTCAGAAAATGCAATCCCCCCCCCCTCGGCCCTTGCGATCAAATACCACGCTCTTCGAGCTCCCCTCGCGCGCACACACACATACGCACAGGGGAGCCCAAAGGAACGGGGACACAAACATGGCATGTCCCTGGAGGTCCCTCAACAACCGGCCAAGCAGAGGTCCACGGGGGAGATCCACCAAACAGGGGGACCGTCCGCCTGCCTGCCCGCTCGCTGCGGAAGATCTTGCTCGACCCACTCTCGACCCAAGCCTCGTCGCCAGTGGCAGCCGCGGCTGATGCCTCTGCCGCGAACAGAACGGGGCAACGGGGAAGAGTCTGTCACGGTCGGCCGGCGGTAGGAACACGATCGTACAAACG
Source organism: Fonticula alba (assembly GCF_000388065.1). Taxonomy (NCBI): domain Eukaryota; order Rotosphaerida; family Fonticulaceae; genus Fonticula; species Fonticula alba. Next base: position 2,948,912 of record NW_009242973.1, on the reverse strand, counting down.
ATTCACTGTGGCCAACTCAATGAGTGGATCAATTAAGCTACCATTGCGGCTAATGTGGATGGCTAAACTTGTGCCGACACTGGCCCGAGAGAGGGGAGACATCAGTTACAGGAATACCTTCTCCAGGCCGTGTGTCCTCGAGCCCCGAGCGGCTCCGAAGCCCGCCATGTGACCACTCTTTCTCGGACTGGTGTTCCCGCGCCGGCCGGCTGTCCAGATGCCAGTACTGGTGCACCGGAGGGTGCGCGCCCCGGGCAGTAGCGAACCAGGAATGGCCAGCCAAGCTGCGGCATACTCCCTGCCCTATACCCAATACCACCCTCTGGAGTTCTGGCATGTCGCCCCGGCCCGGATTCCGCCAGCCGGCTTTTCTGTGCGACCATATCCATCCGAGTCTCCTGTGGTAACGAGTTTCGGGCAGTGGTGTTTTCCCCTCGGCGAGGCGCTGCCGCGAAATGGCTACCGTCAGTGGACTTTTTAGCCGCGAATGTGTTGCCAGCCGGCCGGTAGAAAAATCCCGCCGCCAATTCGGCCGAGTGGGAGAAATCCCGAAGACCCTGGGCCAATCTTCGGTACCTGGGCCGGTTCTCAATCCGGCCTCCGGGTGAGAACCGAGACGCATACCGCCACAAGGGGGCAAGCACAGGAAGCCCCGGAAAGCCGGCTCCGACAGGGCCCGGGGCACGGACAGTCGTCGTTCCCCCTGCATCCCCCGCAACGTGCGCGGGCAAATAAACATTCCCTGATGCCCCAACCTCAAGGAACAATAGGAGCCCCCCCCCTAGGCATGAGAGGAAGGTGTGCCTGCACTCCCCCCGCCCGGGAGAGAGAGAGAGGAGTCCGTAGGGGGCGACACACCCCTTGCGCAGGTCCGTCCTCCGCGCCGGCCAGAGGGGAGTCCCCAGAACTGGGGAACCCCCTTTCGGCCCCGTCTCTTGGAGGACAAAAAATACATGCCCGGGCCTCCTCCGCCCTTTTTGGCCCACAAGGAATAACCCACGGACACCCGCGGAGAGAAGAAGGAGAGGAAGAAAAGGAGTGTAAAAGGCGAGTGGTTCGTCTAATTCGGGGCACACACAGGGTGTGTGTAGCCTCGTTCACACGGAGCAGCACGGGGGCAGCCGAGCACGCGCTCGAGGTGTGCACACACACACACAACACAACAAGGGAGGGAGGAGAGAGAGAGGAAATCATTTCGCGCGCTCTCAGGCGGCAACAACTGCGGCAACTACACGGGAGGGGGGAGGAGAGCAGAGCAACAGCGGCCGCCTCGGTGCACAACACGGGGGACAGGCACACACGCGCACGCCGGGGGAACGAGAGAGGGAGAGAGAGGACACAAGCACAGGAGTACAACACATGGACACACCCGCACGGGTGGCCAGCCCCCCCCCGGTCTGCCAGGGCAGCGAGACAAAGGGGAGAGGCGGCGGAACGGGGGGGGTCCCTATGCGCACGCCCTCAATCGAGCACACCGGCCGACCAGGGCTCCACAACTGCTTAGAAGTGGGTCTGGACGGTGTCGAAGTACTTCTCGAGGGTACCGCGGTTGTTGATGTACTTGACGTAGCAGCCGTCAGGGATGGCCTGGTTGTTGGCGCGCTTCTCGAGGTACTCGTCACGGGTGAGGTTGGTGAAGCCCCACTTGTTAGAAACGACGATGGTCTTGCGGCCAGGGAACTTGTACTTGGCGCGGCGGAGGGCCTCGATGGCGTTGGCACGGTTGTTGTCACGGCAACGGACGGACAGGAGGATCTGGCCGATGTTGACACGGGCAACGGTACCGGCGGGCTTACCGTAGGCACCACGCATACCGGTCTGAAGACTGTGTTGTGCGAGGGTGTTTTTTCATCCGAGACGGGAGGGGGAGGAGAGATTCGAGAAACGAAAATGCACCAGGAAGGGGGGGCGCGCGCCGGGGGAGGGGAGTCAGCAACAACGGACAGGCGCAGGAGCACGCGACACACGCATGGGCACACGAGAAAAAGGTGGAAGGAGACGCGGCGCTCGCGAGAGAGAGAGAGAGAGAGAAGCAATAGGGTGGCATGGCGTCACACGCACCGATCAGCACCGGCGCAGGAAAGCATCTTGTTGATGCGGATGACGTGGAAGGGGTGGATGCGAATACGCATGTGGAAAGAGTCACGACCACCGGTCTTGGAGAGGTACTTGTTGGCGCAAACACGGGCAGCCTCAATAGCCTCGGAAGAGAGCTGCTGGTACTCACCAGAGATCATGTGGATGCAAAGGGGGAAGTCATCGACGTGGGCGCGCTTACGGCCAAGATCGAAAATGCGGATCTTGGGGTCGGGGACACCACGGTTGTAGCGAGACTTGGGGTAAGGCTTGTTCTTGCAGTAGCGGTAGCAGCGGGCGGGACGGCGAGCCATTTTTACTACCCTTCTTCAGACTGATGGGGAGGAGAGAGAGAGAGAGAGGACAAGCGTGGACGATCGCGTTAGAGGAGGGGGGAGCGAAACTTGGAGAGACATACACACGATAGATAAAGAGCAACAAGCGGAGATGATGTGACAGGAGAGGAGGGTCCACGGCAGGAGGGCGCGTCCTCTCGAGCATGACACGCATGCGCGCGCACGCGCGGGGGGGGATGGGCCAGACGCAAGTGGGCTGGCCGATCGAGCGTCGGATGTTACTTCGCAAAGTGGAATCCGACACACGCCGTCACAACTCAGAATGCGCTGACTTGGTGCACGCGCGCGACGCGGAGGGGGGGCGGCGGCGGCGGCGGCGACAATGGCGGTGCGCGTGCCGGCGATGGTGGTAGTGGCGGAGTGGTTCCAAAGCGAAGCACGAGCGCTGACCCGTCACAGACCAGCGTGGCGAGCCGGCGCGCGCACATCGAGGGGAGAGGAGAAGACACACGCGGCACAGATACACACACAAGCGCGTCGAAATCGCACGGAGTGCCGTGTCGCCCCATGCGAGAGTGGGGGGGGGAGAGAACCGAAGCCGGGAGAGGAGAGGAGCAGGGGAGGGGGAGGGGGGAAGGGGGCGAAAGGCCGAACCTTGTTTAAACCAAAAAAGCAAACGAGTCACGGAGAGAGGTCTAAATCTGATGGCCAGACCGTGCCACACCGGTCCAAAATATAACATCCACACCTGCACTCCCCCCGGCCCCCCCCCCCTCCGCCCCACCCCCCACCACCCCCTTCCCGATGTCTCGCAGCAGAGGACGACAGAGGCCGGGGATGTTCCCCCGCCCCCGTTCTCCCCAGGACCACAACCAGACACAGTGCCAGGACCGGGGGGATACCGCCCCCACACCACGACGTTATTCCCCCCGCCCCTTTGCCGCACCACACACGCCTCTCGCGGGCTCCACGGTCCCCCCCCCCGGCCCGGCCCGGCCCGGTCCCCCTCCTCCCCACGGGGAAGGGTGTATCCCCCTCCCATCCCCGCCCCCGCCCCCCCCCCCGGCTCCCCCCCCCCCCCCCCCCCCCCCTCTTCAAGCACAGCCTCCTCGATGACCCCCCTCTGCGGCCCATCCCGAACTCCATCCGCACCACTTCAACCCGGGCCTCGGCCAGCCTGAAGACTTGCAAGTTTGTCGGCGAGCTCGGCACCTCGGTGGCCACCGGCTCCTCCGACGGGACCATCGGCCTTTGGCACACGGACACCCTCCGACCCATTGCCCAGCTAACCGGCCACACTTCGCGTGTGTGGGACCTCTGCTCGACGCGCGACGGCGTGGCCCTGGCCTCATGCTCCAGCGACGGCACGGTCAAGGTGCGCCCCGGCCTGGACCTCCGCCGCCGGCATCCTGCTCAGCGATGTGC
>NW_009242973.1:2940396-2945095 GCF_000388065.1 Fonticula alba | reverse complement strand
GGACGTACGCGAAACACCCACCCCCACACAGTTACCCTTCGCTCCCCAGCCTACACAACCTTGGCCCCCGGTCCTGATATTGCGGGGAGGGGAGGATGAGAAGACCTGCGACTGCCGAACGCAAAAGGGGAAGCACGGCGACATCGCTGCCCCGGGGCTCGCGGACCCCGCCGAGCCCTGCCTGCCGCCCAGCAAGCACTTACACAATGCCCCAAGACCTAAAGGTGCTTCGGGCGGAGCGCAACCGAAATAGACACAAAACTGCCAACCCTCGCGGGTGAAGGATCCAGGAGCATCTCCTCGCTCCGTCGGTCGGAGGACTCAGCCCGGAACACCTACGCCACAGCGCGCGAGGGCGACACACGCCGGGAGAGAAGCACACAGAAAAGCACACTTGCCCCCGCCCCCCTTGCCCGGCTCCTGCTGCTTCCTGCCAGACGCGGACACCAATATCATCTGTCCTGTGGCTGGCAATCTCACTCCTCTGCCCTCCTCGGCTTCCTCGCGGCAGCCATGTCCATGGACCTGCGTCGACACGCACACACACACACACACACACACACCACCAGCCTCCATGCTGTCTCGACCGCTGCGCCCAGCCTTGCCCCTCCATCCCCCCCGCCCTTCCCACTTTCCAGCCGGACGGATGTTCGTGCCCCACCGAACAGGCCCCAGGGGCCACCAGACTGGGCACTCCCCTCGGGTGGTTTTCTTGCGTCACGCCCGCTCCCCCCCCCCCCCCCCCGCTGAGCCAAGTATATCGGCAAGGAGGGGGAAGGCCGTGTGGGATGCTCCTTTCCGGGTGCGGGGCAGGTCTCGTGCGTGGGCCCAAGATGTAACCCTAAATGAGGGCTGGGCGTGAGGTGCTTGGGGGTGCGGACCCCGCCCGCATTTTTCCCCCCCCCCCCCCCCCCCCCCCCCCCCCCCCTTGCAAGCTTCCTCACCGGGGCTCGCCCCGCCCCCTCCCCCCCTGGACGTGGTTGCCCCCAGACAAGCGGCATTGACGTGCGGGCGCCGGGCTTGTCAACAACACCTGCTTGTGTGTTTCCCGCCGCCCCTCCGAGAGCTACCCACACGCCAGATAGTAAGAAGAAATCCCCTTTTTATATAATCATTTATATCCACCCATGCTCAAGGGTGACTAAGCGATCGACGCCTTCAGCTGGGAGTTGCTGTCCGGTGGAACATCATGGTCCGTGATGTGTCCCGCGGTGGTCCCGTGAAATATGGCGTGATTTTATTCACAGGATGCCCTCGGCGGGCTGGGGGGGGGGTCTCACAGGGATTTGGCCTCGCCTTTCCCGCGCGGCTCAACCTCGATCGAAAGCAGGCCGATCCGCTGGTCGACACTGTTATCCTTGAAATAGCGGCCTCTCTGGTGGAGGTACTCCATCGTGGCCAACTGGACCTTGCCCATGCGCCGATGGGCCTCCTCCACCGCATTGCGCGAATGGTTCCCGGTCCCGGTGATGACGTGCATATAGTGCGGCTTACCCGAGCGGTTGGCCAGCCGTTGCAGGCGTCCAATGAGGGTGTCCAGATAGAAAATGACTGAGGGGGGAAGTGTCCAAAAGTGCCGACCAGCCAATGTCCCCGCACCCCCGCCAGAGGATGTTAGACACAACAGACAGCACGATCCAGGGTGATGGGATGGTTGGAAAAAAAAGGACGCGACCCCCCCCCCCCCCGCCCCTCCTCCTCGGAAATGATGATGCTCAAGCCTCGTACCCTCGTTTGTGTGGAGCCCATGCAGATCCACCACCGGCGAGCTGCCGACCCGGATTTCGGTGTTCATCAGGTCCCTGTTGCGCTGCTCGAACAACGAGGCTGCCGCATTCCAGTGGGCCACAGACTGAGGCGAGAGAGAGAGAGGGAGAGACAGAGGAAGCAGGCAGACACCCAGGTGTCAATGGATCATAATGCCCGGGCATCGGGTGATGGGATGCCACATGAGATGGTGCGCTCGCGATGGCCCCTCTTCCGCCCTCCCTGCGCGAAAATCTCAGCCCCATTTCGGGATAGCCCCTGTCGTACCGCCTCATAAAACAGGTCCTGGGCAGCCTTCCGATGGGCTGGCGAGCTGGAGGCCGACTGACGACGGTAGGCTTGGAACAGGTCGAAGGCCTTTCGACGTTCCTTGTTGTACTGCTCCTCCAGAGGCTTTCCGGTGACGCGCCACCGGAGAGTCTCCTCCGGTGGGGGAGGGATGCGATCTTCATGCCGACGCAGACGAATAAGCGAAACCAGCTCATCGGCCGAGAGCCGTGTGCGCCGGGCGCCGCCACCAGAGATGGTGCCCGGGACTCGGGCCTGACCGGCGGCCGAGGTCATATTCTCCCTGGAGCCTGCGGCCACACGGCGAGCTTGGGCGTGGCGAGAGTCGGCCGCGATCGAGGAATATGCCGATCGGCCGGTGGCGGGTTCCATCGGTTGCGCCGAGTTCCGGAGCAGAGTTCGCTGATCGAAAATCCGTTGGATCAGTGCGGCAAAGGATTGCGCATCAATCGGATCTTGCTCCGCCCCAGACGAGGCCCCACCAGCCGCCAGAGGAGGAAATGACTCCCGACACTGGAGCTGCTCCGGTTGGATGGTCAGCTTTGCGGCACCGGCCGCCAGCAGCTCGCCATCGTCCACCCCCGCCGTGCCTGTTGGGTGACTTCCAATGTGGCTGCGCTGTTCGTCCTGCCTGTCATCATGAAGACCGCCCTCTAGGTCGAAGTCATCAAGATCATCAGGGTAATCATCATCATCATCATCATAATCATCATCATCATCAGCATGTAGGTGGCCAGTGGGGGCGTGCTCATCGTCCGGGTCGAAGTATCCACCAAAAACACCGGCGTCGAATTCACCATACTCATCGTCTGACAGGTTTAGCAGCCAGTCATATGAGATCTCCTTGCTTTCGGGATCCATGAAGTTCGACAGCGGCACGGCCGGCATATTGAGGGCCAGCTTCACGCTCTCGGTGTTTGGTTGCAGGTGCAGATAAAAGCAATGATGCCCGCGCGCGCAGCCTGTGGGGGACATGTAGAAGCGACAGATGCCTTGATGGCGCATGCCCAGGTGGCGACATGGTTGGGAGATGGGTGTCAGGAGTCGGCGAAGTCCCAGGGGGAACGGGGAAAAGAGCAGGGTGCCCGAGGCGGACATACTATCGGTCGAGTGGGATGCCTGTTCCAGGGAGATGGCACCATGCGTGCTCTGGGTATTTCCCACGTCGAATACCTCGAAGCGCTGTTGACGCTTGTTGGTCCGCCGGCTGGAGGGCGGAGAGTCGACGGCCCCATTGGCAGCAGTCGAGATGCCCTTGTGATGCCGGGAGGTCTTCTGCTGCCTCGGGTTCTTTTGATGAACAACTACAAAGTCCTCCACAGGCCCGGTGGCAAGTGGTCGGCTGGGGGGTCGGTTCGTGGGGTGGCTCTTCTCTGGCGGTCCAAAGTGCCGGGAAACAATGTCATGGCTCACGGTCTCGGCCAAGGCCTGCGGGGAGAAGGCGTGGGTGTTATTTTCATGCGTCGATTGGCGGCGCGCAAGGAGGAACGCTCTGATGCCCGTGGTGGGGATTGTGTTTGTGGGTTGTGTGCGCGTGTGTAGATCAGCCATATGCCGAGTAAGGAGGAGAGAGGAGGGCGGAGGGGGGCGCACCAAATCGAGGCTTAGCGTTTCCATGGCCTGAACAATGGCTTCACGGGCACAGGCAGCGAGATCGGCTCCTGGGGATGCGGCTGCCACCGCCGATTGGGCACTATCCCAGATGTAATCACAGAAGTCCTGTCAGTGTAGGCAAACACATGCCATGGCTGTTAGTGATGGACACGGGCACAGGGCCAAGTTGGGGGGAGGCTGGCCGGCTATTGGCGACCATGCTCGAAAGGAGTACCTCAGCCTCAAGACCCGGAGGCAGGGCCGAAGTTGCTGGGGCCAAGGCATCTGTCAACCAGATCGGTCGCATGGTGAAACACCGGTAGACGGGGCAGGTTGGGCAAAACGATGAGAGGGGACACAGGGGGAAGAGAGGAGAGGGATGGGAGGAGGGGGGGGGGGGGGGGAATGCTGTGTCTCAGCAAGCCCGAGCCATGGAGCAGGATGCTGCTCTTTCTCACCCTCTGCGTCTCCCCTGCGGAGGGTGGCGGGAGTCGATGACCATTCGACGCAGAAGGAGGGCTAAATGAGCGAGGCAGGTCCGCTGGCAAGGGACATCGACGGCATCTCGCCCCTGTGTGAGTTAAGTGAAAACCAATTAAGCAGGAGGCAGCTTTTCCAATAGGCCCTCTCGCATTTCCCGGATCCGCCGTCGGTGCGTCTCATGCTCCGAGAGGGTGGTGGCCTCGGCTGGAGCAGGGCCCGGGGACCCCGATCCGTGCTGGGCAGCTTTCAAAGCAGGGATACATGGCTGCACCGGAGTCGGGAGGACTAATCGTGGAAAGCTTGAGGGGAGGGGAAAGGCCGGCGCGCGGTCGCTCGCGCAGGCAAGGGGGCGGAGAGGGAGGAGAAAAAAAAGCCGCGACCTGGCTACTCTCCCTTCTTACAGTGGAAGAGACAAAGCATGTCAGAGGGAGGGGAAAGAAAAGTGCGGCACAGGCTGTTCCGCGCGACGGCGCTACCACCACCACAGGGCAAAGAGGCGAAAAAACTCCCAAGAACAGTGAACTACTTTCATGTATTATTTGACTATTCTGCTTGTTGGGGGGGGGGG
>NW_009242973.1:2937370-2940131 GCF_000388065.1 Fonticula alba | reverse complement strand
CGAGAAGGGGGGGGAAGGGGGGGGCTTCTTGTACAGCACATGCCCCCCTAGGCCGCGCACTATATGGAGACAGGGGGCCAGCGAGGAGGGTCACTCTCTCGGTCTCTTTCTCTTGTGTGTGGGCGCTCGTCTCTCGGCGCGCGCGAGGGGGACTTTTGAAGTCGTCTTTCGTATTTACGACATCGCGCACCGGGGCAGGGTGCGGTGAGAGCGCCGAGGGGGAAGAGAGGAGAGGAGGAGGAGGAAGAGCGGGGGCCAACATGTGCGGAATATCTAAGCGAAGCACAGGGGGGCGCGCGCGTGCGCGCGCCCGTCCTTCTTCTCTGCGCGCTGTGTGAGGTTCTCTCTCTCTCTCTCTCTCTCTCTCTCTCTCTCTCTCTCTCTCTCTCTCTCTTAAGTGGCTACCTTACAGGTCACCGGCAATAGGAGAGCCACCGGCGGCCATGCCCCCGGCAAAGTCGTCCTCAAGCTCGATGATGGCCGGCTGCTCGAGCGGCGAAAGGATGCTATCCTCGCCGAAGAGCTGGTTCTGAATGCGCTCCCCAAAGACATAGTAGAAGAGGAAGACCGCGGCGAAGAACTGCACCGTGTAGAAAGAGGCCACCAGCAGCCAGCTGAGCACGCGGTTGCGAGCGGGGTTCCCAGGCAGGGAGGCAGGGATGAAGCGCTCGGTGCCGAGGTAGTAGTTGAAGATGTAGGTGGGCCAGTCGATGGTGGCGGCATCGAAGTTGAAGTTCTCGCGATCCTCCGGGGACATGGCAGCCGCCAGGGCGGCGACATTGCCGGCGTCCCAGGTCCACGCGTGGGTGGTGAAGGGAGTGTAGGCACCGATGCTGCTATCCAGGCGACGGTAGAGCCGGGCCATGGCGGGCTTCTTGCCCTGCAGGCGGAGAACAGTATCGGCGGCCTTGGCGGGGATGGTGTGCAGGAGGAAGCGCCAGAACTCGTAGACGGCCTTGGACTCGACGAAGGTGAACTCACCGGGGATGATGGGGACGATCTTGGCGCGGTGGACGTTGGCGCTGTTGGCGCGCTTGGCGTAGTCAATCTGCTGGGACCAGGTGATGGGGTTCTTGGCGCCGGAGGTGCAGTTGAAGACCGGGGGGTCCTCGGTGGGAGGCCGGGCCGGGCCAGTGCCAATCAGCCAACCAATGCTCAGCAGCATGGAAGCGCAGTGGTCCACGGGGATGATGTCGGAGATGGCATCATTGTGGCCCTGCATCACACGCAGGATACCCATGGTAGCGGTGAGGTACATGCCGCCAGGGCCATTGACATTGTCCTGCCAGCCGGGGATCGGGCCACGGTGGATGGCACCGACGATGGACGGCCGCATGACGGCAACCGGCATGTCGGCGCCCTCGGTGCGAATGACCGCCTCGGCCAGGGCCTTGGTGAAGGTGTAGGTGTTGGGCCGACGGCCATTGAGGGCGGTGGCCAGGTTGCCCTCCAGAGTGTCGGGGGCGGTGGCCGGCAGGGACCGGACCAGGCTGATCAGGGCATTGGGCGAGACAGGGGGCTCATAGAAACGCTCCTCAATGTGATCCTGGTCACACTGGGAGTAGGCGGTAGAGGTGTGGACAAAGGCCGAGAGGTGCTTGAACTGGCGGGCAAAGGCAAGCATCTGCCGATTTTTGTCCGCGCCCCGGGGACCATCAGGAGAGAGACAGAGACAGAGAGAGAGAGGGAGGGAGAGCGGGTGGAGTGTGTGTAAGCGCGCGCAGGAAGAGAGGACAGGAGGAGGGAGGGATGGTTGGGGCAGTGTGGAGGTGTTTTGTGGCTGCCAAGAGGGTGGTTTGTTGGCCCGTATGCACGTGTGCATGCGTATATATACACACACACACACACACACACAAGGAGAGGGAAAGGCAGGGCCGGCAACGATATGGACATACCTGCTGGACGGAGAGGACGTTCAGATCCAGCGACAGGCGGAGCTTCTCATTGAAGTTGACGGTGGCCGCGCAATGGATGACGACATTGATGCGCTCGCGCAGGATGGCCGCATCCTCCTCAGACAGACCGAGGCCCGGCAGGACCAGGTCGCCCTGAACGCAGTGGACCTTGTCGGTGAAGGTGGGGTTCGACTCACGGAGGACGTTGAAGAGCTGGGAGCGCCACCGGGGGGTGAGGTTGAGTTAGATCTTCGGCTGGCGTATATACACCTCTGACGGGGGGGGGGGGGTCTAATACACATGGTGATAGAGAGGCACAGGCGGAGAGGGGCGCCGCTCTGCCAAAGGAAAAGAAAGGAGGAGGGCAGCAATCAAGGCAGTGAAGCCCCCCCCCCCGCGGCCATGATACGGCCATCACAGCATGCGGGCGTACCTCGCTCTTGACGGTCTCAGCAACACGGGTCTTGGGATCGACATTCTTCTTGGGGCGGACAAGCAGATAGGCGCCGGCCACATCCGGGCACTGGCGCAGCAGCATCTCGAGGACAGTCTTGCCGAGGAAGCCAGTGGCACCGGTGATCATGACGTACTTGCCGGCGTAGAACTGCGCCAGCGAGGGCCGCGGGACATTGGCGGCCAGGGGAGTGCGGGCCACGCTGGAGGTGAAGGGCGTCTGCATGGGAGTCCCACGGGTGGCGGGGGTGGCAGCCGGGGCGGCACCCGAACGCCAAGTGGCCGGAGTGGCCGGGGCAGCGGTGGTCGGGGTGGCGTCGCCAGACATGGACGGCATGGGGAGCAGGTCGGACATGGTGGACTGCAAATAAAAAAGGGGTGTGTGTGTGGTAGAGGCGAGGGAGACCGATTAA
>NW_009242973.1:2933396-2933883 GCF_000388065.1 Fonticula alba | reverse complement strand
GGGGGGGGGGGGGGGGGGGGCGACGCGACAGCCTCTCCCGCTCCAGGTGCATGCGCCTGGCGAGCACGTCCTCGGGGGGGACCGAGGAGTGCGCGGGCCGCCGGGTCCCCCAGGCCAGCACACCTACGTGTCTCATCACCATGCTCGTACGCCAGGCGGGGCGACACCCGCTCCCGGGCGCCCCCACACCCGGAGGCGCACCAGGACAGGGGGGAGACCGAGATCGCGCCTGGTCGCGGTGGCGGTCGTTGCAAGTAAGCCCGAGGGCCGACCGGGTAAGACGATTATGCCGGCCGCGTTGGCCTGCCTGGCGCTCGCCAGCACGCGGCCCGGCTACCGTCCGGAGCCTGTAAGCGTCCTCGGGCACTCGGGCTCGAGTCGGGCGAGGCCGGCTAGGGGGAACAAAGGGGCAACGGGAGAGGGGGGGGGGCCGAATTTCACCCGGGCCAGCAATGATACGCGCGATCCCCCGACCACCGGGGGGGGG
>NW_009242973.1:2931878-2933386 GCF_000388065.1 Fonticula alba | reverse complement strand
GTGAGTGATGAGGTGGGGGGGGGGAATGGGGAGGGGAAGTGGGGCAGGGCTATAGGAGCGTGCGGTGGGTCGAATGAGGCTGTATGCTCTGTGATAGCTCTTTCCTCCGGGACCGCGCCGGCGGGGGTGCTTGGAGGGCAGTTAAAAGTGGGGGCGCACCCGAGTGGGGGCGCGGTTTCTCCCCGCCCCCCTCCCCTCCCTCGGGGGGCGTGCGCATGTGCACCGCGCCGCTCCCGGGCGCCCACACCCCCACCGACGCGCCCGGGCTGGGCACGAAGGGGCAGCGAGGAAGCAAGTGAGGTTCGGGTGGGCCCTCCTCCTGCGGGCCGTGAAGGTGGGGCTCCCAGCGTGTGAGTGAATGTGCCCCCCCCCCCCGTCCCGCCCCGAGGAGCTGGGACGCCTGACGCCGGGAAAATTGGTCCCCGGCCGATGCCGGACGAGGCATCTCCGGGGTCGGGAGCCGGAGTGAGGGGGCCTCGCGACCCCCCCCCCCCCTGTCCCACGCGCGACCACCCCAATCGCCGCCCTGTGGTTGGACTCGACCCGGGGTCGGTGCCGGCGGGGGCGCGGCCGCGCAGTGCAGTGGTGCGGACCCGATGGGCGGGGGCGGGCACGACCGACTGCGACCTCTAGACAGGGCTGCCGCTGCGTGCGCATGTGTGCGTACATATGGCAAGGCAAGGCGCGTGTGCGGCTCCGCCCCCTGCACCGCCCCGAGGCGGGCAGGGGCCGGCCCCCATGGCGGGGAGTCACACCCTTGTCCGGGCTGATTTTCACAATGCCCCGGAGGGACGACCCCGGCCGGGAGGGAGCAAGGGCCGGGCGGGGGGGCGGGGGGAGGCTCACTCCCTGCCAGGGAGGAGAGGACAAACCGCCCTGTGGTTTGTTCGCGCGAGCGCGCGCGCGCGCACAGCACCCCACTGCTTCCGGTGTCAATTCGACACGGGGCAGGCGGGACCATGCGCCCGAGCGACGGGGGTGCTCCGGTGTGCCTCCCCCCGGCCCCCCATCCCCCCCCCCCCCCCCCGGACACGCCCGGGGGCCGGTGCCCGGTGCGGCCCCGCCAAGGTGTCAAGTCCCGGCCGGGGCCGGGGCCGGGGCCGGGGCCGGAGCCGCTACGGCAGCCTGTCCCGGGCGAGCGGGCGTCGTCACCCCGCCGCGGTCATGAGGTCACACGCGGCCGGCCTGCCGGGGGCCGGCCACCCGTGCCCACTCAGCCGGGTGGAAGTGTATATATGTCTCCCCTCGGAGTATGCGTGCCACAAGCCGGGCGTATGCCGGGGGGGGGGGGTGGCGGGGCGAAGACGCCCGGGAGCCGCCCGTTTGCGCGTGAAGTTCGGGGATTAATAAGGGAAAGAGCCCCACGCTGGCCCCCCGCGCCCCGGGGGGCGGGGCCTCTGCCGGGGCGGTCACGACGGCCACAACACACCCGTGGGGCGCGGGGGTCGGGGCTGGGATGCCCGGGCGCGCGTGCGCGCGACAGGGGCGCGCCGCTGCCCCCCCCCCCC
>NW_009242973.1:2922537-2931453 GCF_000388065.1 Fonticula alba | reverse complement strand
GGGGGGGGGTGAGAGGGAAAAAGACCCGCCGCCCGGGGCCGATGTCACAGGCGGCGACCACTGCAGCCCAGCGCTTTCATATGGGTCCAGCGGATGATGCCGGGGTGTGTGCAGGCCGACCGGCACATGAGCTGCTCGCGGAATCGTGATGGCCTGCACGAGGGCGGGGGTCCGCCCGACGCGCGGCCCCAATGTCACCCCCGACGCGCGTCCTCCCGGGTGCTCTCCTCGAGGGGGGCGGCGCGACCGGCGCGAGACACCTCCCGGGAGACAGCTGCCTGTGCACGGTCTCACTTCGGGGGCGCGGGTCCAGCCGGTGTTGTGTGTGTGTGTGTGTGCTTCGGCCGTGCTGTGGCCGCTCCGGGCGGGGATGGGCGCCAGACGCGGGGGGACAAGGCGGACGAGGGAGCATGAAAAAAGAGTCCGGGTGGGTGACGCGTCCTGGGCAAGCAGGGTTCGGCCCATGTGTATGTTATGAAAATCCGGCCACAGCCAGCCGCCGCCCTCGCCTGGGGGCAGAGGCCCCGTCGGGTCTTGGGCCCGCGAGGCGCGCGGGGACTTATGAGTACCGCCGCTCACCGGAGACCGGCCCACTTTCATGCTCCCGCTGGCCGGGCGAGCGGGTACTTGGTCGGTCGCCCCCCCCCCCCCCCCCCTCTCCAGCCTGAGCACCCCCACCCGGAAAGCCCCAAGAGAGCGCGGATGCGCGCGTGGCGGGGATCACTTGGAGGGGGGCTTCCCCTGCCTGTTTCTGGGAGGGAGGTCCCGGGGTGCGCGGCTGGCGGCCTCGTGCCGGCCCCGCGCCCCGCCTCGGAGAAATACGCCCCCGAATGGGCCCGGAGGCGGGCATACTTCCCGATCGGCAGGGGGTGCCCAGGTGGCCCGGCCCGCGCCCGGATGCGCATGCGCCCGCTCGGCCCCGGGGTGGGGGGGGGGGGGGGGGCGAAATGGCCTCGCTCCGCCCCGCAACCGTGGTGCGACCATACGAACACCCCCCGGCAGGCGCTTGTCGACGGGGAACCGCTGTTGACTCATTATTTGGCCGGGGCACCCTCCTGGTGGAGCGAGGGAGGCGACCAATGCGGTCCGGGCATCTCGGCGTCGCGCAATGGGCGCCCCCGGCGCGGGTGCGGGGCCGCTGCGGCCTCTGCGCCTGTCCGGGCGCCGGCCCTGCACCCGCGCACCTCTTTGCTCGGCTGGAGGTGCGTGTGTGAGCGTGTGTGTGTGCCGTGGCGGCGCCCCCGCCCGATGAACCTGTGTAGGCTTGAGCCCCTCCGCCCTTCCTGAGCCGGCAAGAACGGGCGCATCCCCCCCCCCCCCACCGCGCCACCAATCCCCTGTGTCTATCGCACCGTTCCGCACTCGTCCCTCCCTGGCGCCCAGAGGCTCCGCGGTGCGCCCCGTCCCCTTCACCACTCGACAGGTCACATTGATCGGCCTCTTGTGATGCCGGCCTGACCGCCACAATGTCCACCCAAGGACAATAGACAGATGGGTGCTTCCCGCCTTTGTGTACATCCATCCGGCGGCGTCCGGGCCCTGTGTGGCTCCAGCGTGAGCGGTCACGGCGGCCGGAGCCGGTCAGACATTACACTCGCTCCGTCCCTCCCCCCCCCCCGTTCCCCCGCCGGCCTCTGGGGGACAAGGCGCGTAGAGCATGTCTCCCGTTGCTCGCGGCGTCTCGGCTGACGCCTCAGGCACACGCCCGCACTCTCGCCTCCGTGCTGTGTCCGCGTTCCCCCCTGGAGCCCAAAGGCTGGCGCCGCTGCGCACACGCACGCACGCACGCACGGCCGTCCACTGCTTGACTTGAAAGGGGCGGGCGTGGGATCTGAGCTGACCAGAGGGCGCTTTCACGCTCGGCGAAAGCGTCTGCATGCCCCCCCGATGTCCCATACCCATGTGTGACCACTGCTTCCAGAGGCATACACACCCCATGCCCACCCAGACTCGAAGGCGCGCCCCCCCCCCCCCACCGGGACAGGCAGGGGATGCTAGCACCCGCCCCGGGGGCCGGCCGTTGCCATTTTTGGCCTGCCCATCGGGTGCGGTGGCCGGGAGAGGGGGAAGCTCCGCTCGTGGGGCCCGTTGCTCTTGCTCCCACCCCCAATTTGGGGGACACGCAAGGGGGCCATTCGGTTTGGCTCGCATGTCCGCACCGAACTTCTTCCCCCCCGGCGTGTGCTCAGCCGGTGGACGCGCGCGCGCGGCACGATGTGCCGCCCCCTCTCCCAAGCCGATTTAGACCCAAGGGCGCTACCCTCTCCCTCTCTCGCCCTGTCCCGCTCTCTCTCTCTCTCTCTCTCTCCCTCTCTCTCATGGGTACCCCTCCCGGCGGCGGGCCCCTTCCAGCCCGCCTGCTCGATGTCGGGAGCGGATTTTTTGTTTTGATCTGGCCGGGACCCGGAGGCCCCGGCACCCCCTGCTGTGGCCCCCCCGCCCCCTCCCCCCGGTTCCCGGCCCTGGCCGGCTACGGGCTCACACCTCCGACGCGCTCTCGCACCCCAACCGAGCCATTCGGATGTGTTTGCGTGAACCCCCAGCCGCCTGGCCGGACAAACTGCACCCCCTGCCGGCGCGCGTGTGCGTGTGTGTGGCCCTCTCACAGCTCGAGGGTCCGCTGGATCCTTAATGACGGTGTCAGAGGACGTAACTGCCTCGGATAATATTCCAGCGGCCCGCGAGTGGGCGAGCGGGAAAAAAAGACTCCCTCCCGCTAAATTGAAACACCCCACTTTCCCTGGCCCCGCCCCTCCCGGACCACGACGCCCGAGCCGGGGCGGCGGCGGCGGGGGGGGGGGGGCTCTTGCCCTGCTTGAGATTCAACAGCCCCAAGTGATGGTCCCTGCTGAGGAAAGGTGACCTGCCCGCGCGGTCCCCAGGTGACCCCCTTTTCCGGCGCGGCCATGCTGGCCCGCGCTCACATGGCTCCCGCCCCCCTCTCCCCCCCCCGCTCCCCGTAGGACGCTCGGAGGTCTGGGAGCAGGGGGCGAGGGGCGCAGGCTCGACCAGCCTCCGCATCTGTCTGGGACTCGGAGTGGCCCGAGACGGCCGAGAGCAGGCGCGCATGGAAAGATCAGGCCCGTGCTCTCCGCGGGGAAAGCAACGAGAAACGGGCGCGACTCACTCTCGTCCGGCGAGAACAGCAGCACCCCCATTTGCCCAGGCTCCAGCATATTAGCCCCCCCCCCCCCGCGCTGCCGCTGCTTGCGGCACCCCTTTGACACAATGGGCTGACCTGCTCTGCAGCTTTTGTTCCCTTTCCGAGATCCCCCCCCCCCCCACTTTGCCCCGCCCCAAGCGCCCAGACATCCCGAGCGCGAGTCCCGGTGTACGTTAGCCGCCTGAAAATCCCGAACCGCCAGCCGGGAGTGTGCCGGCCTGAGGGAGAGGCCGCAGACCCAGGGCCAGGCATTTCACATGGATGATGAGGCAGCGAGCGAGCAGCGCCCTGGCTACGGGGGACGATCGGCCCCGGGTGTTCGTTCACGCTCGCCCAACGGTCCTTGGCGTGCCTCGGGTCGGGGTGAAGGGGCCCGCACCCCTTGAGACTCGGAGCCCGGAGGTGCACCTGCCTGCGGGGATCAATGGCGCGCACGCCCGCCCTCCGTACCGGCATCCGGGCAGTTCGCCCCGCCTCCATAGCCTCGGTCCAAGCGAACACCCCGCCCTCGCCCCCCATCTGGACCTCTTGACCGGCCGGCGCTATGGGCACCCGTGGCCAGGGAGGCCCCGGGCAACCTTTTGCCCCCCCCCCCCCCCCCCCCCCGGCCTTGCCCCTGCGCCTGGGGGTCGGTGAAGGGTGCATTCGCCCGGGCCAGCCTACCGTCCAGCCCTCATGGCCTCCGTCCATTCCTCAAAGACCGCGCGCTCTGGCGATGATATCCTCACGGGGCTTGCCACCCCTTTGGGGAATCCTTGGTCGACGAGTGCCGCCCAAGTTTGCCCATTCGCAGCCGGTGACCGTGCCTGCTCCCGTCTGGTTTCTCTCTCTCCCTCCCTCTCTCTCTCTTGGTCTCTCGCGCGCGCGGAGACCCCTGCCAGCCGGCTTTTGCCGGGGCGGCCCAGGGCGTGGGCATGCCCATTCCCGGGTCTTTTGACCATGGCCAGCTCAATAGTTCCGAACAATATCACCCATGAGAATACCGTTTCATCTCATCAGTCTCATGAATCACATGGTCCACATGATGTATACCATCTCGCTCGGCCTGGGCCCGGATGCACCACAGTGTGGGCCATTTTCATGCGTTCCCTTGTGTTGTGGGCGGTGAAGTTGTGGCGCCGTCCCCCCCGCACACTGCCGTTCCCATTGAAGCCCATGTCCAAGGGCCCCCGATGTCGATCGGGGATTTCCTTTGATGTGCCCGAGGCTGGGTCCACACCTGCCTGACCTTTTTCCTGTTCCTCCCAGCTGCAAAGATCGCCCGAGCCTGGTTTCCCTTTGCCCTCCCCCTCTCTCTCCCTCTCTCTACGCACACACACACACACACACACAACGCACACACACAACGCACACACACACAGCACACACACAACGCACACACACAACGCACACACACAACGCACACACACAACGCACACACACAGCACACACAGCACACACAGCACACACACACACACACAGCCTTGCCCAGCCACTCCCAGTCTCCAATCGTATCTCTGTGGACAGCTCCCCCCTTTTAGAAGGAAAGTACATTGGCCAACAGAGCATTTGGCTAGCTCCCCACTCAGTGATGCATGGGGAGGGCCCGGTGTCTCGCACGCTTTGGGGGGCGTCGTGATGTTTTTTTTTTATTATCGAGTCATGCCACGAAGGAGGGAGATCGCGCGAAATAAAGGAGATGATGACCATCCCCCCCCTCCCCGCGCGAGGGGGAGAGAGAAGATCTCCAGTCAAGTGCACGCCCCCGGAGACATCGCACACAGGAGTGGGGACTGGTCCACGGTCTTTTGGACAAATCCCAACATGGCCCCCCGATCCCCTCTCCTCTGTGGCCGAGGGGGCGTGGGCCGCCCCCGCCGGGAAGAGCAGAAATCTCAGCATCGTCACCTATCCGACTGTCGGTGTGTCTTTGCTTCTAAGTCCTGTCCCCTTCTCTCTCTCTCTACTGCTACTAGTGACCGGAGTTGTCGTCAAGGGCCAACGTCGAGCGCGAACGCTCGCCCCCGGCGCCGCCGCCAGATGCCGACACCGGGTGATGAATGCTGTTCCGTCGGGCGGCTGGCGGCCAGGCATCCGCGGTCACAGCCCCGGCCGCCGCGGCCACGGTCGCCGCCCCGGCTGCCCCAACCACCAGAGGCAAATTCCCCTCGGAGAAGGACCCTCCCAGGAGCCCGGCCCCGGCCATGCTGGCCGGAGAGATCGTCGGCGGGACCGGCAGGTAGCCGGCCACACCGCCAGCCGCTGCGGCCACCGCGGCAAATTGCGCGGCGTACGCCGCTGCCGCCGCCCCCGGCGAGGAGGTCCCCATATTGGCCATCATCCCCGGCAGGGTCAGGCCGATGCCGGGGTTGTGATGATGCAGGAGCAGCAGCTGATGGTGGAGATCCCCAAGACCGAGGTTCCGGCGGAAGAGCGACCCTCCCGGAACACTGCCACCAGGGCCTCCTGCTCCTCCGGGGATGCTGGACAAGTCGCCGAAGCTGGCCCGGCGCTTGGGCAGACTCTGGCTCAGGTGGTCAAAGAGTCCCGGCCCGGCAGCCGACGGCCCGCCCGTCAGACCGCCCATGCTCGAGGCTTCCAGGGGGAGGCTCCCACCGGCGGCCATGAAGAGGGCCTCCTGCTGGGACACCGCGGCCGCCATGGCATCGGCAATCTCCGGCGGCACTGACGGACCAGGTGGCACATGCAGGGTCACCGACGCCGGGGGGATCGGCCCAGATAGCATGCCCGTGGCCGGGCGCTTGCCACCAATGCCGGAGGATGTCGCGGTCGAGGTGGCCGTGGAGCCGGCCGCGGAGCCGCCGCCACTTCCGCCGGTTCCGGCCCCCGGAGGGGGCGACTCGCTTGGCTGCAGGCTGCTGGTGATGGTCGACCGGGCGCTATAGACGATCTGCTCCATGTCCTGCGGCTGCGATCGGAAGCACTGGTCCAGTGCATCCAACAGCGGGTCCACCTTCGGGATGTAAATAACCTCGCTGCTGTTGCTTTTGACCGTGTCGAGGTCCTGCTCGGCGGTCGGGGCAGCGGCTTCGGCCGCGGCACCGGAGTCCGCCCCCGGGGCGCCAGTCCCGCCTGCGTGGCCGCCCTTGGCCGGAGCTGGTGTCGAGGCCGGAGCGGCTGTCGGAGCCGACCGCGCAGCGGCTTCGGCCACGGGCGCCGGGGTGGGAAGCTGGGACCCATCCGGGGGGCTCGTAAACACCAGAGGCGCCATGACCGGCGGCACGGCCTTGACACTGACCGGATGGTGAGCATTCTTGACCGGGGCCATTGCCGGTGTCGACCCGGCAGTGGGATGCTGCTCGGCAGGCGATCGGGCCAGCGAAGGGCCCGACTGCTGGGAGGGGGCTCCCTCAAGTGCGGCAAGGGTTGGCGGGGGGATCGGACCGCGGCTTGGTGCCAAGGGGGCCGGGCCTTGCGCGTGGCCCGGCCCCCGCGCCGGGGCCCTATCCATGGGGCGCTCTTTCGGTGTGTTCGGTAGGACACTGAGCGAGAAGGATTCCAGGAACCCGTGGGTTTGGGAGGAAATGGCCTCCGGGTCTGGCAGTGAAGCCGAGCTGGGAGCCGAGCCGGCTGACATGAGATCGCCATCGGCCATGGACTCGTCAGAGTACAGCTGGTCTGGGGGGTTTTGTTGTTGCTGCTGCTGCTGCTGCTGCTGCTGCGGCTGCGGCTGCGGCTGCCCGATGCCCAGGGGACCAGTTGATCCAAGGCCATAGTGGTGGCCAAAGGCCCGAGGCTCCTGTGCTGGGCCCTGTGGCGAGGGCACCTGGCTGGCTGAATCTGGCTGCTTGGACTGGGGGGGCTTGGGGTGTGGCTTGGGCCTTTGGGCAACCTTGGACTGGGCCTTCTGCATGGGCTTGTTCGTGGGCTTTGAGGAGGCCTGCCCGGGCGCTGGCAGCGAAGATTGGCCATCGTGAGGAGACTGGCGCTGTTGCTGCTGCTGCTGCTGCTGCTGCTGGTATTGCTGCTGCTGGTCATGGTAGGAGAATTGCTGTGGGATCTGGCGGTTGCCGGATGTGGGACCGGCCGCCGACGAGGACAGGGTATCTCCACCCAGCTCCGGGAGCAACTGATGGCTGAGCAGGTCTTGCTCTTGGGCCTGCGGAAGGAAGAAATTGTCAGTCGGCGCATGGGCCGACACGCCGGTGGACATGTTGCCGGCGCTGCCATCGGCATCGATACCGGCCGCAGGGACCTGCTCACCGAGGAAATCCATGTCGAAGGAGAAGGAGCCCGAGTCGCCCGTGGCGACCTCGGGCAAGTTCGGGAGCTGCATGGGACCCTGGAGGGCGGGGGAGCTGGGAGCCCCCCCGAGCGGGCCGAGGACACCAAGCGCTGGGGAATTCATCAGCGAGCCGAGACCACCGCCGATGTTGGGCAGGCCGTAGGAAAAGGTGTCGTACTGATGCGACGGGCCGGACCCCGAAGAGTGGGACAGATCCGCAGGGGCCGATGCGAAGGAGGGGTAAGCGGAACGGTCTGCAGACAGGAAGGAGTGCGCCAGCGACCCGTCGCCCAAGTCGGTCGGCAGGATGTCGGCCATTGGCGACAGAGGATGCGGGTGACCTCCGCCACCGATGCATGATGTAGCAACGTCCATCTGTGTGTGTGTGTGTGTGTGTGTGCGACGGAAAGGACGGGTCTTCGCTTCGCGTGGGCGAAGCTGGCAGGGGGGCGGGGGAAGAGGGAGAAAGAGGGACAGGTGCAGGTTCACACGCTGACTCGAGGGTGGCCGTATGGGAAGGCTGGCCGACAGGCGAAGAGACAGCTACTCCAATAGGCAGTCACTCGTGCGAGGGCCGAGGCGGGCAGATTCACGGGACGTGAACCAAGCAGGAGGGGGGAAACAGTCGCTCGCTTACTCTGGCAAAATCTTTCTCCTTAGGCGTAGGAGATCGGTGTATCTGGTCTGGACTTCTTTCAGCTTCACCGCTTTCCTCTCTCTCTGACTGGGACCGCGGGGATGGGCGAGTCAGGCCGAGTGGGCCAGCTCTCTTCGTCAGAATCTCTCAAGCACTTTGAAGAAATCGCCCCGACCCTGGAACTTTCTCCCATGCCCGGCACGCGTCAATATCGCCCGCCCCAATGCCCCGTCTCGTCGAACTCGCTGGGGAGATCCGCCCCCTCCGCACAGACCCCTCATGCTTGAGGGAGAGCGGATTGGAAACGAAATGGAAACGGAAAGAGGCCACAAGCAAAGGGTGACCCAGGGGGAGGGAGAGGTGGGGGGGGGGGGCGGGAGGAGGCCAAGAGGGCACAGAGGAGAGCCATGCTGGGCGAATGAACATACCTGGGAAAAGGGAAGACGAGAGTGCAGGGGCACCGGGTACGCTCAGGAGGGCAAGGGATACGAGCGAGCTCGGCCTGAGGGATCCTGTTTCGGGGATATCTGGCACTCTCGTGCTGCATTTCACAACAAGGCGCGATTAGCAGCTGATCCTTGAATGCGGGCAGTCGGTAAATTCTAACGCACCAGCAATGTCGAGAGAAGGAAGTGTCCGCGTTGGGAGACTGGCCGAAGGCAGGGGAAGAAGGATCCTCGGCGAGGAGATGCGAGAGCAGGATGGGGCGGGTAGGATGACAAGGGGAGGGGGGGATTTGAGGCGGGGTTGGGGAGATGCAGAGCTTTTCAATGGGGCTTGTATCTGGGCACGGAGCAGTTACTGGGGGGCAGGTTTTATTTTTCAGTTCTGCCACCCACTGCCCCGCCTCTCGCCTGCGCCCTGGGTCCGACGACGGATGCACCACCGGCC
>NW_009242973.1:2917318-2922512 GCF_000388065.1 Fonticula alba | reverse complement strand
CCCCCCCCTACCTCGGCCCGCTAGTTGCCTGGTCCTGATTCCGGCTCTCGAGTGTGAGAGGCAGCTGGATGACATGATGATGGTGCTGATGGTGGCCAAGAGATGGGTACGTGGTCTCAGGGGGAGCCAAGTGTATGTGTATGTGTGTGTGAGCGAGAGCCCGTGCGAGAAAGCACGATGAGATCGGGGACTGCCCAGGGCTCACCAGGCTCTCAGTGTGAACTTCCAGCCAAAAACACCCAACAGGCTCACAGAGTTGCTCTGGCTAGCAATCTGCGGTCGAGGGCCGGGTCTCCGACTCACCGGACTCCTTTGTTGATGTAAAGCAGCAAGGACAGAGTCCCCTCACCGTTGAGCCGGTCCCCCTGCGAGCATAAGGCCGGGCACCAGAAAGATGAGGGCCACAAGGATCACAGACAAGCGCGCCGAGGCCCCCCTTCTCCCCTCGACCCGGGAATGGACACAAAGCACACATCGGCCCCCTGAAAAAAGCGGCCAGCCTTGTGCTTGTTGCCGAGTGCGACGAGGACCCAGGTAGGGAAGAAATGCCTGGCAGCACCCCTTCCAAATTATACATGCAGATGGTCACGTAGAGGGCCAAGGAGCCCGGCCACCCACGAGCCTGGGGACGTGTGAGGTGTCCTTGAGATGGGGGCCCAGAGAGTGGGCTACGAGAGGAGGCATTTCGAAGGACGGCATTGGGGGCCGGTCAATCGCCCGGTATTCCTCCACTCTTCGAGCTCTGGCAAGCCCTTGCAGGT
Organism: Fonticula alba; assembly: GCF_000388065.1. NCBI lineage: Eukaryota > Rotosphaerida > Fonticulaceae > Fonticula > Fonticula alba. The sequence goes on along the minus strand of NW_009242973.1, from coordinate 2,921,751 downwards.
GGGCCAAAGACGCGGCAGATGTTGGAAGCCTCGTGCCGGCATGCGATCGGGCATTGCACCCTGTGCGGGGACATGTGAATGCGTGCAAATGGGCCTGAAGGACCACGGATCTGGCGGGCGGATGTGCAGGAATTCCTCCTGGCAGGTGCCCAGGAGCAGGGACATGTTCAAGGTAGGCCGCCGGGGCGAAGGGCGAGCTAGTCGGGGAAGATGCGCGCCCGAGACGTCGGCCGCCGAATGTTTCTACCCGTTCATGTTACTTGCTGGCTCCCGGATGCTTGCTCCCGCGCACACACACACACACACATACACGCACACACACACACGCACACACACGCACACACACACGCACACACACACACACACACTCTCTCTCTCTCGCTCTAAGGTCCAGGGGTCCTCGAGCTCGAGTGGACGCTTGGTTGGGGCGAGATCCAGCGGAGAAAGCGCCCAGGTCGCTGTCCGAGACTGCATGCTCCGGCTGGATCCCGCGAAATTGTGAAACAACGCCCCCGTCTTCCAGTGTCGGTTGAAACCGAGGAGATCTGTGGCATTCTCGACGGGTGGTCATTATCATGAATGCCTGCCGGGGAGTCTCCAGTGTTGGCCTGGGGGGATCGCCAACGGCCCCCGGGCAGCATCGACGCCCCGCCCGGCGTCCCTCCTCTGCCTCGTTCTCCCCCCCTCCGCCCCCCCCCCCCCACCCCTCTCTGTCCTTCTCTCCCGCCCTCCCCGTCGAACACACATACAACCCCGCCTTTCCACCCACGGCTGAGCAACTAGCCCCTCCTTTGTGCCCCTGCTGGGAGTGGTCTCACTTTCGTGGTCGGCTCGGGGGTCCGCTCCCACGGGCACAACTTCCAAGCCTGCACAATCCCTTCAATCTGGGATGCTCCCCTCCATGAGTGATCCCCTTCGGTCATCGGACGGAGCAGGCCATCACCCCCCCTGAATTAGGTGCCTTGGAGGATCGAACAAATCAACGAATCGGCGCGAGAATCCCCGTCCTCAGGCGTTGTCTCTCGCTCGGCCCCTCTATCTCTCTGTCTCCTCGAGCCTCTATCCCACATCGGCAGATATCTGGGACTCAAAGAGGCGTTGGGCCGTGCGTTGAGATATCTCTCCCTCTCTCAGTCTCTCCCCCTCGCAGCTTGATCGGTGCATCCTTGGGGCAAGAGCACCGTTCATCGGGAGCTCATGCCATGGGGCGCCCCTTCCCCCCCCCCCCGTGCAATACTCCCCCGCCTCGGGAACGGCCAAAGGTCTCGCCCTCTCCTACATGCCCGCTGGCTCCTTCTGGACTAGCATCCATACCCCGGCCGGTGGGCTCCTTGATGCGCCAGGGCCCTCTGCAGTCTTGTTTATGGTCGGTCAGCCTCCAGGCGCAGGTCCTCCGCCCGACCAGGCGAAGGGGTCTCCTGGATCGGACGAGTATTCGGTCAAAACAACACGTGAAGCGGTCGCACATAGCGCGAGTCCGACGAATTTCTCGGCCACGGCTAGGCAGTCTCGATGTCCGCCCCCTCAGCCCTCTCCCTCCCTCCCTCTCTCTCTCTCTCTCTCTCTCTCTCTCTCTCTCTCTCCGTTTCCCGCCCCCCCCCCCTTTCTCTCTTTGACCCATCGTTATTGACATGGGCTGTTGATGGGTGTTTGTCGGGGCAGCCGATCGCTCCCCACGGGGAGGAGGCCCTTTTTTTCCGGGGGCACGTTCCTACTCCTGCTCCATGGCTGTTCAGCATTCTTACGCGTCGGGCTCCTGATGGTGCAAGACAAATACTCGCTTTCTCTCTCTCTCTCTCTCGCCCCCTCGCCCTCTCGCCCTCTCGTTGCCTCTTTCCTCCCCTCTCGAGCCGTCTGCTCGCCTCCCTCGCAATCCGGCATACCGCGGAGACATATGTGTGTGCTAGTGATATTTTAAATATACCTCCCCGCCGCTTTGGGCCTCCCCGCACACCAAAGAAAGGCTGCCTTGCACCAATCCATGGCATTCCAACTGCAGCCTCAACTTATTGCCCTTTCGCCCTCCCCCCTATGCCTTACCGGGAAGTTGTGCCCTGTCACTGGTGATCCCCTGCTCCGAGGGATGGCACACCAAGGTAAGGACCTGTACGAGGGTTGCTGCTCTTGCCAAAGAGAGCGAGGCATGCGTGACGCTTCTGACCATCCCCGTCTCGCGCACTGCCTGACTCCCCCGCCCTTCCCCGGGCCCCGACACTGAGAAGGGCAGAGAAGGAGACGCCGGGGGGTGGAGGGGGCCGCTGAAACCGGCATACCTATGAGCCACCGAATATGTCACACTCTCAAGGGTCGAGAGGGAAGCCGACTGTGTGAGCTTCTGTGACCGGGCTCTCGGAGCTCCCTTTTAGCCCCCTGCCGGAGAAATCTCCTGCTTGCGGAGCCTGTCGACGAAACCGGCCCCACCTCTCCGGAGGAACAGGGGCACGAGGTGCCGGACAGGCAGGAGGCGCCACAATGGAGCCCCCGGCGAGAGCCCCTAAACCGTTTCGAGATATCCTCCACCCGGGGAGAGCGCGCTGCCCCGGGCAGGTCTCTTCGACTTTCGCCTCTGTGCTCCTCCCTCCCTCTTCCGCAGGCCACAGCAGCGGTTGTGTCGCGTGAGGCCACGGGGGAAGGGGGGCAGGCTATGCGCCCTGGGGTTCTCAATCGCAACAGCTTCACCAGTGGTGGCATCATCCGTGTTGACCGGGGTCTCGCCCCAGCATCTTTTGGGGATCCTCCTGGGCTCCAAGGGCGTGCATGCCTTGCTAAAGTTGCGTTCGGTTCCGTCGATTTCGCTCCCCGGCCGGCAGGTGGATGGCCCGCCCTGCCCCCCCCCCCCCCCCGAGAGATCGCTGCCCCATCTGGCATCTGGTCTGGAGCGAGCACGGGCCGATGTTCCAGCCGGCGCTCCTATTCCCTCATGAGTCAGGAGGGACATCAACTTGTCAACATTAGCATACGGATCCGTGGGCTCGGCTAGGCCGTTGCCCCTGCGCCTGCCGCTTGTAGGGTCACCTCACGCCCGGGGCACCGAAGTGCCTCGACACTGGCCGCTGGCCTTCGTCTGTTGTCACCCCCAAACAATTGCTGAGACCAGGCCTCGGGACCCGGCCCTCACCGGCCCCTCACCACTCTTAAATGTTCGCATGTGTGTATGTATGTATGTATGTGTGTGTGTGCTCGTGTAAACAGCGCCCCGCGTAGGCAGCCTCAACGGCAGGCAGGCGTGTTAGGACTGTTGCAGCCCGTTGGATTTGCTGGCACTCGCGTGTTGCCCCCTCCTGGGCAAGTCTCGCGAGCCACAAATATTGGCCCGGGCGAACATGGCCGACGCTCCAAGGATGCATATCACATGCGCCCAACCGCCTCCCCCGGGCAGGTTCCCACTCAATTGCGTGGCGCCATGCGTTGCTCGTAATCGAATCCCCAACAAACTCGCTGTCTATTCCCCGATTTTCAGTATCCTCCGGGCGATGTCAACTGCCGTCGGATTGGCCAGGTCACGCTGTCCCAGGATGGTGAGCGCCGCGTCGCGGCGGATCTGTACCGGAGTCCGCCCGGAGCCCGGCTCGCTGACCGTGAGGACGCTTTTTGAGCACGCAAAGGCGGTCATCGAGCGCGAGGGCGAATGTGCGGTGGTGGTGGTGGTGGTGGTGTTTGTGCAAGAGAGAGTGCGATTTGCATGTGTGTGGAGTTGTGTCAAGGACGCCGCGCAAATGAATGAGGGAGGCGTGCGCGAATGCAGATCCCAACGGCATGCCCCGCCCCCTCGCCCCCCCCCCCCCCACCCCCTCGGCAGCCATGGCGTCGTCGCTGCTCGGCCGGCTGAAGGCCATCGAGGTCGACCGGGACTTGCTGGTCTTCAAGATCCTCTATACCTTTGTCGCCGGTGCGCCGCCCGCCCGACACGCCCCGCCGCCGCCGCCGCGCCCGCTCGCCCCCGTCGCCACTAACGCCGGCCCGTCGCCCCGGCCCTGGCAGCCACCTTCGCCTCACTCGGGCCCTTCCTGTCGGTGATCTTCGCCGGGCGCGGGCTCACCCCCTCGGAGATCGGGATCATCCTCTGCGCGCGGCCGTTCGTCTTCTTCGCCGGGGCCCCGCTCTTTTCCATCATCGCCGATCGGGCCCGGCGGACTCGGTGGCTGCTGCTGACGGTCTTCGTCCTGAGCGCGGTCATCCGCACGCTGATCGCCTTCATCCCGGCCGAGCGCTTCGCCCTGCTGGCCTTCGTGGTGCTGACGTGCGAGTTCTTCGGCAGCCCGGTGTACTTCCTCATCGACACCGTGGTGCTCAAGGTCCTGGGAAAGAACTCCGATCGCTATGGCCAGCAGCGCCTGTTCGGCAGCATCGGGTGCGCGCCGCATCCCGCCCGGCGCCTGGCGCCCGCGCCCCCTCCCCATCTGCCCGGCCCTCACGCCGCTGACCGCAATGCC
>NW_009242973.1:2916852-2917308 GCF_000388065.1 Fonticula alba | reverse complement strand
ATATGCCACTTTCCTGCTTGCTCGTGTCTAACTCCTCTCTTTTTCCCCCCCCCCCCCCCCCGGGCGTCGCATTCCCGGGATTGTTGATCTCCCCTCCATTCCCCCTCCAAAAGCCCTATATTTGTGGGTCAAACAACTACATCCTCAAATGGAAGCCAGCCAACCTGAATTCCATCGACTTCCTCCTGAAGGTATCCCCTTTTTCCATGCCCCCCCCCCTTCCCATGTTCTCTTCTCTCTTCCTGCTGCGGCGTACCTTTCTTCTTCATGGCTTCCACTCACTCTGCTCCGTGCCGCCGGCTAGATTGATGAAATCGTTCGCGAGGGGCATCCCCGCACGCGTGTCGGCAACCTCTACGTCGCCAATCGCAACGCCATTGTCCACTTCGGCACGCTCGAACACCTCACTCCGGAGAGCCTGTGCGTCCTCTCCCTCTCCCTCTCCCTCTCCCTCTC
>NW_009242973.1:2914636-2916842 GCF_000388065.1 Fonticula alba | reverse complement strand
GGGGGGGGGGGAGGGAGGCAAGGAGGGGGTGTGAACCGAAGGAGGGCCCACCCTCACCTCACCGGCCTTGGTCTTGAAAATGAGGGTGCCCATGTGCGGCGGGCGGCCATTCGAGATCAGCCAGTGCTTGGATTCCTCCTGCGGTTGGGACCCCCGGAGCGATCGCGCCACCCCACCTGATAGGCGCGCGGTGGCCTTCCCTGCTGCGGCGGCAAATTTGAATAGATTGCGGGGGGAGAGATTTAAAATGGGTCAACCGTTTCCTTCGGGCCGCCAGATCACGCGGCCTCATCAGGCTCCCGAACGCCATTTCATCCGGCGGCAGGCGCCGGTCGACCGGCGGCACTCAAGCACCACGGTCCAACACTTGCCTGGGAGCCTGGCCAGTGCGACGGCATACGGCCCGAGCCGCATGCCGGCGGACCGACAGCTGTTCCACGACCGCTGGGCCGCGCTAGCCCCCCTCGCCCCCCCTTTGGCCCTGGGCCAGGAGACGGCTTCTCGCGCCCTTCCATGCCGGGAGGGAACCACACGTCCAGCGGGGAGGGGTGATCTCCGGCATCTTTCCTTCCAAGCCGGTCAGGATCGCCGGGGACTTGCGGCAAGATCGCTGGTCCGGTGTGGCGGGAGGGCGACCGGGGCTGGGCGTTGTCTCGGGGTTTGGGCAAGGGGGTCATTTGGCGGCTCACGATGAGAGGGGGGGGGGGGGCGGGGACCGGTATTTTCTTGGGCGCCGATATTTCTCCAGCATTTAAATATATGCCGAAAAGTATCTAGCACACACCTTTGGCGTGGCTGGCATCGCTGGAGAGACTGCGCGTCTTCCTCCGGGCAGTCCACGCAACTAGCGCGCCTGAGAAGAGGGAGGCGGGATCATTCCCTTTTCTCCGGAGCTGAGCCCATTTCGCGTTAGGATCAGCAGCCGAGGCGGCGGGGGTGTTTTCGTGCCCGTCGCATGGGTTCCCCCTCCCCCCCTCCATCGTGGGTCACCGGTCGATGGTGTGGCCCGCTTTTTCGGCCACCACATCTGGCCATCGGCTGCCCAAGTGCCCGGTATCCCGCCCCCTCCCCCCTCCCTCCCCCCCACCCACCCACCCTATCACATCCCTCTTCGCTTCTGTCTCTGCCCTCCTTCACCGCATCACCTTCCTGGGCTCTTTCTCTTTCCTCTTCAGCCCCCTCCTCCCCTCCTCCTCCCGCCCGCTCCTGCCCGGATTATGAGCTACCGTCGGCTTGCCTCACCCCCTGATCTTCCGCCGAACTGGGTGGGCTGCCCGAATGTCAACCCCGTCAGCTTTACCAATGGTGCACATGCGCGCATGCATGATCTTTTTGTCTCTCGCATACCTCCCTTGTGTGGAATTGCCGCTTACCGGCCCTTCTCATGCGCCCCCCTCGCTTTCCCCTCGCCTGGGGTTGTTTCCAGTTCAAACGGGCAAGACGGTGAATTTCCTTGCGCTCAAGGCACCCCTCGACTCCAATTACGACTCGCGTTTGCGCAAGGAGGACTACTGGACGCCTCAGATGCTCTTCGCCGAGGCGGAGAAGAACAACTGGGTTCGTTGCTCGGGCACCCCCCTGTCTCATCCTCGTTCGCTGCTCATCCATCGCCCCCGGAAGCGTGACTGACCCCGCTCAGGGGCGTCAGCCGGGGAGGGCGGATTGTCGGCTCCGAAGAGCAAGCGTTCTTCGATGTGGTATTTCCTTTTGCGCGAGGGGCGAAGAAACACTGCCCCAAGCCGCATGGCCAAGATGGATGTCTTTTGCGGAAGTGTGAGTACGAGTGTGAATGTGTGAGCATCGCAGGAAAAGAGCAAGACTGCCGAATGCGGACAACACATACCCGCTTGCAATCTACCGGCTCAAGGCCATCCAGCTCCGGGCATATCATGAAGACCACCCCAGCCAGGGGAAGGTCCGCGCTTGGGAAGAGGGAAGTTTCTGCCGCCATCACAGCGCCCACGTGTGTGTGTGTGTGTGTGTGTGTGTGTGTGTGTGTGCGCTTGTATTTTCAATGGTGAAAATAGATGCGGGTGCGTCTGCGCACCCGTGACGCGATCGGACGAGGAGATATGGAGGGGGGCGGGGGAAGGGGGTGCTCGAAAAAAAAAAGCCCCCCAAACAACAGCAACAAACAAACCCAACAACAAAAGTAGCAACAACAGGGGGGGGGGGAGTAGAAAGGTAAAAAGCGAAGGGAAGAGGC
>NW_009242973.1:2912559-2914585 GCF_000388065.1 Fonticula alba | reverse complement strand
CCCCCCCCCCGTCCCTCTCCTCCCCCTCCTCCCCCGTGTCTCTGCCTCATTGAATCACTCACCAGGGCACCATCGGCCTGGTGATTGACCTGACCAAATCAAGCCGGTACTATGATGAGCGCATCGTGACGGACCTGGCTGCGCGTTATGTGAAGATCATCTGCCAAGGGTGCGTCGGGGCCTGCCCTGTCTTTGATCATGGTTCTCATGTGGCCTCGCGCCTAGCTGACGCCCATTCTGGCTCTGCCTCTGTTTTCCTTCTTGCCTCCCTGTCTCTGTGTCTCGCTGTGCAGCCGCGGCGCAACTCCCACGCCGGATCAGGTGTCGCAGTTTGTCTCGGCGGTCGACTCCTTCCTCGTCCACAACCCGGAGAAGATCATTGGTACGCCTCCCGAAGCAAGGCCCAAGTTCATGTCCACATTCAGACAGGCATAATACTCACTCTGTCCCCCCCCCCCCTCTTCCTCACTTCTTGGCATTCATACACACCCATATGCGCGCACATATGATGTCCCTCGCGCGATAGCTGTCCACTGCACCCACGGCTGTAACCGCACCGGATTCATGCTGGCCGCATATGCCCGCATGCGGTGCGGGCTTTCGGTCGATGCGGCCATCAATATCTTCGCCAAGAGCCGGTGCGTGGCCGTGCCTGGTGATGGCACATTCATGCCGATCGATGTCTTTCCCCTGCTTTCATGTCTCCCCTCCCCCCTGCCCTCGCATCATGCTGACGCCGGACCTCTCGCCTGCCCCGCCAACAGCGAGCCTGGCATTTACAAGCACGACTACTTGCGGGATCTCCTGGCTCGGTACCAGGGCAATGAAGACATGATCACCTTCCCGGAAATGCCGACTTGGCACCTGGGCGACGGTCCGGACGCCTTTGATCCTTACCAGGACGGTGGTGGCAAGCGTGTGTTCCTCTTTTCCTCCCCCTGCCTCGCTCGCTCGGGCTCATGCTAATTCCTCGACCCTCTAGCCGCCAGCGCTCCCCACATGATCGGCCCGCGCGGGGATATTGGCACGCTGGTGGCCGACCCGGTTCTTCTGAGTACCCTGCAGAACTTTTCCCTGGAGATGTGCCGCGCTTCTGAGTCGCAAACCAAGCGCCGGCGCTTCCCCGGGGCCATGCCGGTGTCGTTGACCATTGACCGCCTGTCGCACTTCGATCGTGTTGAGTGCCTGGTCTCCTGGAAGGCCGATGGCGGGCGTTTCTTCATGGTCATCTGGGAGAATGATCTGGTGTACATGGCAGATCGGCACTTCAACTTCTACGAAGTGGCTGGCATGAAGATGGCTCCCCTGCCGGGCCAGCCGCCTGTGCGTCGCCCCCGGTTGATCTTCCCTCTCTTGCCGGATGGGTCCTCCTCCCTCCCTCCCTCCTTCCTGCTCTTCCTCCTGCTCTTCCTCCTGCTCTTCCTCCTGCTCTTCCTCCTGCTCTTCCTCCTGCTCTTCCTCCTGTTCTTTCTCCGTTCCCCCCCTTGTCCGATTGCCCACTGCAGAGGTCACTGACATAAGCATGATTCGCCGGCCCTCCCGCATTCGTCGTAGCTTACGCGCACTCTGTTGGATGGGGAAATCGTGGTGGATTCCATCCCGGGCTCAACGCCAGACTTCCGCAACCGCTTTTTGGTGTACGATATCATGGCCTTGCGGGGCAAGTCCGTTGTCGATATGCCGTACAAGGCCCGGCTGAAGATGGCCGAGGTATGCCCATCATCTCCCTGCATGGGCTCTTTCCCCGGTCGATCTCGGTCATGCGCAAATCACTGACATCCTGCATTCGCCGCTTCTCTTCTGCACAGGGCGAGATCACGGGCGGGCGCAACGCGTATCGTGCGCAAAATCCGTCTTTTGATTGGAATTCCGAGCCCTTCTCCCTCCGGATGAAGCTCTTCCTGCCGATTGAGCAAGTTGGCCGCATCCTGAAGATCATCCAGTCTCTGCCGCACGAGAACGACGGGCTGATGTTTGCTGCCGCGGAGCAGGTTCGACCTGATGCTCCCCCCCCCCTCCCCACCCC
>NW_009242973.1:2902442-2911936 GCF_000388065.1 Fonticula alba | reverse complement strand
CACACACACACACACACTCATTGCACGTTCATGTAGGGAGCTCCATGAGCAGATCGTCGAGTGTGTATATGCCAAAGGCCAGACATGGCGGCTGTTGCGTGGTCGGCCGGACAAGTCGGAGCCCAACCAGATGACCACTGCGCGCAATGTCTTCCGCTCGATTCAGGAGAATCTGGATGAGCCGCGTCTGCTGGCCTCCATCGAGGCGTCGGTTCGCCGGGTGAGGGAAAAAGGCTTCCCCCGGGAGAAGCCCCACGATTTCTTCACCAATGCGCACCCTGGACGGGGACCGGGCGGCGGGCCGCCCGGGTTCGGGCATTTTCCACCAGGCCCCGGTGGCCCGGGCGGGCCCCAGCACCTCCATCCTATGCACGGCATGCCGCCGCACTTTGGACCTGGCGGGCACTACCTCCCGCCGCATGGGGCCCCGCCGGGGCATCATTACCCGCCACCGGTCGGCGCGATGTCTCCCCATTTCCACCACTCCGGCGGTCCGGGGCCCATGATGAACCGCAAGCGCCCGGGGATATCCTGGCCCGGTGGTGTGCATCCCTATGCCTCGCCCGCGGCCGCGGCCGCGGGCAGTGTGGCGGCTCCTGTCCCCGGACCGGCGCCCCCGGCAGCGGTGCAATCTTCCGGTCCCTCCTCGGTGGCCGGCAGTGCCGCCACCCCGGCCCCGGTCGCCAGCAGCACGGCCGACTCGCTCGCGTCTGCGGCCACTTCCGCCCTGGCTACTGGCACCGACCCCCATTCGTCCCCCTTCTCGGACGACTTCACCGATATCTCAGACACCAGCTTCTCTTCGAGCTTCAACCCGACCTCCGACTCGCCGCCCTCTCCGCGCCCGGAGGAGGCAGAGGGCCACCCAGCGAAGCGCTTCAAGTCATAGAGCATGCACACTCCTCCCATGCTCGGCCCCGTTTGGCCTTGGTTGTCGGGGAGGGGGGCGTTTCCCCTTGGCACCGTGGCCGTGTGTGTGCCCTGTCCATGGCGCCACTCTTGCCACAATACACACTTACACGTAGAATGTCCGCTTGATTCTTTTGAGGGCCGTCGGCAGCATGGAGGATGCGGCCCATTCCGGGGGGCATTGTCAATTGCAGTCGGCCATCGGCAGCCGGCATGTGCTCCCCATCAAGGCCGCCCTAGCCCTCTTCATCCCAGGCGTAGGACAGCGAAAGGAAGGTCGACACGATGGTCAGTAGGTCGGCCGAATCGAGAGGCCGGGGGAGCTCGGCCGGCGATCCTGGCACAGGGCCACCCGGCTGTGATTCGCCGCTGCCAGCGATTGGCAAGTTGCCGGCCAGGAGGATGACCGCGCGCAGGATGTCCGTGTCCAATTGGCCGGAGGCCACGCGCAGAAGGGCATGCTGTCGCCCGGCCATGTCCAGGAGGATGCCCCGGTTGCGGAAGGGCAAATCCGTCTCCTGGCAAAGGGGATTGACTGCCAGGTCGGCGGTCAGCAGGAGGAGATCATGCCGATGCTCGTTGTGCGCCACATCGCCGGGCATGCTCAAAAGCCAGGCCACCAGGAGGGCACACTGATCCAATCGGCAGGATGCCAGGAGCGCCTGTGCCAGGGAGACACGGCGAGTGTGAAGGGCAGTCATGGCCACCGTCGCCGCCTCGGCGCTGGATGGCTCCACGCGTCCGAGCAGTACATCGGCCACCAGAGGCACCAAGCACAAGATCGCCGACAAGGAGGGCGGCTGGCCGCTCAGGGCAGCCACATGTGCGTGGACCTGCTCCAGGAGCGCGCTTGGCGAGTGGAGCTGAAGCGCGGATCCGAGGCCAAAACTGAAATCAAAGGGTGCGCATGCTTGTAAGTGTCTTGACCGGAAGAGGAAAAAGAGGGCGGCGGGGAGCGGCACGGGGAGGCGTAGGTGTTGAGATGGGGAAGCAAGTTGAAGGCATGTCCAGGAGTGTATCACCACACTCGCTGGGGGGCAAAGCCGGAAAAGGAGGAGCCCAGCGAGGGCGGCTGATGGGAGGTGGGCGGCATGGTGGATGGGGGAGGATGGCGTATGTTCCCACCGCCTGGCAATATCCATGACAAAAGCCGCGCCGGGGACGGCTCGCCCTCCCGGGACAGCGGCACACCCGATTCCCCCTGCACGTGGAGGTGGCCGGGCATTGCCTGCTGTTTCTTCGGGGCCAGGGGCCGTCCTCAAGCGAGTTCCTCCGGTGGGCATGCCAGTGGCCGTGGAAAGGGCGATCGATGTGGCTCGGCAGAAAAGCCGCCACCCATGCGGTTCCACGCCAAACGTCCCAATCCAACACATACACACACACACACACATACAGACACACGCTGGGACCCGCTCCTGCTCGAGATTGGCCCCTCAATCTAGTCTCGGTATCTGTCCGGTTCACGACGTCGGATGAGCCGGTCCATGACGAGACATCTGCAAAGAGGAAGGGGGAGGGGGAGGAGGAGGAGGGGAAGGGCGAGGGAGCAAGGCTTTGGGGGGAGGGCAGGCTAAATGGGGGAAGGTGCGCACCTGAGCTGAGCACCAGTGAGAGCAAGGAAGGATCGATGGATGGCCGACGTCCGATGGTGTGCCTCTCGCCGGGCGACATATTGGTCGTTCAAGCGCTGGGAGCGCTCGAAAAGATCACCCAGGGCCGCGGGTTTCAGCAGCTGGGCCGAAGAGGCCGCCGGGCCGGCGACAGGCACATACACGGGCAGAGACGCGCCGCCGGTTGCCCCGGCCGCCGAGCCGGCCGGCGCCAGGACTTCCAGCTCCGCGGCCAAAGTGCGGAACTGGCTGACGGCGGAGCTCACCGATGCTCCGGCCACCAGGGCCGGTCGCGCGGTCGAGGCACCAGCCTCCGGCCCGGCCGCCGCCAATAAGCCCCGGGCGACCAATTCCACCGGGCTTCGGGGGAGAGACACCGCCGAAGCGGCCTCGGGCGGGGCCCAGACAAAGGGCTCCTCCTCGGTTAGGCGATACACCGGCACAGCCGGCGCCAGGCATGAGGCCAGGGCCATGAGGGAGGCTGCCGCGCGCACGGCATCCAAAGGACCGGGTCCTGTGCCTCGGTCGGCCATAGCAGATGGAGCAGATCCGGAGGCCGTTTCCGAGAAGGCCCGGCCCACCAGCGAAGCAGCCGTGGCCACCGTGTGACGAAGGTCCGGGATGCGACTGGCCAGCAGTCGGGGTGCCGGAAGGGCGGCGCCTTGCTCGACCGGCATCATGTTGTCCCCGGGCTCCAGGACAAGCAGGCCGCTGACGACGGCCGGCGAAGTGAGCGGCCGCAGGGCATTCCAGCTGAGACGCGCATCGAAGTGGTGCTCATGCGAAGCCAGCGCCAGCGACGCCAGGATCCGGGCCCAGGCGGCCAGCGAGCGCCCGGTGCAAGACCCATCCGACCGGCCGCCAACCTCGCCAGTGGCCCACGCCGGCAGGTCCAAACGCAGGAGCCGTGCCAGCTGCCAGACATTGGTCCCGGCATCGGCGCCGGTGGTGCCCGGGCGCCGACCAATGGCCTCGATGGATGGGACCACCGCCCGACCGCGCGTTGTTTCGATCAAATCCAAGCACACACGCAGGCGTCGGACATGGATGTGGTCCGGCACAGCGGCCGCATCGGCCGAGCCCTGGCCGGCTGCCATCCCCCGGAGGAGGCCGGCCCCGCGACTTGACAATTCCCCGTTCAGGGAGCCCCCACTGGAGGCGCCGGGGGACATCGCCGGGTCCCACCGGAGACCGGCCAGCTGGCCAGGGTGCAGTGGGACCCCGGGGCTGAGCTCGGCCCCGGCTGTCGCCAGCGCCAGCGCCGCATCGATGTGGTCCCGCTCACGCTGGACCGCCTCATGCTCGGCCGGGGCCAGCACCAGGCTGGGAGGATGGCGCCGGACGCGGGGGCCATTCGAAAGTCAGGGCATTGCTTTGCTTTCCCCCCCCCCCCCCACCCAGTCGTGTCCCGCCCGCGGTAAGGCAAAGGCAATCCGGCCGATGGGCCCCCAGCAGAGGTACGTACCAGCTGCGGGCCTTGGCGAGCCCCTCGCCCTGGCGAAGGTCGGCCTCGGAGTCGAAGAAAGCTCGCGCAGCCCCGACGCACAGGGCCACCTGGTCCTCCTCGGTCAGGGGGCAGCGTGCCCAGTCGACCGGCTGTTGCGGGCGACGCAGGAAATACTCGCGCACATGCGAGAACCCTGCAACAAAGGCGGGGGAGGGGGGGGGGAGGGGAGGCCAGTGCATCCGATGAAAGGGGGGCGTGGGGGCACTTGCGTCAGCCGGGCAATGGCGGAAAAGCAAAGTGCAAAAGCGGGACGAGGGGGGGGGGGGCGGGAGGATGTGGCAAAGGTGCGCGTACGACTGGTCGTGAGGAGGACCCAGCACAGCTCGCGCCAGTGCTCGGCCGCCGGTAGCAGCCAGCCCGGCTGGCTGGCCAAGTGCTCATCCAGCACGAGCATCAGGGCGAAGGTTTCATCGAAGGCCATGGCCTGTGGCTGCCCGGAACCCGGGGCACTGGTCGGGCTGGAGCCGGGCCCGGGCCCGGCGACCGGCCCGACCGGGCCATTGACCGCTTGCAAGATCCGCCGGACCAGGCGAGTCTGGCGCCGGGCCAAGGAGGCAGGCCCTCCGGCTCCGGTGCGCAGAATTTTGCCCGCCATCGCCGGGTCCAGATCCGGGCAGGTGCTCGGGGCATCGGACCACTCGCACGCCTGTTGCAACTGCCCGGCCAGGCCCAGCAGCCGAGCCAACTCCACCGGCCCGGTGAGGCCCGGGCTGAAGCAGGCCCGGGCAAGGACCTCCGAAAGGTCGCGCAACTGGCCAATCCGTTGGGCCAGCGCATGCAGCGGCGCAAGGGCGTCCTGCTGCCCGGGGGTGGCGGCGGCCGCAGGGAGGATGGCAGCCGCGTCGGAGGCGGCGGCGGCGGCGGCGGCATCGATGGCCGATGTCGCCTCGAGGGCCAGATGCTGGACCAGGCGGCTTTCGGCGTCCGCGAGCATTTGCGCGTGGCTTGGGGCCAGGGTGCCGGCGGCCGCGGCCGCGCGCTGCCGGCGGGAAAGGCGCCCCCCCGGGGTGGCTGCCGACGGCGCGACAGCACCATTGGGCGGGGCCCCGGCAAAGCGCGAGTATGCCGTCTCCGCCAGCAGGGCCGCCAGACAGAGGCGCCACCAGGCGCGCTCATCCAGCAGCCCGCCGCCCGCCGAATTCCGGGGCATCTCCACAAGCAGATGCAGGACCAGGACTCGGTCCTCGATCTCGGCCGCCGGGCCAAGGGATTGCGATAGGGCCCCGGCGGCCGCGTGCAGCAGCAGGTCGCACAGCACCCGCTGGCATGAGAGCGGAGTCGAGTCGACCGGCGCGGCTGCCAGCAGGTCCGGCAGCAGCTGGCAGAAGAGGGCTCCGCCAGCGCGGCGACGACGGTCTTGCTCCACGGGAGCCGGGGTCCCGGAGCCGGACCCCGGGCGCAGGGCCCCGCCGAGGCAGGCGCGCAAGAGCCAATGCGCGCGCGCGGCGGCGGGCCGTTCCAGCAGGTAGGACCACCCGGCGGCCAGACGCCCGGTCGGTGCCGGCAGCCCGGCCAGGGCCAGACCCCGGGTCACGGCGCAGTACACCTCGGCCAGGGCCCGGCCCGGGGCCAGTTCCGCCTGGAGCCCGGCCTGCTCCACGCCGAAGCCCAGCACCCGGCGCCCCTCCCAAGGGGCCGCACGCTCGGCCCCCCGGTCCCGGCCAAAGGCCAGGTACCACTGGGCCATGTCGCTTCGGGACAGGGGCCCGGCTGGCGAGGTCAGCCGGCCGGCCAACAGCCCGGCCGGGAGCCCGGCCAGGGCCTCGGCCAAATCGGTCAGGCGCTCGCGCATGGCAGGCCCGCGCTCGGCCCAGTCTTCCGGCGCCCCTGCCCCGGGGCCCGGGGCATCGAGCCACAATTCACGACGGCCATCGGCATCCAGCCGGGGAAGGAGCCGCAGTACCGGGGCCAAATCCGCCGTGGCCGGCAGCAGCCACAGCAACAGCCGGCGGAAGGGCCAAAAGAAGGCCGTGTAGCGTGGCCCGGCGGTGCAAAGCCCGGCCAGGCTGGCCGCGCGCCCGGTCTCGGCCAGGCGTCGCGCGCAATACAGCAAATCCGCCCGGCAGAAGGCCCGAAAGACCGGGTCAAAGCCCGCCCGGCCAGGAGAGCTGGCGCCTCCCTCGATGCCGACCCCGGGCCCATCACCCAGGACAATGGCCTGGAAGGCGGCCAGGCGCCGGCGCAGGGCCAGCAGCCGGGCTCGGCAGGTCGCCGCTCCTGGTTGGCCCTCCAGCCCAGCCGTCAGTTGGAGGCCGACATCCAGGAGAGCGGCCCGCTCGAGCAGCGTTCCGACAGGGCGCCAGGCGCACAGACCGGCCGCCAGGAGGGGCTCCATGGCCGGGGTCAGAGCGCCGAGCGCCCGGTCGCGGATATCCCGAGCCAGTGGCGAGTCTTCCGCGGCCGCCTGAATGGCTTGGGCTGACAAGTCCCCACGAAGCTTGCCGGCCGCCGGATCCAGGGTCATGTGCCAGAATCGACAGCCGAGCACCGCATCGCGCAGGCCGGCGTTGCTCGGGCCCTCGTCCTGGACCAGAGCCAGGGCCCGGTCGAAGTCCCCAGCCTGGCAAGCATCGCGTACCCGGTCCGCGAGCGTCAGGCCGAAGAGCGCCGACAGGGAAACACGATAGCGGAAGAGGTCCTCCCGGGGGGGCGCCCCGGGGCCCGAGCCGGCGGCCGGCGCGGCAGCCGCCGCAGCGGCAGCAGATGCGCGGGCCAGCGCCGGGGACATCGGCGCCGGCGCCGGCGTGGCGAACAGCAGACCCTGGAGCAGGCGAAGGAGACGGTGCGCAAGCGGTTGACCATCGGCCTCGGCCGCCAGCAGTAACTGCTGCTGCTGCTGCTGCTGCTGCCCGGCCGGACGGGTACTCAGCGGCACGGTGTCCACCACCAGCAGGGGACTGACAAGAGGGGCCAGGTCCAGGAGCGAGCTGTCCCGCGGCGGGGACCCATCGCCCGACAGCAGCAGTGATAGTGATTGCAGGACGGCCGACATGTCGGACAGGTACGGCATGATGGCCGACAGGCCGGCGCCGGCCAGGATGGCCGAGCCCGCTGCATTGGGCGAGGCCGTCGGTGGCACCGCCATCGCCATGGTGGCCGACGCCGCCGCCGCCGCCGCCGCCGCCGCCGCCCAGGCCCCCAAATCGGAAGTCCGCAGCGGAAGGGAATCGCCGGCCGAGGTGCCACCGACCAGGGGGCTGTCGAGGTCCGGGCTAGGCAGGCGCAAGAGCCGCCATCCGCCGGAGGTGGTTGTGCACAGGGCCGTTGCCCGGCCCCACCAAACTGCCGTGGCCACCTCGTCGCCAGGGCCCAGGGCCACCGGGCGGAGGTGCTCGCCATCGGTGGCGGTGGCGGTGGCAAAGATCGCCAATTGTCGGCCGCCGGCCCCAAGGACCAGCACCTCGGCCAGGGCATCGGAGGCGACGGCCAGCGGCCGCAGGCGACACTGCAGGAAGTACCCGGCTGTGGGGTCGGCGCTGGAGATGGCCGAGCCGGTTCGGCCGCGCGCGCGCTTGCGCCCGGCCGCCGAGACAAGGGCACCCATTGGCAGGGGGAGGTCCCGGCGAATGGCCACGAGGCGATCCAGTTCGCGCGCGCGCTTGGCATCCGGCCGCAAATCCATCGCCGGCACGCGCCACAGGACGCCACCTTCACCGGCGGACCGGGAAAGGCCCGCTGCCCGGGCGGCAGCTGGCTTGGCGGCCTGTGGGAGGGTTTCCAGCCGGGTGGGGAAGTCCGCGGCGCCGGCAAAGCCCAGGAGCTCCAAGTCCCCCGAGGCCGAGCTCATGCGGAAGGCGCAGACAAGTGCACGGCCACCGAGGTCGGAGCCAGCCACGGCAAGCAGCCCGCCCGGGGTGGCATCGATGGCCGACTGGCATGACGGACGCGCCACGGTTAGCATGGAATGAAGGCACTTGGGCATGGGTCTCCCCCGGCTGATGCTCCCCCCCCCCCCCCCCCCCCCCGCCCCTTTTTTTTGCGTCTTCTTCCCACCCAAGGCCGAGACATACGATAAAGGAAAAGCCCCGGGGAGAGGGGCCCGGCAGGTCGGCGGCAATCGAGCGCAGATCCCAGCAGCGAGACACTTGCACCGGCCCCGGAGGACCGGCCAGCCCGGGCCATGTCGCCTCGCGGCCGGCCGGTGGCATTCGCGAGCCGACACACACCAGAATCTGATCCACGAAGCCGCCAGCACGGGCAAGGAACACCTCGTGTGTTGGCCGGGGGGCCGGGGCATTCGGGCTGCACGGCGGGGATGGGCAAAGTCAACAACCAGACACATGAGACAGGGACGTGGGCATGCTGCCAGCCGTAAATGGCCAAGGCGGGGGCGCACCGATCGACGATCACCGCATCAACGATGTCCCCGCAGCCGGGCTGCGCGGTGAAGTCATTGAGCACCGCGCCGAGGAAATGCGCCGGCTGGTGCAGTGCGAAGAAGGCCGCCGAGCCGTTGTGTGTGGCCAGACCCAGGGATTGGCCTGTTGGTCTGGGGCTTGCCCGGACCAATGCCAGCCGCCGGAGGGGATCCGGCAGGCCGGGCTGGCCCGGACCGGCTGGGGCCAGGCCGAACATCTCCTCAGGCAGGGTGGCCTGGAAAATGGCCTCACTGGTGGGGAGGACCAAAACCTGGGCCTGCACCGGGGCTGCCTGGTCGGGGCCCGGGCGCGGCACAGTGGGATAGGTCAGCAGCAGGTGAGCCGCCGCCGGGGGGAGGAAACTCGCGCAATCGGTCCCAGGGAGGGCCACCGGGGCGGCATCCATGCGCAGAGGCATGGCCGGGCTAAGGCGGCTGATCAGACTGGCCGGGAGAATGGGGTGCGGAGGTCCGGTTTCCGGGGGCGAGGCATCAGGCGCCCCTGGGTGATCGAACTCGAGTCAGGGCAGTGTTGCGGCCAGACACACGCACGCACACACACACACACACACACACACACCCCAAGCTGGGGGAGGGGGAGAAAAGGGAGAGGAAGAAGGGAAGAGAGCACGACCACGCCAAAGCCCACCGCATGAACCGGCATCGAACGCACAGGGGAAGGCCGCCGAAATGCTGGCCAGCAGCCGGGCCACGAGAGATTGATCCTCCGCATCCGGCCCATCGGCGGTGCGGCTCTCCGGCGTGCCGCCAAAGTCACCACCAGGAAGCGAGGCGATCTCCAATTGGCAAACCGGTCGGCGGTGGAGCTCCACCCCGGGTTCCAGACCACCCGGGAGGGGAGCCCCGGCCGGCGGCGGAAAGAGTGCCGGCAGGAGCGCCTCCATGGTCGGGCCCTCCTGCGGGGCGAGGTCCAGAAAGCCGGCCTCGGCCGACTGACTGTCGAGTGGCATGGCGCGGGGGCGGCCCAGGGCAGCAGGGTGGCGCTGGAGGGGCGAGAATCCTGCGACGCTGGCACGGGGATGTGTATATGTTGTGGGGCGAGAGAGCGAGAGAGAGAGAGAGAGAGAGAGAGAGAGGGAAGGGGGGGGGG
>NW_009242973.1:2895974-2902428 GCF_000388065.1 Fonticula alba | reverse complement strand
CGCGCGCGCGCGTGTGTGTGTGTGTGTGTATCTGGATAAGGGCCTCCCTGGGGCGCTGCGCCTGACGCCAGGCCAAAAATTGCCCGCCATCTGCCCTTGCCCCCGCGACGGGCCGGTCCCGCCCCCGGGCGCGTTGGCTCTCACAAGAGCCGAGCCCCTGCTAGTTCCCCCCCGCCGCCGCCCCCTCCCGCGAGACGGCCGGCTGCTGCGCCCGGCAGGCGCCGCCGTCTACGGGCTCTCCCTGGCAGGGGCGCGGGCTGTCCCCGGCCATGCGTTGGGACTTGGCTTACCGAGTGATCGGGCATGACCTCTCTCCATGTGAGGGGGGCGTCCATGACCTGCCGCGCGGCAGATCTCGAGCACCGGCGAGGGGGGGAGGCTTTTTTCGGGGGCAACAGTGTCAGTCCTTCCCGGGGGGCCAGCCCCCGTGTGCCAGTCACCTCCCTCCCTCCTGCCCCTCCCTCCTGCCCCTCCGTGCCCCCCCCCCCCTCTTGACACGCAGCTCTCCGCCTCTTCCCGCTCCCCTCTCGGTTTCCCTCCCGTTGACTCGCTCACCCACTTGGCGCGGCCAGTCGCCAGTCGCCCCCAATAGGGTTGGGTGAGCTCCGGCCCCCGGGATTGCCCACCGGCAGGATGAGTTCTCCCCTGCTGGCGCTGTGTGTTTTCTGCGAGCAACATGGCCCCTCGATTGTGACCTGCACACAGTTGGCCTCCGCGCACGCGGTAGGAGAGCTGGCGGCCGCGGCCGCGGCCGCCGAGCTGTCCGGCGACCCTGGCGACCCGCCCGCCCGGAATCCATGCTCGTGGTGTGACCTCTTCCCACGCGATGTCCCCGTGCGCTTGCGCCTCGTCCCTCATGCGTCGTCTATGTGCCCGAACCCCTGCGCCACAAGCGCATTCCCATCCTCCCCTAACCCCCCCCCCCCTGCATCTCCCCCGGCCAGTTCCTTGCGTCTCCGGTTCCTGACGCCGGGCCCGAAGCCGGGGAGTACCTCCTCACCACGCCACGGGGACCGTTCGATGCGCGGCTCTACTCTTGCGTGCAGCACGCATGCGTGCGCAGGTGCGCCCGGGATCTTGCCCCGTTGGTGGATCTCAGTCCCTGCCTTCCCTGATTGTGCTCTTCCTCACCTCGGCGCAGTATGTGTCATGGCTTCCTGCCGGAGAACCGCGGCCTCTTCCTCTTTTCCGAGTCCCCCACCAACAGTGGCTTCACTTCGGCCGGCGGGCCGGGTCCCAGCGGCAGCGCGTCTTCCCTGGACTTGGGTCCCCTGTGGCTTCCGCCCTCGGGCTCTGGCCGTCCATCGCAACATGACAACTGCCCAGGCTGGGGCGGCCTTGCCTCCTGCGGCACGGCCCTGGCGTACCTCTTTTCCGTGCGGGATTTCTCGTGTCGTGGCCGAGTGCGCAAGTACTCGCTGATCCTGCTGTCCTCCGACCGGTCGCAAATCACACTTCACTCGGAGGAAATTGCAAGGTGTGTCTTGCCGCCGCCGCCGCCGCCGCTGCCCCCCCCCCCTCCCCCCCGTCAAGCGGGGAGCTAACCTTCTTGCCTGACGCTTTGGCCTCTCGATGCAGCAACCTCAAGGCCATCGCCTCGGATTTGTGCTTCCAGGCCGAGTCCCTCTTCCAGTTCGAGTACAAGCTGTCGGCCAAGTACCAGGTCGACTCGTCGGGAATCCACCCCCCCCGGGCGACCGGGACCATGCCCAGCCGCCTGGCCGGGCGTGATGGCTGGTGGAGCCTTGCACATCTAGTTGGTGTGGGCGGACACTTGCTGCTGGCATCGGCCGGGCGCGAGGCCGGGCGGCCGACCCCCGGTCCCGGCAGCCGTGCCATTGTGAGCGTGCGGTTCTGGCCCGGGGAGGCCGAGGCCCGGGCCTTGGCACACGACTCGCTGGTGGCCCTCCATGGGCAGCTTGCCATTGCGCTGGCCTCCTTCGAGCCGCCAAGCCAAGCCCCGCCGCCGGGGCCACGCCTACTCGGCAGCAGCCTGCCGGCCGGCACGTGTGCGTCGAGCCGCTGCCCACCGCCCTCCTGCCCCGCCTTGTGCCCCCCTTTGGGCCATCCTATGGTGACCAGCCGCCACTGACGGGATCTCCCCTGCTCCCTCCCCGTGGTGCATGAGACAGTCGAGGAGGAGGACGAGCTCGGATCGGCACATCCGGTCTTCGACTCGGTGCACATCTTTCGTCAGCTGCTCGGCGGCCAGGCACCCTTCATCCTGCTTCTGCACCATCTGTGCGTCGGAAACCAAGTCATCGTGCGCGGACCATGTCTCGGGATTACCCGCTCGGTGCTTCTACTTCTGGCGGTGCGTGTTGTCTGGCTGGTGCTTTTTTCTCCTTGCAATCTCTTTCCTCTTCTCCCCGTCCGCGGGTCCCCCTCGTCCGGCTAACCGCGTGCGTTTGTCGGCCCCCCCTCCCTCCCCTTTAGGAGCTCCTCCCCCCGGGGTGCATCCATCAGCGTGTCTTCAGCTCGGAGTATCTCCCCCCCTGGAGGGCGAATCTCCTTGGCCTGTCGCATGATGTGTCGCTCCCCCTGTCGGACCTTCAGCCCGGCACATATGCCATTGTCGGTGCGCGCTTTCCGTCTACCCTGCGGTGGTTTGGCCTGTCTCTGCTGCTCACCTCGGCTCGTGCCGCTTCTCTGGTCAGACATCCTGCCAACCAGCCTGTCCGGCGCGACGGTCGACGCGCTGCTGAGCCAGGGCGGCGCGTCGCCCACCGGCGCGCTCGGCATTGGCGGCCCGCGGCATCGAGTCGAAGACCTGTTTGCCCTGCGGCTGACGGCCGACGCGCCGCTTTGTGACAGTGGCCCGGCCGGCCCGGCCGCCCGGCCGGCCGAGACATCCAAGTCCACTCTCTGGTCGCTGTTCCTGCCTCTGACTTCCTCCTTGACTCTGGCCCCGGTGCCGGGTGGGCCGCTGCACCTGAACTCGGCCAAGCCGCCGCAGCGCCCCCCGCGGCCGACGCTCGAGGCGATGCACGCCAGGCCGGCCTTTTCGACCCCCCCGCAGGCGGTATCCTCCTTCGGTGCGTGCTGGCCCTTCCCTTGATGCGGTCGATTGTGGCTGTCTGCTTGCCGGCTTTGACAGTAGCAGCCGCGCTTCGTGGCCGAGCCGGGCCGGGGTCTGACACATCCGCCGCCACTGCAGCTCCCCCCAAAGCCCTGTCGCTGTTTTCCTATCGTGACGGCTACTCGCACTATGATCCGGCCCAAGCGAACAGCTATGCCCTGGGCCTGGCGGCCCTCCTGGACCTGACCTCCGAGGGGAATCTCTTTGAATTGCAGTTGCTCATTTTCAAGGAGGAATGGATGAAGTGCGTGGATGCCCCATCGCGCGCCCTGCCGCCGGCGGCCCTGCCTGGTCATTTACCCCGGACCGCTCTTGTCCCCCGCCACGCGCAGCCTGGCCAAGCTCTTCTTCACCTTCCTCCAGTCGGCCGTGGTCCTGCCCCAATCGCAAACCCCCACGGAGCTGCTGAATCTCCTCGCCGGGTATGGGCTCTCGGCTGATCGCCTCTCGCCGGACATCATCACCAACGTGGAGCTGGCCAACCCGGCCACCCGGGCACGGGCCTTCATCCGTTTGCTCGGCCTCAAGGCACCGAATGGCCCGCAGCAGCAGCAGCAGCAGCAGCAGCAGCACAAGCAACCCCCAGGGGGCAGTGCCGCCGGGGCCGCCTGGCAGACCACGAGCCTGCCCCCGGAGCCCGAGCCTCCGGCCAATTCGAGCACCGGTCCGGTGGTATCCAACAACCTCCCCTGCCAGGTGTGCAAGATTCGCTTCGCGGCCCGGTGCCGGGTCCCGTCCATGGCCTCGCCCATCCCGCTGCCGGGGTTCGCCGCCAAGGCCGCTCCTCTGCTGGCGGAAACCGGGACATCGCTCTCGCCTAGTGGGGCCTTTTCCCCGCCCGGCGTCCTTCCCAGTTGGCTGCGCTTCCGCACGTCACTGCCGCCGGCACAGCCGCCAGCGGCGCCTCCTGCCGCCCCCGCCATCCCGCTGTCCCCCCCTTCGGTGTCACTTTCGCGGAGTTCCTCCCTGGAGTCCTTCGTCATCATCGAAAGCGGGTCCATCAACTCCGAACCCAGGTCCGAGGGCCATGTCCCCTTGAGAGATCGGTCAGCCCCGTCGCTCGGCAGCGGCACCGCCCTCCAAGATGGGTGCGATTTTTCTGCGCGAGCTGCAGGGCCCTCGCAGCCATCGGCATCGGCATCGGCATCGGCATCGGCATCGGCATCGGCGTCAGCGGCGTCTGCTTCGGCGGGGCCACCGCTCCCGCCGCCGCCGCTGCCACCGCCGCCGCCACCCCTGGCCGACATTACTGTGGCCAGCACCGAGGGTGATATGACTTGGGGTCCGGCGGCGGCGGCGGCGGCGGCGGTGGCAGCTCCCCCGGCTCCGGCGCCCGCTGGCTCGCCCCGGCGTCCAGGTTGGCGCGTTTTCGGGTCCGACGATGAGGCTGTCCTGCTCTTCTTCATTCGTGGCCTGGATCCCCAGACCCGGGGCTCACTACGTGCTGGGCCTCCCGGTGGGGCGTATTTGCGCGGTGCCGCATCGGCCGCCCCGCCACCGGGGGGGCCCTCTGGTGGCCGGGCAACGCCGGCCGCACGATCGGCGCCACACAGGCCCCTCAGGCGTGAGAGCTGATTTCCGGCCCCGTGGGCTGCCAACCAATAGACCTGCCATTTCTTCCCGGGCCCCGATCGATGGTCGATCCTCGCCAGTGTGGTGTGCTCCGGGGGGGGGGGGGGGCCTGGTGTTCCCCCCGCCCAGTCCCCGCCCCCTTGGGCCTCGTGGGGGTGGGCCTTTTTTGCCGGGCTTCGTCCGTGCGTGACTCGTCTGCCCGGCTCTGGGGGGGGGGGGGCTGCGGAGTGGAGTATTTCCGCGAGTGCCATCCTCCTCGGGGGCCTGATGGGTATTCTGCCATTCCGCCCCCCCTCTCCTGCCCCGCCCCGCCCCCCCTCTCTGCGCTTCCTGCACCATCCCTTGCCCCCCCCCGGCGAATCATGTCCCCGACCTCCACATCAACAGCCGGGGTTCTGGCTGGCTCCTTCAGCTCCAAGCTCTTCCTGCGGCACTTGCGTACGGCCGAGCTCGGACGTCGTTTGCACTGGCTCAATGTCACGGAGTCCACCATGCGCGTGGGCCAGGACCTGTTGGACGAGGCGTTCCCCTTCCGGGCCCCGGGGCCGGGGGCGCCGCCCCCCGGGGGCGCCGCCGCCGTGGCCGGGCTCCTGATCGGGGCCGATTCGCAAACGGCCGGCGTCGCGCGCACGGCCGGCCGGAGCTGGGACTCCGCCGGGGCTGGCGCCACCGAGCCGGCTCTCCTGGCTCCCGGCAACCCGGACGCCGGCAGCCGGGGGAACCTCTATGTCACCCTGCTGCTGGTGGTCCCCCGGCCGGAGACACTGATGCAAATGCTCCCGGCCGCGGCGTCGGCGACGGTGCTGGCCGCGCGTGATGCGCTGCGCTCGGTCACCGGCTCGCCGGCCGGGCTCGGGACCACGGCCGATGGCTGGTCCGGCTCGCTGGAGCCGGTCCTCAAGTGGCCGAATGACGTGTGGATCGGCGGCCGCAAGTGCGCCGGCATGCTGGCCCGGTCGTCCATGCTCCCCAACGGCGCGGGCTTCGGTGTGATGATTGGCGTCGGCATCAATGTCAACAATGTGCCGGAGGTCATGTACGCTCGGGCTTGGCGTTTGGTGGCCGGCTCGGCGCGCCGTCGTCGGCCTTTCCTCCTTCCCCTGCACCTGCCCTGCCTGGCCTCCACCTCGGCCTCGGCCCCTGCTCTTGCATTCGCCTTTTTGCCCCTCCCCTGACTCCCCCCCCTGCCCCTCCTGGCCGGCCCCGGGCCTTGCGCCGTTACCGCTCTCGACCGGACGCATGTAGCTCTTCCCCTTCGGCCATGCGGGCATTTAGCTCGCGGCCGACCAGCCTGCGTGAGCAGGCCTTCCACGCACCGGGCTCCGGGGATTTCATCCCGCGCGAGCTGGTGCTGGCCTCCTTCCTCAACCACCTGGAGGACCTGCTGTCTCGGCCGATGGCCCATACCATCACCACCATGCAGGGGCTCGATTGTGCGGTCGGCCGTCGGCTGTTGATTTCCCCCTCCTACGTGCCGCACTCCAGCACCCCGGCGCCGGTGGCCGAGTCAGACCGTGGGGCCGGCGCCGCCGCCGGGCTCCTGCCGCCGGGGGCCTTCGAGGCCATTGGCATGTCCATTTCCCCGCTCGGCGAGCTGGTTGTGCGAAACACCGCCACCGGCCAGGTTACCACCCTTGCCTCCAGCGAGGAAATCAGCATCCGTCCGATGCCGGGAAGTGCCGCCTGAAGCCTCGGCATAGCTGCTTGCTTTTTGTTCGCCAGTTTGCCCGCCCGTGTGTGTGCGCCCGGTGTGCATGCGCACATGTTGGGGGTGGGGGGGGGGTGCTCGCTGATCCGCCCGGG
>NW_009242973.1:2893647-2895948 GCF_000388065.1 Fonticula alba | reverse complement strand
GGCGCTACCGCCCCGGCCCCCCCCCCCCGGACATCCTGTGGGACGCTCCCGCGATCCCCGGCGCGCCCGAATAGACATATCAAGATCGTAAACACCCCTTCTCCCGGGGGGAGGGGCGCCCATTCGTCCCGATTCCCGGTCCCTCCCTGTGCACCCTCTCTTGTGTTATTCTCTGCTCCCTCCGACCCCCCCCCCCCCCCCCCCCCCCCTTGCCTCTCCCCTTCGGTCCTTCCCTCTGCCGCCCCCTCCCCCATGGCCGGTCTCTTGCTCGACGAATAGCCTCTTCCACCATTCGGTTGTCTCAAGCCGAGCCCGGCCCCCGGATGCCGGTGGCTCTGGACCCCCGACCGAGCCCCCCTTCCCGGATCTCGGTATGCGAGCTCGTCGGCCAGCCAGCCCCCTGGGGGGCATGCCGGGTTTGCCGTTGCCATCCGCATCGCCCATCTGACCGCTCCCTGCCGCGCCACCTCCTCCCTGTCCATGCGCATGTTCACACACAGTCACCGACACAGCACGACTTGTTGCGTATGTCTTTCCTTCCCCCCCCCCCTCCCTTCTGCCGCCCTCCCTCTCGCCTCCTCTCGACATCTTCCCTCGCTGAGAATGGTCCCGCTTCCCAGCCTCTCGCATATGTTGGTTCCCATGTGCGCCGGGGATCCGGCCGCACAAGATGCCGCCATGTCCTTCGATACGTCGCAGCCATCCGGCCTCTCGCAATCGTCCTCCCAGGCCGCCTTCGGGCTCGGCGATCCGGGCTCCGGGCCCGATGGGTCGCTTTCGACTCAGGGATCCGCCTCGCCGGGCGGGAGCCGGGGCTTGCCAGCTTCGCTGGCTGGTCGCGACCTTGTCCGCCTGGCCCTGGAGCATCTGGACTTCCTGGACCCCTGCCACTTGACAGGACTCCTTCCCGCCGCGACGGGGGCCGCAAACGCCTTTGCCCGGCTGACCCATGCATGCCGGCTTCCGCCGATCCTTCGGCTGACCAGCGGCCCCGGTAGCCCGATCGTCTACTTTGTTCGGCAAGTTGGGGTCTTGACCCCGACCTCGATGTCCGCCTCCGGCTCGGCCGGATGCCAGGTGTACTTTTCCCAGCCATACCGCCTGTGTATCGTCGACTCGCCGGTTCCCTTCTGCGGATGCACCCACTTCCGCGCAGGCGGTGCGAATGCCTTGTCGTCGCTCCCTTCCCATCCTTCAGCTGCGCTCTCACCCGTGAGTTTGCTGACCTCTGCTTTCTCCCCCCCTCCCCCCCCCCTCCGGGCCCAGTCCAACAAGGCACCATCCCTACCGTACGCCGAATGCTCCTCTCATCCGCCGACGCCTTCCTGGCCCATGCTGACCCTCTTTCGGCCGTCTTCCCTCGGGCCATCCTCCCCTCCTAGTGCCCGCACATCCTGGCCATCCGGATTGCGCTCGATTCTCCCAGTGCACGCGAGACCTTGATTCACAGCCTCCGGCTTTCTCCGTGCAGCTCCACCGCTCCCGGCGACGACGCCAGGACCGGTGTTGAGATGGCCCAACTCACTGCCCTGCTGGCCTCCTCGCAACATGTGTCCATCCTGAGCCTGGCGCCTGTTGGCGAGGACCCCCCCGGGCCCCCGTCGACTCGGAGGGCGACCCCCTGTCTGGTGTCATGCCCCAGTACTGGGCGGATACCAGCCTCACTGGTGCCTTTCTGAAGGTGAGGGGGGCGAAAAAAAGCCCCCAGTACCTCGTGCTTTTTTTTTTTTTTCATCCTCTCCCCCTCCCGGGGCCCTTCGGCAAATGGACACTTGGCTGGCTGTCTCCCATCTCCGGTGCCTTTCTCATGGCCCTCCCCTCCCTTGCAAGCAGGACCCATCACACGCACGCACAAGCACACACACACACACACACACACAGCCAGGCGCATGGACAAAAGGGTCTTGTGTATTTATTGTTATATGATACAGGGCAATGTGGCGACACAGCAGCACGCATATGGGCACATTCGTCACCATCTAAGGGAGGCGCACGAGGGCGAGCGCCAGGCAGCCAGGGCCAGGGCGGAGGCCGGGCGAGCAGGCAGGAAGGGGGGCCGGAAATGGACAGGTGGAGTTCGGAAACCGGCGGGATCTCGCACCCCCCGCCCTTCCTGCGCTTTCGTCCGCATGCCGGGGTTGTCCTCGACACGGCATGCCCACTGTCACAATGTGCCGCATATGAGGCGGGCACCGGCAAACAGATGACTCAAGCAAAAGCCTCCAGAAGTACGCGCCCCATGTGTCCCCGCCTTCTCCCGGTGGACGGCCAACGGGTGGCGGGGTGGGCGCCGCGATCCGG
>NW_009242973.1:2887134-2893587 GCF_000388065.1 Fonticula alba | reverse complement strand
GGGGGGGGGGGGGGGGGGGGGGGGGGGGGGGACATGTGGCCCGTCTCTCTTTACCAGCGAGACATGGCCTCGATGGCCAGGATGAAGGCCAGACCCATGCTGGCGGTCATGAGGGTGGCCACGCCCTCGAGAGGCCCGGCCGGGGCGGCGCTGTTCTTCTTCGGCGGCTGGCCAGGGGCCCCATCCGAGTGGCTGCCGGACGGGGTGCCGGCCGCGTGGTCCTCCTCCTCCTCCTCGCCGTCAACATCATCGGCGCCACTGTCGCCATCCTGTCCGTCGGACTTGTCGGCGCCGCTGCCGGTGGCCAGCTCGTCGACCAGCGGGTCAACGGCCGGGGTCGGGTCCACCGGCAAGATGGCGGTCGGATGCTCGCCCGTGGCACTGCCCTCAGGGTAGTCGGACTCGTCGTCCTCCGGCACGCCCGGCTCCAGGGTCGGCTGCTCCTGGTCCGCCTCCTCGCCCTGCTGCTGGTCTTGGTCCTGGTCGTCGGTGGTGTTGGAGGTGGCGCCCTCCTCGCCCATGTCGTCGTGGTCCTCGCCCCCGTCCGGCTGCTCGTCATCCGCCTCGTCGGCGGCGCCCTGGCTGCAGAGGTCCCCATTATCATCGACGGTGCCCTCCTCGCAGGGGGTGCTTTCGTCGGGGTTCGGCATCACCGGGGCCAGGGTCTGGCGCGAGGCCCGGCAATACTCGAAGCGGTCATACAGATCCGGGCAGGAGACCGACACACAGGCGCCGGCGTAGTTCGGGATCCCGCTGTCGAGAACACTGTACTGGCAGTGCTTGATCGAGCAGTGGTGAAGGGCCTGCAAAGGGGCCGTTCACACGACACGGGGCAGGTCCGGATGATTTTTGTTCCCGACGCCACCGCCACCGGGCCCCCGCCCCCCCGATGGAGTGTCAGTCAAAGTGTCCTGTGCCACCCTCTGCCCTGGTGTGTTCTCTCTCTCTCTCTCTCTCTCTCTCTCTCTCGCGCTCTCGCTGCGGTTTCCCTGTCCCTGCGCGGGGTGAGCGCCTTTCCTGCTGCCCCCCGCCGCGGCCAGGCGAGCCTCTGAAGTGCGCCTCTCCTCACCGCCCCCCCCCTCTCCCCCTGCACCTCGGTGACATCACCTCCTTCCCTCTTTCGCTCTCTGGCCCTCCCCCGCTCCAGGGCCGTCCCCTTCTCCCCCTCGACTAAGCTGCCCTGGCCGTGGGTCCATGTGGGAAGGCCCCAGCCCCATGGGGGCACGCACGAGGAGAATCCGATGGCAGGGGTCGCGAATGCACAGGCCATCGGTGTCCGAGGCGTTGGCATCCTTGGGGCAGGCGCAGATGAACCCCTCGTCACAGCCGGACTCGGCGTCGCACTTCTGCCGCGGGCGCCGGCACAGGCCCTGCTCATCGCACACGCCGGAGGCGCACACGCCATTGGTGTAGTTGCACCACTGGCCATTGGCCAGGCTCCGGGCCGGGATGCAGTAGGAGTTCATGTCCTCGGCGAAGCCGTTCGGCGAGATGCAGTAGTGCCCGAAGACACAGTCGCCCGGGGTCAGGCACCGGCGACCCTCCGGGGCCTCGGCCTCCGAGGTGCCCTTCGAGGTGCAAACGCCGCTAACGCACTCCGAGCTGGGCTGGCACTCGGCCGACAGCTCGCACTCCTCGCCATTGGCCCGGGCTCCGCAGACGTGGTCATTAAGCATGCCACTGGAGCAGCTGTGCTCGATGGGACACACAATGGAGGCAGGGCCGCGGCACGCGGCGGCACAGGGGCGCAGGGGCGCAGGCGGGGCGGGGGGCAGGGGGGACGAGGCAGGGATCCGTGCGCGATGTGAGTCACCATCAGAGGAAGCTCCGGTGCCGGCCTTCGCCCTGGGCACAAGGCGCCGTCCTGGCGACCAGCTCCATTACACCCGAGGAAGGCGCCAGCCGACCGAATGCGCCCCCGGGGGGGGGGGGGGGGCGGGCCGTGCCCCGGGTCGGGGCCTCATAAAGGGGGCCTTTTGGTGGTGCCCAGCGCTCCAGGCAGTTTTCGCCCTCGACGCCGCTGGGCCGCCCTGCGCGGGCTGGCGCATGCGGGCCGGCTCTCTCTCCGCCTCGTGGGGGGCAGGTGCCCGAGACAAAGGCGCGGGCTCCTCGTTCCCCCCGGGGGGGGGGGGGGGGCGGGGGCAAAGGGGAGGAGAGACAAGAAAAGAGGCCACACGTACTGTGCACTGTCGGTGGCGAAGTCGCCAAAGCGCGACCCGGTGCACACCCCGTCGACACACTTGAGCCCGACGCCGCATGAGGACACCGCCTCATTTTCGACCAGCACCTGGTCACAGGCCTGGCCTGGTGGCACGGGGGCGGGGGGGCGGGGGGGCGGGGGGGAAGGCAATGGCCGCCAATCAAAGAGCCGAGGCCGGGAGGGGGGAGGGCGAAGCGGCGATCGGGCTGTTTGTCAGCACGCCGTGCTCTGGCGAGGGCAAGTTTTGGCCGGGCAACGTGTCATGAGCCGGGGCTGGCATGCCTCGCGGCACACGTACCAGCACCGCCGGTCAGCGTGCACCGGCCCAGGTAGCAGGAGTACCAAATGGGGCACTCGTAGTTGGAAATGCACTGGGAGCCCTTCAGCGAGGGGACACACTCGCTGGTGCCGCTATCGCCAATTGGCAGGCATTGTCTATCGGGTCGGGCGATCCCCGAGGAGGGTTTCCGTTGGACGGGGCCATCGGCCGCCGGAGATCAGCAAGGCGCCCGGCGACAATGCAGGAGGATGCCTGTTAGCCAAGCTACCCTGTGGCCGTGTGGCAGGGGGAAAATGGCCCCTCTTCGGATGGACCCAAAGGGCAGCGCGCAGCAGGGGCCCGCATGCAGCCTTGCACGCCCCCCCCCCCCTGGTCCTGGGGCATCGTGGATCCCATCTTCGTCCCCAGCACCCGCTCAGACCACCACCCGCCCGCACGGGGACACACACACACACACCCAGTCACACAGTCACACATAAGAGCACATTCACGGAAGCAAAAGAGCACCCACGCACAGGCCCTTGGCGCAGGAAACCTTCCCGCCGCATGGCTCCTCAACGAAGGCGCTGTAGCTGGCCATGTGCGGCTGGCACACCTCGTGGTCGCCCTGGTCGCGGGACCAGAAGCGCTCGGGGACCATGCCCCGGCGGTCATCGCCGTTGGTGCCCTCGTCGAACTTGCGCAAGCGACCGACCATCTCCTCGATGGCCAGCGTGCCGAGGGCCGACCGGGCCAGCAGCGAGAGGGCGCCGGTGGCCAGGACCGCCATGCGAGCGGTGTTCCTCAAGGGAGTCATGGGCTGGGTAGGTCGATTGATCAATCGATCGACCAGGGCACAGCAGGCCGCGCGGCCGGGCGTCAGTACATCCGGGAGTGCGGCACTTCCCACATGCGTTTGTGTATGCACGTGTGCATCTTTGTGTGTGTGTGTGCGTGTGTGGGCGGGTGACTTTGGGCATGTGTGGGTGGGGGTGCCCGTGTGGGTGCCCGTGTGGGTACCCCCCCCCCCCTTGCCATGAGGGACAGAGCGTATCATGGGCAGGGTGGCGGATGACACGGCATGCACACGAACAAGGGGCACAGCTGTTGGCTGAACGCACTGGATGGGTGTTGGATGGGGGGTTGAGCGTCGCCTTGTTCCGTGATCGGCAGGCAGCTAGATGACTGGCCTTCTGATGGAATGAGGACCGCTTCAGGGCGCCTTATATACTCCAGATCCTCCGCCTCGGCTCCTGAGCACGTCCATCTGCCGCAAGCTCCCCGCCGGCCCCCTCGCCTCCGATGGGCCCGCCCCGTGACCCCGCGCCGCTGCCTAGCCCCCCTTGCGGCCTTGCCCCCCTCCTCCAGGCGCGCGCCTGCCTCAGGCTCGCGGCCTCGCGGCCTCGTGGCCCCGCCCGGGCCGCCTCCGCCCCCCCCTGCCCTCCCCGCCCTCGCTCGCCTTCCCGGAGACGCGTGTGGCCTCCGGGGGGCAGTGGCATTCTCCCAGGTGCGCCAGGAGGCGACCGCAGGCAAGCCCCCCCCCCCCCCCCCCCATGTCGCACGACTACCATCGCCGCAGGGAGCGAAGCGTTCCGGCACCGGCCCGTCGCTCACCCGGTCTGGCTTTGCTCCTGAGTCAGGGGAGGCGCCTCGGCGGCCAGACCACCCGGTGGAGCGCCCTCACATGTCTGGACCATCTTGTCGCGGCCGGAAGGCACGCGCACTCGGCCGGCGGAGCATGGCCACCTCCGAGCCGACCATCACCCATCTCGATTTAGAACAGCACCAGCCCTCTGTACTGGAGGAGCACCGGCGCGCCATTCGCGAGCACCCGGCGGGGAAAGGGCGCGGGGGAGAAACAGAGGGAGCCCAAGCCGAGCAAAGGGCCCGGAGAGGCTTGCGAGACCGGTCCTCCTACCCTCGCCCCCCCTCTCGGCGGCTTGTGCCATTTGCCAGCCTCGCCCCACACCAATGGCAGCCGGCCCGCACCCAGGATCGCACCTTGGCACAAGACAGCCCCCCTCGGCACACAGCCTCCCTCCCTCACCCACAAGCTTCGCTCGACCTCGCCCTGCTGGCGCCCCTCACGCTTGCATCCAACCCACAGCCACCGGCCACCGAGTGACATAGGCCCGGCCGATACCCGGGGCCAATGGAAAAAGTATCTTGCATTCGGTTACACATGCATCGCCCCAGTTAAGATGAGATACCCACCAAGCGCTCTCAAGAATGGATTAATGTTATTAACGTAACGGCATTCCCCGAGGCAACAGCGTAATGCATGAATATTCTGACACTCTCTACCTCAGATCGGGTGATTTGACCAGCCCGGGGTTCCGGCCCGGGTGTCGGTCAACGTCGCCCGGGGTATTTTACACACGGCAATGGGCTGGGAACCGACACATCGCAGCCCACAATCGAAAGCTGACCTCAGTGATTCCACCAGCGGCGCCTTCCGTCAGCCCTTGCCGGGGGGGGGGGGGGGAGACAAGCACCAAGCCACCCCCGTGCAGGCTCGATCCGTCCCACCGAAGACGCCGTGCGGGGCGGGTCACTGATCACCTGCCCAATATGTTTCCCCCACCGCCGACCACCAACGGATCGCGTAGGCGTGATCCATGGCATGGCGGCGCGCCGTGACACGACAGAGGTAGCCCACAATCTCACATGCGCCGCACTGCCGAGGACTGTGTTCCCGCCCCGCCCCCGCCCCCCCCCCCCCCCCCCCCCCCCCCCCCCCCCCCTGCGCTCGGCCTTATCGCGTTCCTGGTGATGGGCCCTGGGGTCTTTCGAGCCTTCCCTCCCCGGCCACCGCCCCCCGGGGTCCATGTGCCCTTTCACATTGGGGGGATTTCCGCCTGTGTCGGAGGGGGGCCGCGGGAGGCCTCACACCCTTCGGGCGGGGCGCTGCCGTGGGGGATTCTGCCGTGGATGGGGAGCCGCGATAGCATGGCCTGGCAGTCCGTCCCCCGTGCACAGCCGGACGCCCCAGCCCGGGCAAAGGTGTCACACATCAAAGCCGGATGGCGGGCCCGCGGCTGAGAGAGAGAGAGAGAAAGAGAGAGAGCGAGCGAGAGGGAGGGAGAGGGAACCGGGGCTCGGGATCAGATGCCAACTGGTCTTGCGGTCCCCACAGGTCTCCGGGGCAGATTGCCCGGGGGGAGGGGACAGGGGAGGAGAGGAGAGGAAAACAAATTTATATTGATATATTTTTATTATTTTCCCCGGTCCCATGTGCATGGTGCCTCGGCAGGGCTGCTGCCCGATGCGCCCCACCAGCTAACGCTGCAGGCCGATGGGGGGAGGGGGGGGCGGGGGCAGTGTGGGAGCTTGTTCTCCCGCCTCCCTTCCCCCCCACATGAAAGGGGGGTCCCCTTCATGGGCTGGGGGGCCTCGCTCCTGGCGCAGCGGGGGCCCAGATAGCTCGAACCTCGGTGCTCGGACTGGCTCCAGGGGCCGGGCGGCCCGAATCCAAGGCGAGCATGCTCACGGGCAGCCCGCTTCACGGTCCCCATCACCCATGTGGGCACACCGGGGGCTCCCGTGCCGCCCGGGTCGGTGTAGGTGTGGACGCCCGCCCCCTCGGGCTGCTTGCCTGCCGGATCCCGGCCACCAAGTCGGGATAGCCCTTTCCCCCGATGGCCGGCTCCCATTTTCCTGCCCCCTTGCCCTTTCGCCCGCCTCCTGCATCCACCACCGCCCCCCGCCCCCCGCCCCCCGCGGGTGCCCAATCGCGCCGCATGAGCGATGGCATCAGGAGAATGCACGCGAGACGGCGGAGGGTCAGCGCGACATGGGGGGCGGGGGGGGGGGAGGGGGGGGGGGGGCGACGCTTGCCAGGAAAACCAAGAGCTGACCCGCTGCCAAGGGGTGCCCCTGTTCCCCCCGGCCCCTTAGGAACAGCAGCTCCATCGCTCTCCTCCCCCAAGTGACACCACCCCCCTGCGCACTTTGCCTTTCGCCACCCGCTGCTACCCCCGACATCTCCTCTCTT
>NW_009242973.1:2882451-2887034 GCF_000388065.1 Fonticula alba | reverse complement strand
CCCCTGGCTGGGGCGTTCATGTCCTTCCAGCCGCCACTCGGGCCTGCCCGGGACACCGACGACCACCCGGGCCCCGTAGCTCCGGGCACCGAGGCTAGCCACTTGACCATTGACCTGTCCTCCCGGGACCTGGCCTTCATTCGGTCCACCAGCCGGCCGACCATCAGCCTCACCTCGCCTCTGGACTACCCGCCCCAGCTGTGGCAAGAGGCCTCGCAAGCGCCCTCGCTGGCACAGGGCAGACAGCTCCCGGGGAGACAGCTCGCGCACTCGGCCCGGGCCGATCTCAACGCCCAGCTCGCACTGCAGCAGGCCTTGCACCAGGAGTCCCTCTTCCATCGGTCGGACTGGGAAGTCGACGCAGCTGTCTCATCGACCGCCATCGTGCCCAGCATGGCCGGCCGGCCGGAATCCGCCGGGCGCTTCCAAGCCCTCAGCGATGCTGTCCAGAGCATGGCCCACGAGGTGGCCCTGTCCCCGCCGCCGCGCACCCTCAATGGCAAGGCACGCGCCAGTCGAGGCGGCTCGACGTCACGGGGACTGCCTGGTCCTCCCCTGGCAGTCGACGATTCCGACACCTTCAACCAGTATACCTCGCGCGAGATGCGCCAACTGGGCAATCCCTTTTTCGAGCGTGGCAGCAGTGCCGACGATGGCGGGGCACTGAGTGCCCCGCGCCCCGCCGGCGGGTCGCCCACACCGCTGGCCCTGGCCCCCTCGCCGGAGGACGTGCCCCGCCCGCGCCCGGGCGGTGGCGGCCTCCCCCCGACGGTGTCCACGCTGGCCGAAGATGACCCGATGGAGGGGTCGGCCTCGTCGCTGGCCCTGGCCCAGCCGGCCGGCCGGCAGCCCCCCGGGACACACCGGTCGCCCGGATCGACGCTCTACCCGCGCGATGCACGCGGCCGAGGCGCCACCTTCAACCTGGCGGCCCCTCCGGGGGACCACCTGTCCGACCATGCCATCGACCAGTCGGCCTTCTATGAGAACCCGAATCCCGACCTCTGGCAGCCGCGCTGTGGCCCTTCGCCGACCACCGCCTATGATGACGCCAAATCCGATGCCGGCAGCGAGGGGCCCGACCAAAAGGTCCCCCCCTCGCGGGCAGGCGGCAGGCCCGGGCCCCGGCGGTCGTCCCGCAGCGGCGGCGCCCCCGGCGAAGCCCCCGACCCCTTCCCCTCCCTCGGAGAACAGCGGCAAAGGTGCCTCACCACCCCGGGCGGCCGGTTCCAACGCTACGACGGCTTCTACGAAGACCACAACCCGAATGTCCTGCCGCCGGAGTACTTTGAGCAGGTATCCCCAGGTCGCTCGCAGCCGGGCTACCCTGTGCCGGAGGGCGAGGCCGGGCCCCTGGGGCTGGGCGGCGACCCGGCCGGCCGGGGCCTCGGAGTGCCGCGCACGCTGGCCGACTTGCAGGTGGAGCTTTTTGGATCGGCAGGCGGCGGGGCCCCGCCGCCCCTCCCCGCCGCCGAAGCCCTGAGGAACGGCAGCGCCGGAGTGTGGATGCTCATGCCGGCGATGTGGCTCTTCTGGGCGCTCGACGATTTGGTCTGGACCCGGGCCATGAATTTGCGTGCGTGTCGTCGATGTGTGTGTCAGTGGATCTCCCTATGCCAGGGAGGAGGGGCGAAGGCCGTCGAGCATGGCGAGCATGCTGCTGCTCCTCGTGCCACTCTTTCCCCATGGCTCCAGGCTGCCTTTGGACCGAGGAGGCCAGGAGGCCAGACGTATAGGCAAGAGAGATAGACAGGGAAAGAGAGAGAGAGAGGCACATTGCATTTATGCATAATTATCTTCAGCCACACGAAGACACGTAAAGCGCATAGGGGGGGGGGGGGGGAGTGCCGGGCCGCCGCCGGAAGAGCAAGGAAGAGAAAGTGTCCCAGGCGCGCCCGAAGAGAAGACCCCGCTCGCGGCGATCCTTGCGCGGGACCCGTGGGACGTGGGGCACCATCTTGGCGGGTGCCGGAAGGAGCGTTCCAGCCGCGCCGACCGAGACGGCCGGGCGGTGTGCGGGCTCGAGCGGGGAGACACGAGCGCGGGCGCGGGCGTGTGAGTCCAGCCAGCTGTGGCAGCTGGGCGGGCGTTTCGCCCTCCCTGGCCGGCCGCCAGCGAGCGGCCGGCGCCGGGCCTCGGCGAACACCGGGCCCAAGGCGGCGGGCAAACAATCCAGCAAACACACACCCGCAACAGCGGAGGGGGGGGGGGGGGGGGGGGGGAGTGCCCGGCCCAGTCCGGAAGAGCAAGGAAGAGAAGTCGCCTGTTGTGGGTGGGGACACTTTATTTCCCACCCATCGTACTGACGTCGCCCCCCCCCCCCAGATACGACAACCTCCACCCGGTGGCAGAAGGAGCGTTCCAGCCAGGACGAGCTCGACCGGCTGGCGGTGTTCCGCATTATCCACGCGGGGGTTTGGATCTTGGCCGTGTGCCTCTTTGCCGCGAGTGTGGTGGTCTACCGGTGGTGGGTGCAGCGCCAGCGTCAGAAGC
Source organism: Fonticula alba (assembly GCF_000388065.1). NCBI lineage: Eukaryota > Rotosphaerida > Fonticulaceae > Fonticula > Fonticula alba. The sequence goes on along the minus strand of NW_009242973.1, from coordinate 2,884,541 downwards.
ACAGCACCCCCTCGAACCCGGAACAGGCGGCCAGCCAGCCGGAAACGCCGACCCTCGGGGCCTTGCGTGCCACTGCCTTGGCCCTTTTCAGCATTTGTGTATGTTTCTCTCCTCCCCCCCCCCCCCCCCCGTCCCCCTGTGATCAAACCGCACCAGTCTCGGTGATGGTCGTCCCCCTACTTGTGCCATCTTTTCCCCTCAGCGCGCCATGCTCGATGTACACCCCCCCCCCCCCCCCGGCCTCCGTACCGTGTGCCATATGCTGTGCCTATGCACCAAAAGCCATGCTGCCTGGAAGATGCAAAGCCACAGGTATTCGCGCAGAGGCGCGAACAAAAAGGAGGAGCCGCGGGGATGGCGCACAACAACTCCTCCCATGCTCCGGGCCTCTCGACGAGGAGGGGCCGCCAATTGCCTTTGCTCGCCGCGCGCTCACGGGAGACAGCCCCGACCCTGACACATTTGACCCCCGCCCTGCAGCTGATGGGAGCCCTCTTTACCATGGCCTTTGCCATTGCCACGGGCGTCGCGGCGGTCACGCGCCTGCCAGCACCCTTCAGCCCGGTCTTCGTGCTGGTGGTGGCCCTTGCCCTGGCACTGGCCGCCCGGTACATGTACATCCGCGGCCTGGGGCACGGGGCGGCCGCCATTACCGGCCTGGCAAGCCTCACCCTGGTGCATGTGGGATCGGCGGTGTCCATGCGCGGCTACCCGGCGCAAGGGCTGACCTGGTGGATCAGCGCCCTGGTGCTGGCCATCTGCCTGATTACGCTCTTCGGCCTGGGGGCCACAGCCGGCGCGGATGCCGGGGCCGGGGCCATAGGCCGCGCTCCGGGGGCCGGGTCCGGCCGGGTCAAGGTGGCGGACATCAGCCACTTGCATCCGGCTGGCGGGGCATTGGCCCAGCTGGACGGCCTGCTGGGCTGGCGGGCGCTGGTGTGCCTGGCCGCCGGCGATGCCCTTGGCCGGCTGATGTGGCGCCTGCTGCCGGCCACGCCGAACCCCATGCCCCTGCTTTTGGGGCTGACCTTTGTCGTGTGCGGCGGCCTGCTGGCGGTCTTCTGCTCGCTGGCGGCCGACCAGCTTGTCGGGCCGCCGCGCATCGATCGCACCGGGCCGACCCTGGTTCGTCGGACCCGGCTGGCGGCCGGGCTGGCGGTGGTTTTGGCGGTCGGCGCCGGCGCCGGCGTGGCCATCCTCGCCCGATTGATTTACATTCGCCTGGGCCGCCAACACCGCGGTCGCCAAGCCATCCCCTCGCCCACGCGGTGGTTTGCCTTCGAGGCCCTGACCGCCGCCCTGGCGCTGGCCATGATGGTCGGGGTGGCCGTGGCGATGGCCCTCCGCCGGCGTGACCGGGCGGCCGCCCGCGAGGAGGCCGATCGCCAGCTGGCCGCCTTCGCCGGCCAGGCACCCGGAAACCCGGGCTTCGGTGCTGGCGCCCACCGCGCCCCTGCCGGAGGAGGCGGCCCAGCTTTGGCATTTGGCCACCCGGCCATGGGCGGCGGCGGCGGCGGCGGCGGCGGCGGCGGCGGGACCGGTGCCCCGGCAGGAGTGGCCGTTTCTCCGGGCAGCCGGCGCACCTCGGCCCCGGGCCCGGCCGCCGCCGCCCGCGGTGTCCGCTCGGCGGGGGCTGCCGAGGCCTATGAAATGGGCCCGCGCCGGACGTCCCACCCGGCGCCGCCCCTGGCGGCGGTCGCCCACGGCGAGGAGTACTCCATACCAGCCATCTACGATGGCGGCCATCCCTTGTCCCCTGTTTGAGGCGCGCAAGAGGCAATATGTGCTCTCGCTCTGCCGGGATGAATATAAAACAGGCTTGACGGCCGCGCGCGCGCGCGCGCGCGCGCGCAGGCCTCATGTATGAACGTACAGGAAGCACCGTCTCTCCCCGGCCATGCTCCTCAAGCCCGTGTGAGGAGGGGGGGGGGGATCTGCTTGTGCACTGGCGTGTGGGCGTGGACGCGTGCGTGTCCAACATGCGGCAGCCCCACCGACAGACCACATCTCGGAGGCATACTCCGGCAAAGGGCGCACGGCATGTCGGGGTGAGGGATCTATTATACAGCTGGTGTGTCGGGGGGGGGGGG
>NW_009242973.1:2880358-2882388 GCF_000388065.1 Fonticula alba | reverse complement strand
AAAAAAAAAAAACAAAGCCCAGAGGCGGAGCAGGACACGGCTCACAGGGAGTCCGCGAGGGACTTCGGCGCGCCGGACGATGCCGACAGCATGGCTCGGTTGAGCTCGCGCTCGGCCTCGGTCATGGTCTGCAGCGCGGCCACATTGTCCGGGTCGTGGAGCTCGTACTTTTGCAGCCCCTCACGCTTGCCGATCCATCCAAGCAGCTTGTACTTGTAGAAGCGCCCCGGGTCGATGGACTGGTCCCATGCCCGCTCCAAGTGCAGGCGGAAGTCCAACCCGGCGGCCACGGCGCCCAGGAGGATCCCCGCGCAAGCCGGCAGCAGGAAGGGGAACCCCCGGACCACGGGCAGATACCGCGTGAAGGAGGCCGATGTGTTGGTCCACTCGGCATGAAGGGTCATCCGGCCCCAGTGGGTGGATCGGTGGGAAAGGCGCGGCTGCAGGGTGAACGGCCGCATGAAGAGCCGTGATTTGTTGTCGAACATGGCGAAGGTGGGAAGGGGCGAGGCGAATTGGCCGACGAGCGAGGAGCAGAGGGGGCGCGGGGGAGGGGGGGGGCGAGGAGAGGCGGGCCTGGCCATCGATGTGCTCCACACCGGCCCGCACACACCGGAGGCATAAAAGTCCAGGACAAATGGTGCCAACGAATGGACACATAAATTGCCGCGATCTGGCCATCTGGCCGCGAGTTTGGGCTGCATGAGTGTGCCTCCATACACGTTCCCTGGCGCGCCGCCCTGCCCCCCCCCCCCCCTGCCACGCCTCCTGCTCCTCCCCCGCCTTCCTGCTTCTGTTCCTCGTCGGTTGCTGCGCGCACCAGTGCAAGTCTCCCGGGCCCTGCCATTCCTCCCTGCCGGGGGTCCGGAGCAGAAGGATGCTTTTTCGACTCCGCCATTGCCCGGGAGTACGGTGGCACAGCCACCCCGGCCTGGGCCTGCGCCGCCCACTGTCCACGGCGGCCAGCGATATTGATCGTACCATCGCCGAACTCGCCCAAGCGGTCGAGCGCCTGGAAGCGGTGCAGGCCGAGCTGGACCTTCGCTCGCAACAGGTGGCCGCCACCCAGGCCGACTTGCAGCTGGCCATCCGCCGGTGTCGAGCCCAATGGTCGGAGCACCGGCTGGATGCCATGCGCCAAGCGGCCGCCAACGCCGGACGCGAGCTTATTCCCGCCAGCCGCATGACCTCCCAGCAACGGTTTCTGATCGATGCAGCCACAATCATCCTACACCCGCAAGCCCCGGAAGATTGGGCCCCGGCTCCCCTCAACCCGAGGGGGCTGCCCTTTGTCCCCGGGCCCCTGGATCGGTTTTTCAAGCTCTCGACGCTTTTGCGGCTGCTCAATCGCGAGGCCGCCGCTGGCGAGCCGCCGGTGTCCGATGCACCTGCGGCCCTTGATCCGGGCGTGGTCTCCGAGCGGCATCGCCAGCTCCGAGCGCTGATCGGCTCACCAACCTTGTGCATCGATTGGCCAGACGCATGGGCCGGCGTGCACGTTGGACCGACCCTCCAGCCCCAGCAACTAGAGCAGGCTCTGGCCGAGCTGGTGGCCCTCTTCCCGAAGGAGGCCGAAGCCATCCGCTCTCGGCAGTACAGAGCGGTGATGGCCACGCTTCACGCGTGCTTCCGGTATGATCTCCCCTTGCCCTTTGCCACGCCGTTCAAACTCCGCGGAATCCTACTGGCCCCGGTATCGACAACCAGGCCAGAATGAATAGCACGCGCAACTCCCAACAAGTGGGGATATATTGTGGTCAGGAATCCAACACGCTGGGACCCGGCCCCCGGGGCTAGTCCAGCAGCGCGTGCAATTCCAGCATGCGAATCCGCCGGGCTTGGTCCTGGAGACGCTGGCGTACCATTGGCAGCCGATTGCGCACATGGCCACTCAGCAGGGCAAATTGCTCCAGCGTCGCGTCGCTGGGCCGGAGCAAGAGGAAGGGACGGAGCCAAGCAAGCGAAGTTAGCCCACAGGCGACGGGGAAGGAGGGACACAGGGGGCGGAGGGTGGCGGCGGGGCCGGGGGG
>NW_009242973.1:2868465-2880298 GCF_000388065.1 Fonticula alba | reverse complement strand
GGGGGGGGGGCACATATGCCCAAGAGGGCGAGCGAGCGGGAGAGAAAGAGGCAGCAAGAGAGAGAGAGAGAGAGAGAGAGAGAGAGAGAGAGAGACAGAGAGAGAGAGGTGCGGGGCGATGAATGGAGGTGGAAGATGCAACGCACTATCCCGGCCCGAGCAATGACTCGCATGCGGACAAACCGGCGGCCACCCCCAGGAGTTGGGTTCGGAAGCGATCGATGCGATCCTCGAAGTCGTTCAAATAAGCGGCCGGCCGGCCAGCGCAAGGAGTCGCGACCGGAGACTGCCATGCGACCGGGCCGCTCGACGCCCGGACTCGGTCGATCTCACATGCCAGTTGCAACGCTGACCGGAGTGGGGCCAAGTGCGATGTGAGCTCGAGGAAGAAGGAGGAGAGAAAGGAAGCGGGCGAAAGGGAAAATGGAACACCAAGACATGGTGTGAAATGGGCGCCGGGAAAGCGCGAAAAGACGGTACCCTGCTGGAAGGCCTCCGGCCCGCGGAGATCTTCCCCATGTGGCGGCAGGCAGCCAGGCCAAAGCCCGACACAGGCATTCACCCCATCGGCCAGCTGCCCGAGAGGGGGCATCTCGATGCCGGTCGGCGGGGGATTGGACAGATGCCGCTCGAGCTGGCCCACCCGCTGGGCGAGCATTTCCAAGGCAGCGGAGAAGTCGCTCTCACCGGCAGAGCCGAGCAAAGGGGCCAGGAAAAGGTCGCACCGGGCGGACAAGTCCACTGAGGGGGGAAGGGCGGCGTGGCCCCCCTTGGACAGGAGTGACGTCTCCCATGCCAGGAGATGCTGCTCATCCGGGGACTGGAGCAACGGACTGCTGCTCGGAGAGGGCTCCGCCTCGGATGTGTGTGCCGAGGGGATGGGCTCCGAGTCCAGCGAGGGCAGGACCACGCCGGAGCCCGGCGACGGCCGAGTCGAGCCGGGGCCCACTGCACAGGAAGCCCGAATCTGGTCGGTGTCCGGCTGGCACAAAGGATACGCCAGGGGCCCGACATCCGACGGGAGGTCCATTTTACCCTGGCCGGCCAGAGAGCTTGCGGGGACGACCGGGGCTTTCGGGACACACGCCGAAGGCATCGGACCGAGGCTCCCATCATTGGTGAGGGGGCCCAGGGCGGATTCCGGCTCGGTGGGAGGCGCAAACCCGGCACTCGGGAGTCCCGGGAGCCCGGAAACATCCCCACCGGGCGGATGGCACACGTGGGCAAGGTCAGTGGCCTTGGCCGTGTCGAGCCCGGCGCGACCGACAGGCGCCTGGACAGATGCGGTGCTCCCCCCCGGGGAGGCTGCCTCAACGGCATCCCAATGACCGGGGCGGGTTGGCTCCATAGCGGGGGAGGCCATTTCGGCCAGGGGGTCGGCCTCCTGGCGAGCTGGTGCCTGAGCGCCCATTAGTCCCTCGATGGAGTGCGACATGCTGGAGGGGGGGCCTGTGTCGGTGGAGACCGGAAATCCAGCCATAGAGGCACATGGGGTGGGCTCATGCTCGGGGAAGGCTTGTGCAACGGAAGGGGGCCCCCCAGACGCCGAGATCCCGACGATGGGATTTGTCGCGGAATTGGGCACGGTCTGATCCACAAGGCCTGGCTGCTCACCAACGGGGACATGTCCTTCAAGGGGAGCCTCCTCGGTAGGGGGTGACCCTCCGCCAGGAGCCACAGGGCAGGCAGTTGAAAGGACCTTGCTCATGACAGGCTCATCGCCGGTCAGGCAGTCGGCAGACGACCGGGCAGCCACACACGGCCCTCCAGACAGGGAGGTCGCCTCGGAAGAAAGCGGCTCCCCCTCGATGGATTCCGAGCTGCCGGTTGGGGCCGACTCCTCGAGCAGTCCCGACCGCGGGCTGACCGCCAAGTCGTCTGGGGAAGACCCTGCCTCCGGGGAACTGAGCCCCCGGTCGGGCTCGGCCACGGCATTTTGCCTTGGCCCGCTGGCAGATCCCCACATACCCGGAAGACCGGGCTCCAGGGCCGCCCCATCGGGCGTCGTGTCATCGGGGGAAGAGGCTTCGCCAGGCGGCAGATGCTCAATCGAGGCGGGCGCCTCAGCAACAGGCCCATGCCATGCGTGGGAGGGTGGCCGCATGTCGGGAATGGCATCTCGGCTGGGGAAGGCATCCACCACAGTAACATGCCCCTTGCTGGATGTCGGACCACCCATCAACACGGACTCCCCACTTGAGGAGGGGTCCTCCAAGGAAATGGGCCCCACTGGTGGGGTCACCCCGCCAGAGTGCCCTGAGGACTGGCCGAGGGTGAGTTCCCGGTCGAAGAGCGACACATCGGCCGGATCGAGGCCACCCGCCAAAGGCGACCAAAGGCCCTCGACGGGACCCGGCCGGGGCGACGACTCCTCCCGGCGGAGAGGTGACTTACCAACGGCAACGCCCTCGGGAGCATCGAAGCTGCCCTGGGAGTTGCTCCGCTCAATGGTGGACAGCCCCTCACGGAGAGGGGACTTCTCAGAGACCGACGGGGCGGCAGATCCGGCATCACAGGCAGGCAGGTCCCGCCCACTGGAGAGGGGTGGGCTTCCCCCAGACGCCGAATCCGCTCGAAGTGAGCTCTCAGCGATTGAGGGCAGCCCGATGGCGCACCCAGTCACAGCCTCAACTCCGTGGGCTAGGAGCTCGGGCCCGCCATCGGCCATGGGAAGAGCGGCGCGCCCGGAAATGGCACCTGTCGGCTCGCTGCTCCTCGCACACTGGCCCTCCATGTGGCTAATGTCCTCGGCATCAGACCGATCCCCCGGCTTCTTGTCATCTCCCGTGATAGCGCCACAAGCAGGGGCTTCCCGGCTTGGGCGGTCTGTCACACGGACGGCATCCAGATGGGTGGCCAATTCGCTGGTCGGAGGGTGGGGAGAGGGCATGTCACCGGAAAGGTGTGTCGGACTGGGGGCAGGAGAAACCGGCTCACCGGTACCGGCACCGCTGACAACAACCGGCGAACCGGCTGCGGCAGGGCTAGCCTCAGCAGACAGGCCATCCTGGATAGTGTCCCCGTCAAGAGAAGGCCCAATTGAAGGTGGAGCTTCGGCCAAGGGGTCCTCGGAGTCAGACGCCTGGGGCAACAGACAGGCGACGGCGGCGGGGCCGGCGGCGATCATGACCTCGGGCGGCGATGCGGCCGCGCAAGAGGGAACAATGCCGGCCAGAAGAGCGCCACCAAGTTGACCATCCGAGGAAGACACATCGCGAGGAGAATGCCCGGAGGAGGCAAAAGACCCAGGAGGAGGGACGTCCCCACCGGCAGTGGTGCTTGGGTCGGGGAATGGCACGTCGATGACACACTGCTCGGAGGACACATCCTCGACGGATGCCATGGTCAGAGCGGAAGCCTGGGCCGGCTCAGCCATTCCCGGCGAGGTGTCGCCGCTGGGCACGGTGATCAGACGCCCCGTGGACCGCGCACCCGGCGAAGAGACGTCCTCATCCACCGGCGGTGGGCAGGCAGCATCGGCTGGCATGTCGGCAGGCCGATCCGATGGACGGCCAGCCGCCGGAGTCTGGCTGATGGTGCAGGCCACCTCCCCGGCGATGGCCCTCTCGCCGGGCATCGAGCCACCAGCCCCGTGGCATGGGACATCCCCAAGCGTCTCGCGGTCGACAGGAGCAGGGCCACTGCCAGAAAGAGGGACATCCCCAACACCATCGCTGGGCATATCCGACGCAGAGACAGGCGCCTCGGTGGCTGGCAGGCCATCGGTGTTGGTCGTCCCATCGGAGGAGGGCACATCCAGGGTGACACACGCCTGGCCGACGAGGCTGGCCTCCGCATCAGCGGAACTGGTCCCAGTTGAGGGGGCATTTGCTTCTGGGTCTTGCAGGGCAGGCGCCGCCTGTGATGCATGTCCCCCGGGCTGACTGCCTGGGCAATGTGTCTCCTTCGTGGGGCTATTGCCACTGACAGGAGTGACACAGGGCAAGGGGTCCATAGATTCCAGGCTCACCTTGCTCGACACGAATCCCCCACCCACGACGGCCATCAGCTCGGCAGGAACCACACTGGCCACCAGGGATCGGGCAGCAGCCCGGGAAGCAGGCTCGGTCGGCCCAGCCGCCGGGTTTCCGCCATCACAGTCGCCTGGACGAGCGGCCTCGCTGGTGCAGCTGGGCTCAAGTTCCTTCGTGGGATTGTCACCTGGTGTGCAATCACCGCTCTGAACATCGAGTACCCGGTCCTTGGGGTCGAGGGATGCTGGCTGATTGTCGGGGTCCGGCTCCCTCGCAGCAATGGAGCCATCAGCGACATCCGTGCGAGTGGCCGGTGCATCGTCATGGCTTCCGGGAATCGCGGCCTCAGCCAGAGTCTCCTCACCCAGAGACTGGGTTTCGACCGAAGATGGATAAGAAGGAGAAGAGGAGAAAGAAGAAGAACGAGAAGACGCCTCGTCGTCCGAAGATGGGTCGCTCTCGGCAAGCACATCACCCTCGGGGATCCCACTGGGGCCGGGGATGATATGGCCTTCGGGAATGGGGGTGGCCTCTGCGATTAGCTCAGTGCCTGGAACTCCGGGATCAGCTAGCGCCACCGGCAGGGCAGGGGATGGCTCTGCCTCGGGAATGGCCTCAACCCCGGCAATCGCACCGCCTCCCAGGGCAACTCCATCGGCGGTTCCCACAGCGCACGGGGAAAGCCCATGGCCCTCGGAGGCTGTGCCGGTTGCCGAGGAGGCGAAGTCGGTCGAGGTCGACTCGGTGGCCGTGGTCTGCGCAAGATCCAGAGCAGTCCCATCGAAGGGGACACCCCTGTGGCCGGGTGGCACCTCGCCGGTGGAGACCATCGTGGCGTCGACACAGGCACCATTCTCGAGGCTGGGAAGCCCGGCCGAATGTGTGCCTTGATCGGGGGACGACCCGATGGAAGTGGGCGCTCCGTACGGCGTGGCAGCATCGGCCTCGGGGAGGGCCTCGGACATCGGGTCGACACAATCCAACACAGCGGCCGTGTCTGGCGGGGCACTTTCGCCTGGCAAATGCGCCATGCGGGCGGCACACACTTCGCCATTGCCCGGTGTGTCCGCGACAAAGCCGGACGCTGCGTCAGCAAGCTCATCTGCATGGGGATCCGCAGCGCCATGCCCAGCGATGTGAGTGTCTGTCGGACCCTCGGCCCGAGCATGATCGCCATCGGCCTCGGACAGGCATTCACTGATGGCACCGCCTGCATTGCCGACAGCCATCCCATGGACTGCAAGCGGCCCCCCAGCCAAGGGTGTAACCTCGACCGGCGCATCGGCCGAGGGGCTGGCCCCATCCAAAAGACCAAGCACGCCTGGGTCCGATTCGGCCGTCGCGAGGGCCGACTCACTGGTGGCCTCAGACACGTCACCCAGATGGCCGACATGGTTGAGGGCGAATTCACCACCATCGGAGGCCATATGTCCGGCGGTATCGGCTTCAATGGGAGAAGACACCTCGTCAGCCGGCTGGTCAGCATCGATGGGGATGTGCTCAGGCGAAGAGCTCAAATTGCCGGAGACATCTGTGGCCGCAATCTCGGCCACCATGGAAGCCGCCTCCACATCAGGTGCTGCCTCACCGGTGATGGGCCCGGCTGAATGACCAAGGCCCGTGAGGCTTGGCTCAGGGGTGAGGGTGGCAGCGACGGTCTGCGCAGCTGCCACCACATCATGAGTGCGATCCTCGGCCGAGGCCAGTTCAGTATAGCCAGCGGTCTCCTCGGCCAGGTGAGCCCCGAGAATAGCAGACGGAGGTCCATCGCCAGAGAAAGCCTCAACACATCCAAGCACCGGAGGTGGAGAGTGCTCCCGACTGTCGAGGCGCCAGGAACCATTCGGGTCGGATGTACAGGCGCCGGGGAGCTCACGTGCGGTTGCGGACTCACAGGCGGGCTGGCAAACAGATGGAGATGCTCCTGTGGCGGGGGAAGTATCGCCCGAGAAGGGGGCATCGTCGAGCGAAGGCCGGCTCTCGGAATTTCCGACGCCAGAAGCGACAGGTTCCCAAGAAACAGGCGCCTCGGCGCCGCCAACGTCCGTGACAGCGGCAAGCACAGGCACCTCGCCGTCGTCAGCTCCGATGTCTGCTCCTTCGTCTTCGGAGGACGCCCCATCGCCAACGGCGGCCCCGCTCTCGATGGAAGACACCTCGTAAGAAGGGGGGTCCCGGTCGAAACCGAGGTCTCGACTCAAGGTGGCATCTGGGAGACGAGCGGGACTCGGCTCGGAAACAGCCGCCGGCCCGGAGCCAGTCTCCTGATCGGACAGGTCGCAACGCTCCAGGCACTCGGCCCCGGTCGGGGGGGCCTTGCCGGTGGCGGAGGCACACCCGACGGAATCAGGGGTCATCCTGTTGACAGATGCCAAATCGGCGGCAGGCCCGGGCACATCGGCCACCTGCGCGGCAGCAGCATCATTCCCAGCAACATGGCCAACAGCCACCACAGGGACGTCGGTGCTGTCGAGGGCGGGCTGGTCCATGGAAGATGTGCACCCCTCATCACGAAGGGCACTTTCCTCGGCAACGGGTGCATCGACGAGGGGTGATGCATCGCCATGGGGGGAGGTGGCAGCCGGGGCCGATTCGGTGGCCTCGAGCGAAGCGCCAGTGGGGACCGCCTCATGGCCGGAGAACAGCTCATTCGACGAGGACGGGCCGCCAAGTGGGGCAACTTCCTCCCGGCCACTGGACGGTCCATGCGCAGGGGACAGCTCATCACCAGGGGAGGCTTCGCCTGGGGAGCTGGCACCATCCGTGAAGACGGACCCAGGGCTACTTGCAACATCGTCTATCTGGAGAGCAGCACCCTCGGCCATCGGATAATCGGCGCCAGATAGGTCGGAGATGGTCGGTGAGCCGCTGTCAATGGCCGAGAGCAACTGAGCAGGGGCCACAGAGCGAGCAGGAGATGGTGCTGTGCTGGTGGCCATCATGGTGTCGGTCGGAAGGACCGCCAAGTCCCCGGCCGGACCCGAGCTGCTGTCATCCGCCGAAGGATGCTCGATGTTGTCGCGGCGAGAAATTCCGTCGCTTGAAACTACCAGAGTAGCCACCGGCTCGCCCATTGGAGTGGCAACATCATCGCCGCCGTGCGAAGGTGGCATGTCGGTAGCAAGACCGCTCTCAACCGCATGAGCGCCCCTGGAGGAAGACAGTGCCTCGTCGCAGGATGCGTCAAGCCCAGGCAGGAGCTCCGTGCCTTCGGTGATGGCAACATCGGTGAAGGAGGCCCCGGTAGGGGAAACGCCGGTAGGGGAAGCGCCGGCAGGGGAAGCAACAGGAGAGCAGGCACTGGAAGAGCGAGCAACAGGAGGGGAAACATCTGGAGGAGGGATATCAAGAGGGAGAACATCCAGCGAGGCCATCGGCACAAGACTGGTGCTATCCGGCTCACCCTCCGCATGGATCGGTTCCCCGGCGGACAGGGTGCCGGAGTTATTCGTCTCAACTGGCATATCGGCGGTCGCCTCGTCGTCACTGGCGAGAAGCTCGCCGGCACTGGCAGAGATAGCACCGACGCTCGGGGATAGAGTGCCACCCGATGCCAGCCCGCCAGCGGCTGCGTCATCACCATGCATGTTCGGCCCTCCGTCCAAAGTGAGCTCACTCGGGGCGGCGGCTCGCTCGTGCGGATGCACCTCAGTGCTGATGGAGACACCGTCACATTCGGCAGGCTGGCCCATGGCCATGTCAGGTGCCTCGGCCGTACAGGGTGCCTCTTGGCTGGGCAGTGCGGCTGCCAGCACACTTGGGGTCGTGTCCACACATGTGCTCTCAGTCAAGAGCTCCTTCTCCGAGCCCGGGAGGAGATGACGATCGTGCGGACCACCTCCATCGGCCAGCTGGTAGCCAGCAGACGGGCCCCCATCAAGGGACCCAAAGTCGCAGGAAGGCTGAATCGCCTCTTGAATGGGGGACACATCTTGGGCCGTGAAGGCCGCCCGGCCGGCATTGAGCGGCTGACCGGGGGACGCAGACCGGCCGGTGCCAGCCGTGTCGCCGGCACCGAGCAGACTCCTCGGGACAGACGTGTCCGTGACAGCGCTCGCCCCCTGGGCAAGTACATGCTGGCTGATGGATGGTGCGTCAGACACGGACGCCGGTGCAGGCTCATGCACGGCGGTGGCTTCGGCCTCGCTGCCGGCTAGAACAAGGGCCCCCGCGCCAGGAGGCAGCTCCTGCATCGACGAGTCACCTGGAAGCACGTCATTGAGAAGAGACTCATTGACGGACGGCAGCCATTCGGGAGGATCCGGCCCAGCAGCCGGGTCCCTGGCACGAGACGGGTCGTGAGAAAGCGAGAGGGCTTCCCCATCGGAAGAGGGACATCCCGAAAGCATGAGAGACTCCTCGGGAACCGGTGTGGCCAGGGGGGAAGTGGCCGCAGCCGACTCGGCTGAGCTGCTGGCCAGGGGGGTGGAGTCCTCGTCCAGACGGCCCATGCTGCCTGTGGCCCGGTGTCCATGGGGCGAGGGCGACCCGGGCGCGGCCAAGACCACCTCGGCCAGGGAAGCCAGCACCGCGGAAACCACACGCCGGTCATCTGGCCCGGCCTCGGGGCTGGCCAGTCCGGCCAGTTGATTGCCGGCTGATCGCCCAATGCCGATGCCCAGGCCACTGGCGGTCGGAGCGCTGGCCGGCTCGGTGTCGGGGGTCCCGCCAAAGCGATTGATCATCTTCGACACGAGGCTGCCCGGAGCCGCGCGGCGAGCACTGCTGGACGACCGTCGGAGAAGGGTGGTCCCGGAGCCGGTTGGGGTTTCCGGTGCACTGCCGACCTCCGACTCGGCCGAGCGCTGGAAGACCGCTGCCAGCGAGGAGATCGACGTGGAGGGCGAGAGGGATGTCCCGCTCCGGGGGGTGCCCATGGCGCTGACAGACTCGCAGGAGGACGACCGACTTAGGTCCGACACACGCTGGGCCACAGATTCCAGGAAGATGGATGCCGAGGAAGAGGAGGAGGACAAGCCGGAATCCGGGCTATCGAGCGGCGAGTTGGGCGCTTCGGCCTGGGCCGGTGCCTCGGTGTTGGCCTCGGAGGGGCCGGCCGCGGCCGGGTCCGTCGGGCTCGGCAGGTCATACATGCTTTTGGGGACTAGGACATGGGTGAGTATCAAGAGCGTGGCATTTCGCCAGACATCGGGGCAGGGAGGGAGCAGGACAGAGGCCGACCGAAGAGCAGCGAGGCAAGAGGGGGGACATTGCGCACCATATACCACCTGCAGGAGATCCCCCTCGACCGGGCCGATGTCCAGGTCATCGCGCGACAGGCCGAAGCGCATTTCACTCATGTGTGGAAAGCGCGGCGCCGGCAGCAGGTGCGACACCACCCGGTGATAGAAGGAGGCAGTGCCGATCGGCACCTCACGTGGATAGAGTTGGGGGTCCAAGTGGACCGCAGTGGCTGGATCGGCCAGGATTTGTGAAACATCAAACAAGACCAAACCATTGGGCAGCCGCAGGCAGCCGGGCTCGGGATCCAGTGCCGAAGTTACGGACACCATGATGCGCAACCGATTGACGGGGACCTTGTCGCGCGAGCCACGGCCCGGTGGGCTGACCATGGCGGCGCGGGTTGCCCAGGTTAGCCGCATGTCCTTCGGGCGCGTTGCAGTAAGGGGAGAAAGAAGAGCAACAAGGCGAGACAGAGGGGAGGGAAGGACACGCGCGAGGCCCGGTCCGCCATTGACACGCACGGCAGCGGCCCGACCGGGCAGAGAACCGCTGTCATGTCGTCGATGCGCAAGGCTCCAGCCAGGTTCGGATGGTCTTCCGACGAAAGGGTGGCTCCGAGGACCGGCCAGCGGAACCAGAAGGTCGTTTCGTCCTTGTCGGCCACGCCATTGCGGATGATTTGCGAGAGGCTGCGATGCGAGTAAACATGATCATCACGCGGAGGCATGCCCTGGCGGCTGTCATCCAGGTCGCAGGAGATGGCAGCCCAGCCGTCACACCAGGAACTGCTGACCAGGAAAAGATGTGACCACTGGTTGGGACTGCCAGGCGGACGGGGGTGGGGGAGTGGGGAGGACAAACAGACATGAGTCGTCGAGATCAATTCAAATGCCACTGGTGTGAGGGGAGGCGGCCACAGGGACGCACTGATGAGAAAGGTAGAGTGAACAGAAGTCGAGCTTACGCTCGCGACTTCCCCCAGCAGGGAAGGGAAGGAGAAAGTGCTGGCTGCGATCGAGGCCCTGGGAATTGCACCAACAGGAGAAGGGGGGAGTGGGGATCAAAGGCAAAGGAAGGAGCATCAGCAATGGCTGGGGAAACCGGCCAAACACAAAAGCAGGCGCAAAGAGCCGGCCTGTGGACGCACCCGCCGGGCATCCCAGACCACCAGGTTAAAGGCGTCCTGCTCCTTGTCTAGGTAGGCGGCCATGATGGCAAAGCTTGGGGAGGCAGAAAGGTGGATAACTGGCAAGGGAGTGTGGTTAACAGCCTGAAGAGAGAGAGAGAGAGAGAGGGAGGGAGAGGGAGAGAGAGAGAGAGAGAGAGCAAGAGAGGGAGCAGACACAGCAAGATCGATCTCATGGCAGAGGGGGAGAAGCATGGGCAGAAGCGCACTTGCTTGGGTTGAGGGGGCCAGCTTGACGTCCCGGATGAGCGTGGCACTGCCCGGCGGTACCACCAGACGCAGGCCGGACCGCACGGCGCGACTGGTGCCGGTCGCCTCGATGGAGGGAGAGCTAAGGGCCGGAGACCGCTGGGCTGGCTGCTTGGAAGGGGTAAAGCAGAACTCCGACGGGAAAAAGGCCGGCACACTGGAACACGCCTTGTCTGGCGGCTCATACGAGTAGACTGACACCACTCCATTTGCTCGCCCGAGAAGGATCAGGCCTTCGTCGGTGACAGCAGCTACAGCCAGGGAGGAGGCACGGATTGTCCGTCAGAATACGGGAGAGGGAAGGCGGCGGGGGCATCGTGCAACCGGGTCACGGCTGGGCATCGTACCGGCGTGCACGCGCTCGAAGACGATCTCCGGCTCCGGACGCATGGGCAGCGTATATTTGGCCAGGTCCGGCAGGCCGCCCACCACAGGCAGCGAGTAGAGGTGGCAGGTTTGATCTTGAAAGAGAGCCAGCACTTGAAGCGAGGTTGCCGAACAGGCCACCTTCTCCGGGATGCTGGGTAGATCGGCACAGAGGACCTCCAGCAGTTGAAGGGTCTGGGGAGCAGCGGTACATGTCAGGGCCAGGAGAATGCAAGTGCGCGGGAAGGGGGCGGAGGCTTGGCAGAGCGGGGGCAGGGGGGGGGGGGAGGGCATTCCCGCCCAGAGGCCGGGATATTGGCGGAGGGGGCATCGAGGGTGCACCTGTGACTCGGCGGTCAGGCCGAAGACAAAGGCGCGGAGCTTTTGGCCAGCGGCCACAAGGAGGAAGGTGTCATTCTCGGCCACCTTCACCGCGACGATGGGGCTGTCAAAGTCCACGACCAGCGCATCGTCCACGCGGTTCCCCGAGATCCCAGGCTGGATGCGCGACGTTGACAGAGCAAACAGACCTGCGCGTGAGGGAGACAGAGGAGCGGAGAGTCAGGGCACGAGGCGGGCACACAGGCAGCCAGCAGCCCGGCGACAGGAGGGCCGGCGCGAAGGACCGGCCATAACAGCCGGAAGGACGCACGGTTGCCACGACCACAGAAGATGATGCCATAGTGGTTGGAGATGGCCGTATGCTGCGTCGTGTCCGGCAGCAGCTGGGCCGACAGACCGAGGTCCGGCCGTTCCGGAAGGAGATGGTCCACCGAGGAGTTCGCCCGGAAGACGAGGAACTGGACATGATGGCGAGGTCAGTCGATGAACCGGACCCAAATGGGCAAAGAGGGCCCGGGCTGCCAGGGGGGGG
>NW_009242973.1:2865371-2866983 GCF_000388065.1 Fonticula alba | reverse complement strand
GGGGGGGGGGGGGGGGGGAAGAGATGGACAGGTGGCGAGGGGCAGGGTGAGTGATCGGCAAGAAGCAACGAGGAGGGGCGTGCGGGGAAATGACGCGGACGCCACGAACCGATGCACTTGTCGAAGCAGAGCGAGGTGTAGTGGAGAGTGGCCTCCTCAAAGATGGAGAGAGACTGGCGCTCCTGAAGAAGCTACGATCCGCAGGAAGACCGGATTTGAGCGTGTATGTGTGAGTGAGACACGCGAGGAGGGGGCGGCCAGAAAAAAAAAGCCAGCAATTGAGAAGCCTTCACAAGCTGGTGCAGAAGGGGGGAGCAGGGAGGAACATACGCGCTGGAGCTCAAGGGCCTCCTCCTGCTTGATACCGTCCATGATGATAGAGAAAAGGGGCGTGGATAGAAAGAAAACAAACCCAAACTACGCGAATCTGGAGTTCAATCGGAGGATGGCCAAAGAGAGGGGTGTCAGAAGGGAATGACGAGTCAAAAAGAGGGGGAGGGAGGCGAAAGCAGACACGAAAAAGGAGGGGGGGGGGATTGCAAGGAGGGGGAGCATACAGAGAGGGGAAACGGGGGATGCTCGGCGGCGGGGGGGGCCAGACCAGGACGATGCATCTTCTTGAAGCCTCTTCCCGTGCCAGGCGTCAGACGATGGCCGACGCGCATCGACGGCACCACCCGCACCCCCACAGGCACCTCGAGGCACCCATGCGCCCCGCACCCGAGCGTGTGGCGACGGCAATCGCGCGCGGTGGACGCCTTCCAGCTGACTGCCACCCTTCGGGGCGGGTGCGTGGGTGAACATCATTACCCGTGGGCATGTGACCATTGCAATACAATTCCCGGGGCATGTGCCCGTCAGCCGATCTGCGTCTAGGTATAAATCTTTCGAAAAAGGGCTCTTATTTACCTCTCTTGTGGCTTGCTCGGCCGGAAGGGCCCCCGGCCGGCCGCCCCCCTCCCGAGTGGAAACTTGTCAGCCAGTCGGGTCGTGTGGTCAGTGCCTCGGGACCCCTGCCCGCCGTGGCTTAGGCAGGGCCAGGAGGGGCGGCGGCGGCGGCGGCGGCGGCCAACAAGCAAACACGGCCCGCCCCGGGCCCGAGGATAGGGCATCATCCGGGCATCGTGACGAGACACCGAGTCCGGGCTGGAGGGTGGCCGAGGAAGATCAGGAGCGCCCGGTGCCAACGTTGGGCCGGGCTGGTGCCCTGTTATGCCCTCTCGGCGTAGATCCGACTGGTTTTATTCGGCTGGCTGTTGTGTCTGTTGTGCGGGTTGGCCGCGCGCATGCACCCGGGCCACGCCGGCTGTTCGGTCCTTTCGGCCCTGGTAGCCAGGGCGGGAGGAGCGCCCGGTTGAACCTTCCCCAGAGCGCCCTAGTGTGTCACGCTCCAACGAACGCGCGAAGGATGACCACTCTGCCTCGCCCGCCCCCCGCCCCCTCCCAGGGAACTGTGGCCGGCTGGCAGTACGAAGCGCATGTGGTACGGGCCCCAGGGCCGCGAGACAGACGCCGCAGAGGCCCAGCCCGCCGGGCGGGGGATCTTTTTCGGAGTCTTCCCAAGGCCTGGAGCGCCCGGATGCCCCCGGCAGACAGCACCCTCCCCCCCCCC
>NW_009242973.1:2859339-2865339 GCF_000388065.1 Fonticula alba | reverse complement strand
CCACCGGGTCGGTGCTCGCCGGCGCCGCCGAAGTCCCCCCCTCCCCCGCCCCACTCACCCCCGCCATGTTCCGGCTCGTGTCTGGCGTCCGCCCTACCTTCAAGGGCATTTCGCCCTTCTCGTCGGCCCTGCGCCACTCGTCCCTCGGCGCCGCCCGCTACTTTGCCTCCGTGTCCGAGGGTAGGTCCTTCTGCTGACCTCATACTCCGTGTGTCCACCGTGCTCTGACCCCGATGCTCCTGTCCATCCACCCCTGGATGCGATGCCCCCGCTGCGTCCCCTTTCCGTGTGCCTGCCTCTCCCTCCCCCTCTCCATGGCCGGCCTTCCCTCGGACGAGCAGATGACCTGGCCAAGGCTCGTGCCAAGCCCCTCTTCAACACCATCCTCATCGCCAACCGTGGTGAGATCGCCTGCCGTGTGATCCGCTCTGCCCGGCGTCTGGGCATCCGCACCGTTGCCGTCTACAGTGATGCCGACCGGAACTCCCTCCACACCCGTCTCGTACGTGCTTGCACACCCGCCCACACACACGCACACAGCCATCCTCCTGCCTCATCTCCTGTCGCCCGTTGCTGGTCTTTTCCGCCACTTTCCCCTCTGCCCCTCTCACCTTTCTCTCTTTCTCTCGGTCTGTCTCGCTCCCCTCGCTATTCACCACTCGCTACTCGCGTCTGGATTCTCGTTCGCCACAGGCCGACGAGGCCTACCACATCGGCCCTTCCCCCTCGGCCGACTCGTACCTCCGGTCGGATCGCATTCTCGAGGTGGCCGCCAAGACCGGCGCCCAGGCCATCCACCCTGGCTATGGCTTCCTTTCGGAGAACGCCGCCTTCGCGGAGCTCTGCAGCAGCCGCGGCATCACCTTCATTGGCCCGCCGCCGCAGGCCATCCGCGACATGGGGTCCAAGTCGGCCTCCAAGCGCATCATGTCCGAGGCCGGGGTCCCCGTGGTCCCGGGCTACCATGGCGACAACCAGGACGATGCCCACCTGGCGGCCGAGGCCGAGGCCATCGGCTTCCCGGTCCTCATTAAGGCTGTCATGGGTGGCGGTGGCAAGGGCATGCGCATTGTCGAGCGTGCTGAGGACTTCCCCGAGGCCCTGGAGTCGGCTCGTCGTGAGTCCCGCAACTCCTTCGCCGATGATCGCGTCCTGGTGGAGAAGTATCTGCAGCGGCCACGGTGCGTTCCCCGCCCCCCCCCCTTCCCGTCGCCGGTTTCATGTTCCTTGCTTTGCCTTTCGCCTGCCTGCCCGCTGTGCCCCTGTGCTCACCTCCCTCATACATACACATGTCTCTCTCTCTCTCTCTCTCTCTCCCCCCTCCCCCCCCCCCCACCGGCTATGCCCCTGCATCCACCTAAATGGCCTGGATCCAGCCACGTCGAGGTCCAGGTCTTCGGCGACACCCTCGGCAATGTGGTGCACCTGCACGAGCGCGACTGCTCGGTGCAGCGCCGCCACCAGAAGGTCATCGAGGAGGCCCCTGCTCCCAACCTGTCGGCTGAGGTCCGTGCCGAGCTTGGTCGCCAGGCGGTGGCCGCTGCCCGCGCGGTCGGCTACGTCGGCGCCGGTACCGTGGAGTTCATCATGGACGCCGACCGCCCGGAGAACTTCTACTTCATGGAGATGAACACTCGTCTGCAGGTGGAGCACCCGGTGACTGAGCTGGTCACTGGCGCCGACCTGGTCGCCTGGCAGCTGGAGATCGCCTCCGGCCGGCCTCTGTCCCGGTCCCAGAGCGAGATCCCCTGCCGCGGCCACTCCTTCGAGGCGCGCATCTATGCCGAGAACCCCGAGAAGTACGCCCATCTGTCCCGCCTCTGAGCCGCTTCCCCTTTTCCCCCGTCCCCCCCCCCCCTCTCTCTCTCTCTCTCTCTCGCCCTTCTCACTCATGTTTCTCGCACCCATTCAGCAACTTCATGCCCGACACCGGCCGCCTGGTTCACCTGTCAACCCCGGTGCCCAACTGCGATGCCTCCCTGGGTCTCGGCTCGCTCAACCGCTTCCCGGCCATTGAGACTGATGGCCAGCCGAAGGCCGGCCTGGAGCTGACCGACGGCTTCGACATGGCGCCACTGACCCGTGTGGAGTCCGGTGTGCGTGCCGGCGACGAGGTGTCCGTTTTCTACGATCCCATGATTGCCAAGCTGGTCGTTTGGGATACCGATCGTGAGGCCGCTCTGCGCCGTCTGAACGACGCGCTGGATCGCTACCATGTGCGTTTGCTCGCCATCTCGCGGGCATCTACCCTGCATTTGTCCACTCCCCCTCCCCCCCCCCCCCTCCCCTACCGCACCAGCCCCAAGCGCTCTCTAACGCCCCAGCCCATGTGCCTCTCCTCTGCACTCGCATCGCCATGCGCCGAGCTCAGGTTGTTGGCCCCCGTACCAACCTCTCTTTCCTCCGCCGCCTGGCGTCGCACCCTGCCTTTGCTGGGGCCGAGTTGGAGACCGGCTTCATCGACCTCCACCGCGATAGCCTCTTCCCTGAGGGTACCACCAGCGACTCGCCTGGGCCCATCTCCCTCGAGTCCGTTGTGCAGGCCACGCTCCATCTCCTGCTGGAGGAGAACAAGCAGACCGCTGCCTCCGCGTCTAGCTCTCAGTGTGCGTCCCCCCCTCGCACACTTCCCCCGGGCCCGGTACTTGCCCACTCGATGACTGACATCTCCCCTCCCCCCTCCCCCCCCTCTCTCTCTCTCCCTCTCCCCTTTGCGCCTTTTCCCTCTTCCTGGGGCTCTACCCCCTGCCACTGGCAGTCCCTGCTTCGCCCACTTGGTCCAGCGGCGCCTTCCAGACCAACCTCCTGACCAGCCGCGTGTTCAACTTCAATGTCCCGACCGCGGCCGGCGCCGCGTCCACCGACCCCGCGTCCAAGATCGCCGTCACTGTCACCTACCAGGCCGATGGTAGCTACCGCATGGAGGTGGTTGGCGAGCGGCTGGCCTCGGCTGGCACCGCAGCCGGCACCGCGGCCGACCCCATCATCCTGGAGAATGTCCGTGGGTCTCGCATTCCGGCCCATGGGAATGAGGTTGGCGGCAGTGTTGCCCCCGGGGGGACCGCCGGCGAGCTGGTCACCGACCTGCTCCAGAGCGAGTGGGCCCAGCACCTGGGCACCGCGCGCGTGGTGGCCCGCCAGCTGGGCGACGAGTCGCAGTCCATCCAGCCGGAGCGCGAGCTGCACATCCTGCGCGCGCGCGACAGCGCCCGCCATGTTCTCCGTCTGGATGTGCCGAAGTTCGTGTCCAAGCTTGAGGAGGGTGCCGATGGTGCCTCCGGTGCCGGTGGCTTCGGCTCGGTCCTGGCTCCGATGCCCTGCAAGGTGACCAATGTCTCGGTGGCTGCCGGGGACATTGTCTCCCGCGGCCAGACCCTCATGGTGGTGGAGGCCATGAAGATGGAGGTATGTGAAGCATCTGCGCCTGATGCCCCCCCCGCCCGAGCATCCCGGCATTTTTCCCTTCTTCCTCTTCTACTCCTTTTTCGGCTGCAACTTCCTCCTTCCGGCCGCTCCTTGTTACTCACGCTCTCACGCGTCGACTCCCTTGCTCTGGCGGTATTGTTGTCCCTTTGTAGCACGTCGTTCGTAGCCCGTCCGACGCTCGCGTTGCCCGTGTCGTGCATGCCGTTGGCGACCTGGTTGGCGAGCGCCGTCCTCTGGTTGTCCTCGAGCCCATTGAGGGCGAGGAGGAGAAGTAAACACCTGTTCCTCTTCTTTGCTCGCCGCCGGGTTACCCCGGCCTCCACACTTGCCGTGCTGCCCGATGCTTATTGCTCTCTCTTTCTCTCTCTATCTCTCTCTCATGTGGGGATGTTTCGCCATTCCCCCTGCCCTGCAGGCGGAGAAGGGAATCGCACAAACACACACATATATGCCCGCTTGCCTGTTCGGGGGGAGAGAGAGGGAGAGAGAAGGAGACGGCGACGCAACAGCACGCATGCTTGCGCGCATCGAAGTACCGCTGCCGAGAGTTTCCACCCTCCTTCCCCCCTCTCTCTCGCGTGGTCCACTGTGCAGTGGCTCCGGCACCATGTCCCCGCCCTGCGCGTGGAAATGCATGCATACAGCGAACAATAAAGTCAAATTGGATCACAACAGACGGCCTCCCTCTCCCCCCCCCCCTTGACCCTGTTCTGTGCCTCGCCGTTTGTGTGCTTTTTCACAGGAGGCCTCCTCTTTGGCACCGTTCACACTCTTGCCTGTCAAGCAGGAGGAGCGCCGGTTGGACACGCGCGGGGCACACGGACTTTCGCCGCTCATTGTGGTGAAAGCGAGACTTTCCCCGAAGGAGAAGAGGAGCGAATGTAGTCAAGTGTATTTTCTGAATGCGCACAGGAAAGTGGAAGGCAGGAGAGAGCAGGTGGCAATAGACGGGGTCAGGATCTCGGTGCGCGAGGGGGGAACAGCGGCGAGAGCAGTAGCCATGCGAGATGTGATTGACGACATACAACAGCGAGGGGAAGGTGAGTGGCCGAGGGGCATATGGAGGAGGGAAGGGACGGCTTCTCCCTGCCTCTTCCATGTTCTCGCGCAACTCATCGGTGTATATGTGATTATAGAGGCGCGTGGCGCCGCCAGGGCGGGGAGTGAGCATGGGGCCCAGCTGGCGTATGGATGGGAGAGGGGCGCGCGCGCGCGCGCGGTGGCTGGCATTTTACCAGAAGGGGTTGCTCTTGGGGTAGTCGTAGGCCTGGGTCTCGGCCTCCTCGTTGTTGACGGCCTCCCACTTGTTGAGAAGGTAGGATTCATCCTGGAATGTGCGAAGATGAACAGCGCATGGTCATCATATGTTCCGAGAGGGAAGGCGCGCGGGGCGCAAAGGGCAGGACACACAAGAGGAGACGACTGTCAGAAAAGTGCCCCTTTCACACAGAGGGGAAGGCACGAAAAGAGGTGGCGCTGTACGAACCTCAAAGGTGTTGGTCCACATGTACTCAGGAAGGACCTTGTGCTCGAGGGAGAGCTGGAGGGCGTTCTGTGTGATGGAGAGCCGGCGAGGGGGGGAGGGAGGGGGGGGGGAGATTTAGGAAAGGCAAAAGATGTCGGTCAACGGGGGCGCGGCGTATTTGGCAAGGGCCGGGTGGCTGAAGGCAAAGGTACCTTGAAGCGGTAGTTGCGCTCGTAGATGGTCGTGTCATCGAGACGGCGGAGGGCCTCGGTCATCTGAGGGGTCTCGGCGATGAGAAGGTCGTCGGTCTTGAGACCTGCATGCACGTGCAAGTGTATATGTGTGAGTGTTTGGCCATGGACACATGCAAAGGACTCGTGCAGGAGCCGGGTCATCAGCCGGACGAGCAGGAAGTACGAACGCACCATACTGGTAGTGGCCCATGGCGCTCACATAGCGCATGGAAAGGCGAAGGAGCGGGCCGGACCAGAAGGGACTCTTGAGAATGGCGCGAGCGATCTGGAACTCCATGGTGATGATAGAAAACTATGGCAAGCTGCAGGGAGGAGGGAACAGTGCGCGACCGGCAGATGAGGTGGTTAGCCGTGCGGCAGTAGAGAGAGAGAGAGGAAGCACAGGCAGGGGAGGCAAGGAATGGCGGAGGGAGGGGAGGGAGAGGGCAGAAAGAGAGAAGAGGGACTCACCAGGGTGAGTGGCAGGATAGTTGACTATTGTGAGGCCCCCACTGACGTGTGCCCATCTGGCGCCGGCCGAAGAGTTGTCCCGGGTCCAAGTGCACCGCGCGGCTGGGAGGCGCAAACACGCTCATCGCCGGGAGAACGGTGAGCGTGAGCCCGTCTTACTCATCACCCCTCATCAGCCCGGGACTTGGGGGGGGGGGGGGGGGGGGGGGGCAGGGGGAAGGCCTCCTGTCTGACCATCTCCACGCCTCTCCCGCCCCCCTCCTGCTGCCCTGGGCATTGGTGGAGGAAAATGTGGATGCACGTCCGGATGTGGCCCCGCCCGGGGCCAGGGACAGCGCGCGCGCGTGCGCGGGGTGGCCGGCCGCAGCCCCCCTTCTGGAAGGGTGTGTGTAACCATACTTCTTC
>NW_009242973.1:2849070-2859220 GCF_000388065.1 Fonticula alba | reverse complement strand
CCCACACGTTTCGCCAGCCAGCCGCAAGGCGCCCGTCGGTCCCCGTCAGGAGGATATCGCGCTCGTCGCTCTAGCCTGTTCAAAGCCGCTCGGGATCCCTGCCCTGGGGTCGCGTACTTGCGCGCGCGCGTGTATGTGTGGATGCTGTCCCCCATGTCGTCCGTCCGCCCCTCCCCCCCCTAACCCCCTCCCGTTTCCGGCTCCAGAAGCGTGCTGTGCCCAGCCGGCCAGAGGTCCATCTGCCCGCGCACCAGCCCGCCCCCCCCCCCTCCCCCCCCCCTCAAGGGCGTTCTGGCACCAGGCACCGGCGACCCGACCCCAGCCAGTTCTGGATCTAGGGTTTCAAGGGCCAAACACCATTCTATATTGAGTCTCACAGACCAACATCTGCACGCTGCACGTGATCCTGACGGCGGTTCGACTCCTGGAGCAGGCCGATCAGCGAGAATTCGCTGATTGTCCGCAGGAAGCGCGCGCGCAAATCCGGATCTCGCATGGCCGACTCGAGGACCTCCTCTTCCGAGGGAGTGGGGCTCGCGGGATCCCCGCCGACCGGAACGCCTGCCGACCCGGGCGTCGGCGCGGCATCCGCCACGAAGGCCACAAACAGGTCGTAGAGATTGAGGAGCCGGCCGCCTCGCGCGTATAGCGGGAAGATTACCGAGGCATCTGGCCGCAGGCGCTGCTGCTGCTGCTGCTGCTGCTGCTGCTGCTGCGATGACCTCTTGCTGGACTTCTTGCTGGGCTTGGACCCGGGGCCGGGCTTGTCGATGTGCGGTGTTGGCCCGGAGGCCGATGGCAGCGGACCAAGGTAGGCCTCCGGCGAGGCCAACGCCCGGCGGATGCTTTGGCCGGGGTCCGGATGCAAAGCCTTTTCGAGTGACAGAGGAGAAGGGGAAGGGAGAGAGAGAGAGAGAGAGGGGGGGGGGGGAGGGAGGGAGGGAGGGAGGGGCGCGGGGCGGAGACAGGAGGGCGTTAGATTCGTGGATGTGCGAGGAGAAAAAAGGCCACACACCCTCCCGAGACAGGGAAAGACACACCCGTTCAAGGAGATCCGGCTTGCAGAAGTACCACGCCTCGTGGAGGGGGATGTCCGAGTAGTGTGCCAGGCAGAAGCTGGCCAAGTGGCGAGAGATGGATGGAAAAAGTCGGGCACACACATGCATGTCAGGGGCTGGCAGCTGAGTGAGAGCGCCACAGCGGGAGGGGGGAGGCAACCCCCGTGCACGCACATGAGGATAGCGTCGACCGCACCACGAGCCGCCTCGACCAGGGCTCGGAGATCGTCCCCATGCGTGCCAGCGGCCCCAGCGGCACTTTCGTGCACCGGGAGCTGACCCAGGAGAGAAGAGACCGCCACAGCGGCGGCACGCGAATGCGACGTGGCCACAGCCCCGCCAGATACGTCCGTCGCTGCGGAAGCCGTCAGCGCCAGGAGGTTAACTGGCTGTGGTTGCTGCTGCTGCTGCTGGTGAGAGGACAGATCCACGTCAGGGGCATGAGCATCAGCCACGGCGGGCGCCTTTGGGCCGCCAGTATCGTCGGTGGTGCTTGCAGGCCGATCGAGCTTCACAGCGTGCGTGAGGTCGCGAAGGAGCTGCTGAACGAGCTCCAGCTCACCTCGAAGCTTCTCCAGGCCGGAGACGTCCCTGAGGGTGGGTGGAAAGTCAACAAGGTGAGCGTGCGAGCATGGGGCAAGGGAAAAGAGCAGTCTGCCCAGCCGGTCGTACTCAGTGAGCGAGATGGCAGCCTCGACAATCTCGAGCACCGTTGATAGGGGCAGTTTGCTGATGGCACCCCCGAGCCCAGGGGAAGAAAGCCCAAGTCAGAGGGAGCATCCCGGCGAAGATACACGCAAGCATGCCAGGAACGTACTCCCAGGAGGACATCAGCCCGCGGACAACCCCGAAGTGCGAGAGCTCCGAACGGAGAGACAAGAAGAAGAGCATCCGAAGGCCCGTGGTGCCAGCCTCGCCACCGGTCGCACGGCCGAGGATGGCCTGCTCGATGGTCCGCAACAGACGCAAGCCGACATTCGGCAAGTTCACATGGAACTGGTGCAAGGACCGGAGGCAGGCCCGAAGGAGAGCCCGCGCCGGGGGGGCCAGTGGCATGGGTTCCCCCGACAGGCCGTCCCACGGTGCCGGCAGCGACGCGGACAGAGTCGCCCGTGGGAGGATGCCCGCCTCGGCGGCCGAGGAAATGAACCGCTGAAAGGAGGGCAGCCGCGCGATGAGGGCCCAGTGGTACTCGGTGGCCAGGGCCAGCGCGTCATCCACCCAGGCCAGGTCGCTGCCGGGGCCGGGGGCGCCAGGAACCGTGTCGGCCGCTGGACCGGCTGGCAGCCGGTGCAAGTTGAAGGGCGCCGGGCAGAAGATGCTCAACGGGTTGCCGGCATAGTGGTCCAAAAGGACGAGCTCGATCGAATGGACCAACGAGTGGACACTTCGGTTGCGCTGTTGGAAAACCGACACCAGGTACTCGTAGGCGGATCGCGACAAACGCAAGGCACCAAGGGGCCCGAGCTCGGCCGCGCCACGATGCAGCATGCCAATCAGCTCGGCTTCCGGCGGGGGGGTCGCTGAAAAGAGGGCCCGGAGGATGACCAGCGGATCATCGGACCTGCTGCCGAGCCCGGCCTGCTCGGAAGCCCCATCGGCCGGGCTTCCCCCAGCCGAGGGGGCATCCTCTGGGCCGGTGGCGCTTGAAAAGAGTCGCGTCACCAGGGTGTCCATCACGCGAGCCGCGTCGCACAGGCGAAAGAGCTGGCCATCAAGCCGGGTGCTGAACCCGAGGCTGGAGCTGGTGGTGGCCCCAACAACGAAGACCAGCGGCAGGGGCGGCTGCGGGATGGATGGCTCCTCGGTCAGTTGCTCCAGCGCATCGGCGATCAGGCGCCCATCCAGGCGCTCCAGATCTCGGATGACCACGACAAGGTTTCGCGTGGCGAAGTCCCGCGCGGCTGACGCCCCGGCCCGAAGGGCGTCCACCCACAGCTGCGCATACCACCGGCGGATGCCGCGAGCACCGTCTCGGGGATTGATGTCAAGCCCACGCGCCAGCTGGGCGATGAATGACCGGTTGGAGCTGGGTCAATGCGTGGACCGGGCGGAATGCGGGGGGGGGGGGGGGGATGTTCGAGTCAGCGAAGCCCTGAGCAATTGGGGGGGCCAAAGGCGTGCCCGAGCAAGTGGCAGAGAAGCACGCCAGGGGGTGTCGTACGTGACCACGCGCGAGTCGATGCTCACCACCCAGTGCCCGGAGAAGGTCCCCACGCGCTGGCGGAGGCGTCGCTCCAGCTGTGAAAAGAAAAGACCCTCATCAACGCCGCCGGCCCCTCCGCCGGCCCCTCCGCCGAACACCAGCGCCGCCGGCGTCAGCTGGGCACCGGCCGATCGAGCTCGCTGCCGAGGGTCGACCGACCAGCACCGTGGCTCCTGTTCCGCATGGTCGTATGCCGTGTCCACGAAGGTGGCCACTTGGGCCAGGACGCCACGGTTGGCATTGTAGAGGATGGACTATGGAGCCAATGGGGGCCCGGGGGGACGGGGAGAAGGGGGGGAGGGGGGGGGGGGGGGAGAGGGAAGAAACTCGGCGTCAGAAAGCCTGCAAGGCGTGGACTCGGCGGGGGCGGGGAAATGAGCCAGTGGAGCGTCACCTTGTAGGTCCCGCGCAGACTCGCGCGCGAAGCCAGGAAGTGGGCAAATCGCTGGCGCACGCAGTCCAACGACTCACGACCGATCGGCCGGAAGCCCCAGCCAGCTAGGTCCTCGGCCGAGGCCGACTCGGCCGACAAGCCGGCCATCGGGGGTGGAGCCATGCCAGGCTCGGGCTTGATGAAGGCATCCGCACCGGAGGAGCCTGAATGAAGGGCACAGGTGTGGAACTGTGCCGGGTCCGAGTCGCCATGTTCCGTGGCAAGGCAGATCTGCCCTTGGCCAGCGGGTCGAGTTGCATGGCGGAAGCACCCATCTGCCAGGTCCATCGCCAGTTGGGCAGACCGCGGGGGCCGAATGCGGAAGGCCTGGGGGAGTGGCCCGGCGCACATTCGGGCGATCGGGCGATCGGGGAAGGGGGCAGGGGTTAAACAAAGACAGGGGAATGCCGACAAGAGAGCGGAAGAAGCAGGGGGAGGGGCTTTGACGCCGATGCACACAGCACTGGCGGGGGACGGACATTTTGCAAGGATGGCCGGCTCTCGGGGCCTCCTCGAACAGGGGGCTCGGGCGGGGCGCCACCATCGACGGGCTGGGACATATTTCGAGCAGAGCACCACCGGTTGGATGTGCGAGGGGAGAGGAGAAGGAGGAGAGGCAGGGAGATGGAAGCATCCCCGACAGGTCTGCCCCGGCGGGCCTCCGATTTCAGGGTTCAAACAAGCGGATCCTGGGCAGCGAGGTGCAGGGTCCCCCCCCCCCCCCCCCCCCCCCCCCCCCCCCCCAGCCCACCTCTTGAGGCGTGGGGGGAGATCGCGTCCTTCCCGGTTGACCGGCTTCGTGTGCCCTGGGAGGAGTTTGAAAACCGCGCGCCGATCGTCGGCACCCCAGGCCGGCGCGTAACGCCGGCACGCCCGATTGCCGAGAACACATTCTCCTTCGGGCAGGCCTGATCTCGAATCAGCCGGTCTCCAGGGGCATGATCTGCATGTGATTTTCCTACCCCTGAAAGCCGGTCCAGCGTCATTCCCCCCCCCCCCCCCGCCCTCCGGGGTCCCACGCTGATGTCCTGCTGCTGGCGTTGTGGCGGGGCGCGGCTCGCGCTTCGCATGCCCGGTAAGGACGCACAGGCTCGCGGTCGGCTAGTGGGACCGTGCCCCGTGCCCGAGACCGCTGCTTGTGTAAGCATCCGCGTCTAGACCCAGGCAGCGGTGGAAGGCGTACAAGAGTCCCGCCGGTCATCCCCCTGGTCCTGTAAGCGATCGCGCTTTTCGGTTCCCCCCCCCCCCCCCTGTTCCTGCCTTGCCGGCTCACGCGCCGGACACCTGCCTGTTTGGACCCTTCCCCTCCGCTGGTGGGGCGCATAGCCCACAGCGGGCATCTGCCAGCTGAAGAGCGGCGGGGCTCGGCCTGCCGCTGCCGTCGCGACTGCCAAGGAAACTGGGGGCATGGGTGATCATTTCCCACGGGGCCCGGGCAGCCGGGAGGGGGGGGGGGGTGCACACGGGGAACAGGGGCGATGGCGTTGGCATCATTGTCGCCCGGCCGACAAACCGGAGCCCGGGCGGGGTCTCGCGTCGTCGACGACACACCTCGAGAGATCCTGCCTCTCGCGGGGTTTTCCTTTTGGCACGGGCTGGCCCAGATGATATTGCCTTCCTCCAGTTCGCCGGCCCGCACGCGCATACGCCTCGTTGATTGTTGTTGCTCGCCCTTTGTCATCCCTGTTTCCATCTTGTTCTCGCCCTTTCGTATTCGTGCAGACGCACCTGCCTCTGGTTTCGCCGTCGGCCAGTTGTACGACCTTCCGGCCATTTTCCCACGACATCTGTGGGAGTCATCCGTCGCGTGGATGGGGCCCCCGCGCTATCCTCCCAGCCGCCGGCCACTCTGCTGGCCCCCGGTGCCCTGGGGGGGGGGGGGGGGGGGGGTTGACCATCCTGGGAGTCTGGGTCTCGAGCAGGATGCTCTACTGAGGCCTCATCTACCTCCTTGCCTGCCGTGCCCTGTTCAGTGCCTCCACGTGTGTATTTGAATTCGTTCATGCGCGTGCATGCGTGTGTGTGTGTGAGAGAGAGGGAGAGAGGGAGAGAGAAAAAAAGAGAAAAATATATAACCACACAAAATCCAACCCCCCCTAGTCACGTTCGCCCGAGCATCTATAAAAGGCCTGGCACTCCTCGCTCGATATCGGGAACTATTCCGCAGTCCTCCCCACCGACGCACATTGCCCCCCCCCCCCCCTCCGTTCCTTCTTTTCGCCCATCGTGCTTTATTCCCCCTCCGTCAATTGAACATCACCTTTCTTTCTCCGCACACGCCCCTCACCCTCTCCACAGGGACTGCTACACACACGCGCACACACGCACACGCCTTCCCCCGTCCTCTCTCTCTCTCTCCCTCCCCCTGGCCCGCTCCTCCTCTCGAGTGGCCATGGCGTCGACCCTCCTGTCGGGCGTGCCATTTTGCGGCACGCGCGATGTGGACCTGCTCCTTTGTTCGCCAGTGACAACGGGCGCCCTAATCGCCGTCGTCAGCGCCCTGACGGCATACATCCTCCGGGGTCGCTATGCTCGGCGCCTGTGGTCATGGACTCTCGACCGGCGGCGGGCCGCCTCCTCCTCGGAAGTCGACAGGTCCATGGACAGCGAACTGGCCCTCATGTCGCCAAGCGTCTCTTCGCCCAGCTCCGGCCCGACAACCCCCACCACCGGCAGCGCCAATGCCACCGCCACCGCCACCACCACCACCACCACCACCAAGACCACGTCCCCGGCCGCGGATGGCGATTCGGCCCCGGTGGAATTCAGCCGCTGGCTACTCAAGGCCTGTCACATCCTCCTGATCTGCACCGTGGCTGTGGACCTGGTGGCGCGCATTCAACGCATCGATCCGGTCAGTGGCAGTGCCGCCATGTACCAGCAGGCCAGCTCCGGCAGCGATGGGGTCGGATCGGTGTCCACCGCGCCGCCGGCCTTCGCCCTGCTGGCGGACATTCTCCTGCTCCTGGCCTACAGCATCGGCCTGTCGCTGCTGATGCGCAGCAAGTCCACCTCACCGGCCGGCGCCGGGGCCTCTCTCCTGGGCAGTGGACGCCATGGGGCTGCCCTTGCTGCCGGGCCGGCCTTCCTATTTTGGGTTGGTGCTCTGATTGGCGTGCTGGTCGAAATGTCCGGCCATGTGTCGGCTCTGGGCCACGAGCTGGTCAGTGGCATCGGCCAGTGCGTTGCCCCTTTCCTCCCTCGCAAAGTTCCCCCGCCTCCTCGCGTGGGCTGTCCCTTCTGACGAGTTCGGTTTGCCCCGGCCGGTGGGCCACCGCCGGTCCATGTCAAAGCCTCATCACATCCATCTACCTGGGGCCCTTTGTGATGCTCATCTGTCGGTTGGTGGTCATCATCCTGATCGTCATCTTCGGGTTCATCCTCTTTGTGGAAGACATTCGCCAGGGGATGCGTCGCGCGCGCACGCGCGCCTCCTCGGCCGCCTATGCCCCGTTGTCCTCGGTGGAGGATGGCCAAGCGGATGTTCCCACTCCGGAGGACGTCTCCGGCGAAGTGGCCTCCCCCCGTGCGGGTGGTGTCGGCACCGCGGCCGTCTCCCCGGTGGAGGAGGAATTCGAAGAGTGGAAGGACATGGCCCACCGGCTTATTCCCTTTGTCTGGCCGAAGGACCGGCCGGGCTTGCAGTTCCGCATCGTTGTCTGCATCTTCATCATCATCCTCGCGCGCCTGGTCAACATGCTGGTTCCCGTGCTCAACAAGCGCATCATCGACGCCTACACGGCGCCCCTGACCCCGAATGCCCTGAGCCTTCCGCTCGGCGACCTGGCCTCGGCCGTGCTTCTGATCCCCGTGCCCTGGGGTGACATCGTCCTGTATCTCTTCCTGAAGCTGCTGCAGGGGGGTGGCGGTAGCGCGGCCCTCGGCATGCTTTCCAATGCTCGCAAGTGGCTCTACATGCCCTGCTCGCAGTTCACCTTCCGCATGCTTTCACGCGCGGTCTTCTCCCACCTGCAATGCCTCTCGCTGGCGTACCATGCCAAGCGCAAGACCGGCGAGGTGCTGCGTGTGGTCGACCGCGGGACTTCCTCCGTGGCCGAAGTCGTTGAGACCGTGGTCTTTTCGGTCGGGCCATCCATCATCGACATCGGTGTGTCCATTGCCTACTTTGTGGTATGTTCACGGCGTCCTTTGCCTGTGCTCCTTGTGTTGCGCTGCCCTTTGCCTGTCTGGCTGCATGTCACTCACGCCTTGTCCATCCTGTTGTCGCTGCCGCCGCCGCCGCCGCTGCCATTCCTTCACCAATGTGTCCTCACGTCCCTGCTGGTTCTCCCCCCGCCCTCCTGCCCGCCGGGCCTCCCCCCCCCCCCCTGCTCGGCCCTCCTTTGCATTGTCAGATTGCTTTTGATGTGTACTTTGGCGCAATCGTGGCCCTGGCGATTTCCATCTACATGGTGGCCACGGTGTATGTGACCGCCTGGCGGACGAAGTTCCGCCGAGTCATGAATGAACGCGACAATGCTCTTCGCCAGACGTCGGTCGATTCGCTGCTCAATTACGAAACGGTCAAACTCTACGGCGCCGAAGCGCTGGAGATCCGTCGCTACGTGTATGTCGGGGCGCATTTTTCGGCTCTCTCTCTCTCTCTCTTCGTCTCCCTGATTTGCTGCCTGTCTCCTGCCGGCCAGGGGACGGAGAGAGCGCCCCCTTTACGCTGCCGCCCTGCTTTGCCTGACCTGTTTCCGCCTCCCCCCCCCCCCCCCCCCGGCCCTCCCCCCTGGCAGCCGTGCCATTCGCCGGTACCAGCGCGCCGACATCCTGACTGTGCTGTCCTTCATCCTGCTGAACTCCATCCAGAATTTCCTCCTGGTGGCCGGCCTGGCGGGTGGCATGATCCTGGTGTGCATGCGAGTGTCGCATGGGCGCCTGACCATCGGTGACCTGACCCTCTTCCTGACGTACTTCAGTCAGATTGCCTCGCCTCTGAATTGGCTCGGGTCGCAGTACCGCTCCATCCAGCAGAGCATCGTCGACGCCGAGAAAATGATGGCCCTCATGAAGGAGCCCATTGACATTGTCGACTCCCCGGGTGCGGTGGACCTCACGGAA
This sequence comes from Fonticula alba, assembly GCF_000388065.1. Taxonomy (NCBI): domain Eukaryota; order Rotosphaerida; family Fonticulaceae; genus Fonticula; species Fonticula alba. Next base: position 2,850,456 of record NW_009242973.1, on the reverse strand, counting down.
GTGGGCAGCCAGTTTGATCTGGAGTTCGGTGCGCCCCCTTCCTCCGCCCCCTTCGCCCCCCCCCCCCCCTCCCCCCTCCCTGCCCCCGGCCGCCTCTTGCCTCGCCTTCTCCTTCTCCTTTTTCTCGCCTCCCCCGACTCCTGCCATCACTTGTGTCCCTTTGATCTTGTTCCCGTTCACCTGTCACTGACCGGCCGGCGAGGGACCCACGCCACTCGCAGAAAATGTCCACTTTACCTACAAGGGGTCTGACAGGCCCTCGCTCAATGGCGTGAGCTTCCGCATTCCGGCTGGCAAGTCTTGCGCCCTGGTTGGATCCTCCGGCAGTGGCAAGTCGACGCTCCTTCGCCTGGCGGGACGCCTGTACGATGTCACCGAGGGCGCGGTCAAGATCGGCGGCCGTGACGTGCGCCATGTGTCCCTGGAATCCTTGCGCCGGGTGGTCGGTGTGGTTCCGCAGGATGTGGCCCTCTTTGATGCCAGCATCCGCTTCAACATCGCCTATGGCGATCCGGACACGGCGGCCGCCGTCTTGGCCCTGGAGCCCCTGGGCAGCATTCCCATGGGATCCAACTGGTCGGCTATGGCCAGCGCCGGCGGCGGCGGCGGCGGCCGTGGCGGCGGCCGCGGTGGCGGCGGTCGCGGTGGTGGTGGTCGCTTCCAGGCCGAGCAAACTCTCAGCTACCTGCCGGGTGACAGCGATGATGACGACCTTTCCGACTCGGAGACCGGATCCGGGTCGGCCTCGGTGCCGGACCTGTCGGGTGGCGACCCGGCCGATCCGGGCCGTGCGCGGCTCATCTCCAGCCGCCAGTACCGGCGGATCCACTATGTGGCGCCGAAGGATCCGACCGAGCATGATGCGGCTCTGGCCCAGGTGGACCGGCGCATTGTGGCTGCCGCCCAGGCGGCCCACATCCATGCCCTGGTGGACAGCCTGCCCGAGGGGTATGGCACTCGGGTGGGCGAGCGCGGCGTGCGCCTGAGCGGTGGCGAGAAGCAGCGCGTGGCCATTGCACGCACCCTGCTCAAGGTATGCCCGGGCCCCCTTTTTGCCCTCCCTTGGGCTTCCTTTGCTTTTGATTCCCTCCCCTCGCAACCTTGGTTCTGACATGTGCAACTCAACGCACATAGAACCCACCGGTTCTGCTGCTCGATGAGGCCACCTCTGCCTTGGATACAGTCACCGAGCGTGCGGTCCAGCAGTCCATCCAGGAACTGATCCGCGGCCCGTCAGCCGCAACGGGCCTGGAAAGACGCAGCCTCAACACCGTGCGCACCAGTCTTGTGATTGCACATCGTCTGTCGACCATTGTCGACTCGGACATCATCCTCGTCATGAAGCATGTGCGTCTGCTTGGTGCCAGTCAATTGGTCGCCCCTGCC
>NW_009242973.1:2840400-2848947 GCF_000388065.1 Fonticula alba | reverse complement strand
CAAGGGGACCTCTCCTTGTCTATGTCTGTTCCTCTTATTGACCGTCATTCTGCAGGGCCAAATTGTTGAGCGCGGCACCCATGAGTCTCTGCTGGCCATTGAGGGGGGCGAGTACAGCCGCCTCTGGCAGGAGCAGCTCAAGATGGAGCAAGATACCCTCACGCTTTGAACTTAGATTGTGTTGCACCATTTCGATCGTTGGCACACACGCACACGCACACGCACACACACATGCCACAGGAGGCAAGCTCTCCAACACATATAGGCCTTGGATCCCATTTGCCGGTCTGCTGGCTTTTACAAGCATCCCCTGCTCACCAACAAATATACATACATATGCACTTGAATGCACAATGGGACGCCCCTCTGCAAAGGCCCCGATGCCGTGCTTTTTGGCCATCTTTTCCGCCGCTTGCTCCAGAGCAGCGTGGTCTATTTTGTTTGACATGGGAAAGCGCACGGGGCACACGCGCGATCAGGAAGCAGGCGCCGGCCGAAGCGACCCGGCCACGGAGAAGGGCGTGCTGCATGGGGGAGGTCAATTGCACCGGAGACCGGGGGGGGGGGGGGGGATCAGTCTCAAGGAGAGCAGTCGGAAAGGGAGCAAAGAAGGGGCGGAGGAAGGTTCGGCGATACCTGCAAGTACTACACATATCGAGGGAATCATTGCAATAGACTATCGAGGGCCAAAAGCAAGACGGTGGCCGGTGGACAGGTGTCAGTCAGCAGAGCAAGGGCAAGGCACCAGGCCAAGGGGGCTACCAAACGCACCGGACAGGCAGACAGCGCAGATGAAGCCAATGTCCAACTGCTTACGGTGACAGAAGCAGGTGGCTCGGAAGTCCACAGCTGCCTGGGAGTGCGACGGTGGCGGCAGGTGCTGACGGGCATCGGCGTCTGCGGTAAAGTGACACTATCCAGCGCAGATGGCCCAGACGGCGGGAGCAGGGCAAGGCAGACACAATACATCGGCCGTCAGGATGGGAAGCAGCGAACGGGGAGTAGGGCCAGGGGCCAGCACGAATGGGCCGCGCACCATCAGATGCTGAAGGACGGAGCTGGAATCGGTCACACGCCAATATATTCCGCGCGTCATGACGGCCAGCTGCCGGAGGAAGGTGTCCCCATCCTCGGAGGTCTGGGCGGCCTGGTTGGCGCTCGAGGGAGCCGCCCCGAGAACGCACACGTCCACACAGGCGCCGGCTTTTTGCGCACTGGCCAGGCAGTTCATCATCGGGATATAGTGCGCCCGGGTGGCGGAAGCAGCTCCGGCAGCGGCTGTCACGATAAGGATACGCGACCGGGGCTGTGGCAGCAGCGGATCATAGTTTTCCCTGTTGAAGCGGTTGATATCTGCACAGGGTGGCATCCATCGCGTCAGGAGGTGAGAAGATCATCAGGGGGGAGGGATATTGCGAGGGAGAGAAAGAGAGAGAGAGAGAGAGAGAGAAGGAGGCAGGGAAACTTCGGAGAAAACATACAGCAGAGTGCACTTGACAGGGCGGCTGCCATCTTGGTGACTGGCACAAAGACAAGAAGGGGATTGGTGAGTGAAGCAAGGGAGGGGACGGGGGGAGAGAGACAGAGAGAGAGAGAGAGAGGGAGAGAGGAACCAGGCAAAAGACCACTTTTGGGAAGACTTAGCGTATGCCTTTGAACGTGGCAGGTGGGGAAAACGCACCCTCGATGTCATCCGCCTGATGGACCGACGCCGAGCCTGCCGCCTGGGAGGCCATGATTTCGCTGGCCAACTCGTTGATCTGAGCAACAAGTTCCTTCTGGGCTGTGGCGAGTTTTTCATACCGGCCATCAATCTAACGCCGTTGCCATGTGCAGATGCGTGAGTTGATATCGGCCGAAGGGAGGGGGGATGGATATCAAATGCAAGCGATCGCATACCTCATCGTGAGATTCCCCGGCACCCGGGGGATGTCCGGCGCGCGAAGCGTCACCATACTTCGGCGGCGGATAAACAAACCGAGCTCCGCCGCGATGACACACGATCAGGGCCAGCTCGCTGGACCGACGAAGGGACAGATGGATGTTGAAGAAGACCGCGAACTGGTCCAAGATCCGGGGGAAGGCGGTGGCCACGTTCGCCTCGCCGAGGAAGTTCGACCAGGCCGAGGCATTCAAGTCGAAGACCACCACAAGCAGCTGGCGTGCCTCTGCGTAAGACGGGAGAGAGCAGGGGGGGAGGGGGGGGGCGGGGAGATGACCGAGACCTCCAGATGTTAGGGACAGGGGGGGGGGGGGGGAGGGGGGGGAGGGGGAAGTGGATCTGAAACATACGCGATGAGAGAATGCTGCTCGCGGCTGTGGTCAAGGCCCCGGGGTACCCGGATCCCGTATTCGGCAGGCGAGCCTGGGCGCTCATCCTCGAATGGCAGGGAAAGAGAAGAACGCAAGAAGGAGAAAGAGGAGGAGGGGGAGCTGGGGAGGGGGCGCTGTATGGTCCCCCAAGCGTCGGGCCTCCGAAAGGAGAGGACGCCCTTTTGAGGACCATGCCCGAGGCAGGCAACCGCAGCAGGCCGACTGCCAACGGATCCCTCGGCCTCGATCAGGCCCCGACTGTGGCGTATCAGCCGGAGGGCGGCGTTTCTTCGGGTTGCTGGTGCGGATCACACATCTTCGAGCAGGGGGATGCGCGCGTGTGTGTGTGTGTGTGGCTCCGTGTGGGCGCTGTTGGCGAAGACACACATACAAGTGCCGCTGTGTTTGGGCATGCGTTTTTTCTCTATAAGGGGCGTGTATTGTTTCCGAGTCATCTGGCGGCGGTGTGACCGAGGAAGGGGCATGCGCGCTCCCCGTGGCCTCCAGCGTTCACCAGGGGTCCTGGCGAACAGAGACCAGGTGAGAGAGCACACGCGCGCGACGGGAGAATCGAGCGGTTCGCGAGAGTGCACAATCATCTGGGGAGCGAAGGACACAGAGGGGGAGGGGCGATAAAAAGCACAGAACGGGCCCCCCCCCCCCCTAGCGCCGGAGGGAGACCTTTAGGATGGAACGCGGCACGCTGGAGTCGGAGCTGTTCCACACCGTGGAAACATTGAACACCGGGCCGCCATCAGCCGGGCCGTCGGCAGCCGGGCGGAAGGCCGTGAGCGCCTGCTCGAAATCCATCATGTTGCCGCCAACACCAAAGTAGTGGTTCTTGGCGGCGACCAGCGCGCAGGCATTCGGGTTTCCGCGGCTAAGGTGAGTCCAGATGAGCTGAATCTGCTTCTGATAGTTGGCCAGTGAGTAGATGGTCTCCGACAGGAGCAGAAGATCATACTCCTGGGTGGCCCCCTGGGAATCGACCAGCAGCGAGCTCAGGGAAGCCCAGTCGCCGGTGAAAAAGCGCGAGGGCAAGCCTTCCAGCACCGACAGCGGCAATTGGATCGGCTCGGTGGGGGCCTGGGTATCCGGCCGGCGGGCCACATTCAGCGCAATATTGGCAAGGGTAACCTGGTGGATGACATCGGCGTTCTGCAATGTGATGATCGAAGTTAGCTCATCTGCATATCAACGAGGTGAACGAAGGAAGAGAGAGAGAGAGAGAGCGCGCGCGCGCGAGAGAGAGGAGGGGAGGGGGGAGACACTTGACCAGGGAAAGCAGCAGTGCATGGAACCCGACGGCGGGAAGGGGCATGCCGAAATGGGCAGGAGCGAGAGATGAGGATGTCGTACATAGTCCTGGAAGTCCACCAGCCCAGCACCGCGAGTCAGCAGGAAAATCCCAGGCAAGGCGCTCCCGCAGCCGAGCTCGAGGACACGCGTGCTCGGGCCGATGGTCAGCTGCCCATCCGTGAGAAGGCCCTGAAGGTAGATCGTCAGATCGGTGGACGCCTCCCAGGACTTGAAGCCGCCCTCATAGACACCGGGCAGGAGATCCGACTGGGTGTTGTGCGTCAAAACGGCCGACTTGGTCGAGGCAGTAAAGGTAGACTCGAAGTCGACGGCTGCATTGTGGAGAGGGGAAGAGTGAGGAAGACGTGCTGACGAGGAGTGGAGCAATGGCCGCTGGTCGTACCATTGCGACGCCACAGGGAGATCCCCGGGGCGGGGGCGAAATCGTTCACGGTCACGGGAAAGAGGACTGTCTATCTCGGGCGAAAGGAACCGAAGGAGGGGCAGAATGACAGGGCGGGGGGGGGGAGGTGGCAGGTATAAACAGGGAGGGATGGAGCCAGGATTACGGTCGGTCAGTCGGCTGGTCAGGGTTCCGGGGTCACAGACACGAGGGAGCAGGCGCCGCGCACCGTGATGTTGGGTGTAAGCTGAGCAGCCGGATCCTCAGGAACGTCGGGGGTGGCACCATCACCGTGGGTCATGTTCATGGAGACCTCGGTGTCAGACATTTCCTCGTCAGCCTCATTGACCTGGAAGTTGAAGCGGAAGCCCGACATCGTGCAGGGCGGAGGGGGGGGCGAGGGGGGGGGGGCCAAAGGAAAGGGAGAAAAGGCGGAGCAGGGGGCGGGGGAGGGTGGAGAATCTGTGGCGTGGCCTGAGGGCTCCCTCCCCCGGCCCATGGCTCGATGAGAAGCCGAAAAAGGTTCACCCACCGCGCAGCAATCCCAACACGGCCGAGGGGCCTGTGGCGGCTCCCCGAGAAGCAGGCTCCCCCTTCGGCCCGGTCCCAAGGCAGCGACGCCAGGTAGGCGCTTTCGGCCAGGCCGCATTCGAGGGACACACATGGCAACATTGCGTTGGCAGTCGGCCGCCGCCTTTTCTTTGTCCACAAACTAGCCTCCGTGCTCGGGAGAGACAGCACAAAGCGGGGACCAGCAAGTCCTTCTTGGCTGTTTTTTTGTCCAACGCCCCCCCCCCCCCCCGTTCCCCCCCCCCCCCTCTGTTTCCCTCTCCCCCTACAGTTGTACTCCTCGTACCCTGACAACCATGCCACCGCTTGCCAGTGGGAAGGGCCCTTCGCATGTGGCGGCTTCCCCTCCTGCCCCTGTCGAGGCGAGCCTGACTCAGCTGCTGGCCGGTGCCGAGAGCCTCCAACTGCCAAGCGCCATCAATGCCGGACTTGTGCACTCATTTGCCACCCAAAGCGCTGTGCAGCCCTTTGCCTTGGGTATGAGCATGGACTTGAAGCACATTGAGGCGTCCGTGCGCGCGACCGAAGCCCTGCTCGGGCCGGCCGATGACTCTTGCCATGGCTTGCTCCAGGAGCGCGATGGCCTGCTCAGTGCGGCTGAGGCTCTGAACACCACTGTTGACCGACTTACCGCGCAGATGGAGGCCTGTGCGTGGCTCTCATTTCCCTCTGCCCCTGCCCTCCGCTTCCCCAACTTTCTTCTGCCCCCCCCCCCCCCCCCCCCCCCCGCACCCCGGTTACTTGTCACTCACCGCCCTCCTGCCTGCTGCAGTGGCCGCCACGGCGAAGCTCCTCAGCCCCGAGGCCCCCGAGTCGGTCTTCGATCGGACGTTCGTGGACCCCATGCAGCAGGAGATGCTCAGCAACGCCAGTGCCAAGTTGGAGCGCACGACTGCCGCCTTGGAGGCCCTGGACCAGCGCCTTCTCCATCTGGTGGCCAACCGCGATGTCATCACCTCTGCTCGGTGCGTGTGGCCATCAGCCCGGCTGGTCTTCCTCTTTGCCGCCCGCTCCATGGACAGCCTCCTGACGCCACGCATCCCTCTCCGCGTCCGATTTTTTTGATGCGCTTTTCCTTCAACACACGCAAACACAAACACGGCCACGTCATGCATTCACACGCGAGCAGCCAGGCCATGCTGACGACGGTCGACCAACGCCTGGCATCGGTTTCGCTCTTGGCAGACACGGTGGCCAGCTCGCTGGATGACGTGTCCGATCGCCTTGGACGCCTGAACCTTCAGAAGAACACCACCGAGGAAGGCCACAACACGGAGAGTCTCCTTCGGGAGGCCCTATTCAATAGCCTGGCTGTGTCCACCATGCCTGGCGGATTGGTCACTGCTGACGAAGCTTCGGCCACTGCCGCGAGCCCCCCTGCACTGACCCCGGATGTGACCCTGCGAACTGGGGCGCTGTTGCTCGGGGCCGCGCGTGATGGGCATTCGCGCATCACCACCACCCCCTTCCATCCTCTTGGGTCTTTGCTGTCCACCAGTGGCGAGCGCCCCCCCAAGCAGGCTCCTGGCATTGCCGCCACTGGCTACCTGACGAACAGCCAGTTCTACGATCTCTTTGACTCGGCGTCCGCCGACTCTTCGGCCGAAGGGAAGATCTCATTCCGCAAGCCTCCGCAACTGGCGGAATTCTATGCGACGGCCAATAAGGAGATGCTTCGCTCCCAGGCCGCCGCGAAGGAGAAGGAGCAGCAGCGCCTTCACCAGCAGCAGCAGCAGCAGCAGCAGCGCCTTTACCAGCAGCAGCAGCAGCAGCAGCAACAGCAGCAACAGCTGAAGGATGCCCAGTCTAAGGGCCTTTCAGATACGCTGCCACCACTCGGCGACTCGGCAAATGAGACGTCCCTGTCGCGACCCTTGACCCTGGGAGATTTACAGCCAGCGACTGGCCTATCAGGTAATGGTGTCAACCAGGCACTGGCCGCAGAGAAGGCCGCCGCCGAGAAGGCTGCTGCTGAGAAGGCCGCCGCTGAAAAGGCTGCTGCTGAGAAGGCCGCCGCTGAGAAGGCTGCCGCTGAGAAGGCCGCCGCCGAGAAGGCCGCCGCCGAGAAGGCCGCCGCCGAGAAGGCCGCCGCTGAGAAGGCCGCCGCTGAGAAGGCCGCCGCTGAGAAGGCTGCTGCTGAGAAGGCTGCTGCCGAGAAGGCTGCCGCTGAGAAGGCCGCCGCTGAAAAGGCTGCTGCCGAGAAGGCCGAAGCTGAGAAGATTGCTGCCGAGAAGGCCGAAGCTGAGAAGGTTGCTGCCGAGAAGGCTGCTGCTGAGAAAGCTGCTGCCGAGAAGGCCGAAGCTCAGAAGGCCACTGCCAATCAGACAGTCGCGGCTCCTACCAATCCTGTGCGACTCTCATGGGCTCTTCTTTCTTTTTCCCTCCTCTGCTGCCATTTCCCCTTGCTTCCTCTTGTTTTTCCGCCTGCCACTCCGGCCGCTAACATTCTACGCCTGCCGATCGGAAATAGCTTGCAGCATGGAATGCCCAGCCGGGTCGGCCAGAGCAGGGTGCCAGCACGCCATTCAACTCCCCTGGCTCCTCCGGGTCCTCCTCCATGTCCATGTCTGGCCTTGGGGCTGCGCTGGGTGATAATTCCAGCGGCATGAGCTCTCTGTCGACAACGGCCTCGCCGTCGCCCTTCGGCGCTGGAGCTGTCGCTCCTGGCGCTAAGACCAGTGCGTTTACGCCCGGTCCTGTTGCCAATCAACAGCAGCAGCAGCAGCAGCAGCAACAGCAGCAGCAACCGATGGGCTTCTTCTCCGGCTTCAATGCTCCTGGCGCCTCGGCCGGTGCCTCGCCCTTCGCCAAGGCCGCGGGCACAACTGCACAGCCCTCCCCCTTCGGTCAAGCTGCAGCTACGCCGGGTGCGCCTGCCTTCGGCACCTCGGGCCCCTTCAGCCAGGGTGCCGCTGCGGCCGGGCCTGGTGCCAGTGCTTCGCCCTTCTCTGTGGCGGCTTCTGGTGGCCAGGGGGCCGGTACATCGAGCAGCTCTCCCTTTGCCGCCGGCGTCGGCATGACTGCCGCTGTCACGCCGTCAACCAGCTTCGGAGGCACCCCGACCTTTGGGGCATCTGGCTTCGGTAACTCCGGCCATGGTCGCCTTGGGTCGAATGCCTCTCCATTTGCTTCCGCCGCCACTGCGGCTGCTGCTCCTGCTGCCGGTGCCCCGGGCGCGTCGCCCTTCGCCTCGGCAGCCGCCGGCGCCGGCACTTCCTCCTTTGCGGCCACTGGATCGCCCTTTGCCAGCGCCGCCGCTGGTGGCGGACCGGCCCCGGGTGCCGGTGCCTCGGCTTTCGGCGGCTCGCCCTCGCCCTTTAGTGGTCTTGGACCGGGTGCCGCGGCGCCTGGCGCCTCGCCGTTCGGCGGCGGCGGCGGCGGTGGCGCTCCCGCATTCGGCGCTCCCTCGGGCTTCAATAACTATCTCACCTCATCGATGGGCGGTCGAGGCTTTGGTGGCCAGGCCTCCGCTCCCAGTCCTTTCGGCGGCCAGCAGCAGCAGCAGCAGCAGCAGCAGCAACCATCTCAGGGCTTCGGTGCCTTCGGTGGCCAGGCTGCCGGTGGCGGCAACAATCCGTTCTCAGCGGCGTCCGGTGCCCCCGGCGGGGCCTCTCCCTTTGGGCCTACCAACACTCAAATGTTTGCGTGCGTGCTCCTTCTCCTATCCTCTCTCTCTCTCTCCCCTGGGCCCGCATCTCGTCACATTCCACGCAGACACGCTTTCAACCGGGCGTGATGGAGGTTTTCTCCCTACCTGCCCCCCCCCCCTCCCCCCCGCTCACGCAGTCTAACACCACCAAACGCAGTAATCCCGCCTTCACACAGGTTCGAAAGTGATCGACAAGAACAGGAGCCGTCCTTGACCCTTCCCCCTCCGAATTCGCGACTATCCCCCGCCGCGCCTCCGTTCCCCGCCCCTCTCTCTTCCCTGTCCCCCCCCCCCCCGCAAGCACATCGCCCCC
>NW_009242973.1:2836619-2837628 GCF_000388065.1 Fonticula alba | reverse complement strand
TGTCCTGGCGCTCATTGATCAGATGTGCGCACGCTTCCCACCCTTCTGCCCCGGAGACGTCCCCCCCTCCCCCCCCCCCCCCACCTCCCCCTCATGCTCTCGTCCAAAACCGGAAGTGCGACCAGGGACATGTGTGATGGGTGCCGGAGCATGTGTGTCTATTTGCATGTACAGAATGTGCGCCTGCGCGCTTGAGCATACGCGCAGGGGTGTCTGCAAGCCGCAAGGGGGAGGGGGGAAGGAGCGAGGGGGAGGGCGAGATGAAAGGGAAGGGCGAGAGACAAGGCTGGAAGAGGCGCGCGCCCAGAAGGCAGCGATGCGCGTGTGGCCAGCTCCTCGGGCGGGCCCACACACCTACTCGGAGATGGACCAGTTGGTCAGGTCGCAAGACATGGCCAGAGCATCTTCCCCATCCCCATAATACTTGTGTTCGGTGTCGAGGACCTCATAGCCGAGGGTGTCGCGGTAAAGGGCCAGTGCGGCGCGATTGGAGCAGCGAACGTGCAGCGAGACCTTGGACGCATTGTAATTCGAGGACATGGAGTGCACTGTATGCCACAAACGCACAGTGGTGGAGTGTGTCAGAGGAGGGCCAAGACAAAGTGGGAAGGGAAGCATGTGCAGCCAGCAAAATGGCAGGAACATGGAAGGCGGCAGGCACGCACTCGACTGCTCCATCAACTTGCGAGCCAGGCCAAGGCGGCGATGCGAGCGCAGCACGGCCACCGAGGTGATGTGGCCCACCGGGCCAGCGGGGGTAGGGGGGGCAGTGCCAGCGGTAGTTGTGGCAGGGGTGTCATCATCGAGCTTGGCCAGCACGTAACCCACGACCTTGCCGCCGTCGGTCTCGTCCACCGCCACGAAGGAAAGCGACGGCCAGGACAGGTGGTGGTACATGTAGTACTTCATCTGGTAGTTCTCCGGCAGACAGGACATGTTGGCGTTCTGCATCTCGACCAGCTCCTCAACCTATTGAAGGGGGCAGCAGGAGGGGGGCCGGCGGGGGGAG
>NW_009242973.1:2834530-2836609 GCF_000388065.1 Fonticula alba | reverse complement strand
AGAGTCCCGTTGGGGCCCATGAATTGGCATATAGAACGATTGCATCCGTTGGGACACGACTGACCACTCAAGCTCCCGGTCCTCCCGGAGCTGGTGTGCGCGCGTGTGTACTGTAGGGGGGGGGCGGATATGGGGGAATGTGCTATCGCCGTAGGGCGTCTTTCCTGACCAGTTCCGGAACCCCGCGTCTTCGTAACTGAGCAGCGAGGCAGGCGGGCCAAAGAAAGCAGGGGAAAGACCGGGGAAGAGGGAGGAAGAGAGCGGAAGAGAGCGGAGGAGAGGGAGAGAAAGAGAGAGAGGGAGAGAAAGAGAGAGAGGGAGAGAGAAAACCGACCTCGACCGGAGAGGGAGTGATCTACACACCAAGCCACCTTCCCCCCCCTCCCCCCCCTCCCCCCCCTCCGCCAACTAAGTTGCCACCACCCTCGCCTCTCCGCGCCGCCTCGTCACTTTCCTCTGCCTGCCTATCCATCATGTCTGCCCCTACCCCTGCCCCGATGACCGAGCAGCAGCTCAAGGCCGACGTTGAGCGTCTCTCTCAGCTCACTCAGGGTGCGCTGGATGTCCCTTCGCTTTGATGCGTGTCTGCGCAGATGCATTGCCCCCTGTTTCCGCTGACCTGCATTTTTCACCTTCCCCGCTCCTTTCTCCCCCTCCCCTGGCCACATAGATCTCTCCGACTTCGTGGAGCAGCGCCAGGTCCTCCAGCGTCAGCTGAACGAGTGCCTGACCGTGAAGAAGGTTCGCCTCACATCCGCACCCTTGCTTTTCCATGCCCCTCTCGAACCACGCTCACCAGTCGCTGGCGTTGAACATCCGATTGCCTTGTGCAACCCCAGGAGTTCGACCTCCTTCCCCCCAACGACGAGGACCCCGGCGATATGGTCTACAAGATGGAGAACAAGCGCCTGGTCTCCCTCAGCCTGGCCGAGTCTCGCCAGCAGCTGGAGCGCCGTCTGAAGTTCCTGGAGGAGTCCTCGTGCGCACTTGCAACTTGAATGCCCTCAATCCCCCTGCGCTGCCCCTTGTCGCTTTTTTCTCTCTAATTTGCCCTCCCCTTCTCTCTTTGTCCTTTTTTTCCCCCCTCGTGCTCGGTATTTCACCCCAACTTTGGGGGGGCGATCCACGCAGCGAGCGTCTGGAGAAGCAGATCCTCGCTCGCGATACTGAGCGCAACAACCTGGTTCGTGTCGCGCCCTCCCCCACTCAGCTTCACACACACACACACACACGCACACACGGGCATAGGCCCATTCTTGCTTTCTGACCCCAAAATACCCGCCCAACTCGCAGCTCCTCAAGGCTCCCCAGCTTCGTGCCTACCTCAACCGGGCCAAGTAAAGGCCCCGTTGGTGACTTCCCCCCCCCCCCCCTCCGAGGCTACACGCGGGCCCTCTTGGTCCTCTCGCGGAGCACATCCATGCGCGCCTTGCCAGTGATCACAGGGCATACTCCCCTGTCCTACTTCAGCGGTATCCACACTCCATCGAACAGAGGATGCCCCTCCCCCCCCCCCCCCCCGCCCTTTCAATATACCAATAAGTCCCCCAGAGCAAGCGTGTGCCGGAAGCCAGCGAGAGGGGAGACTGCCCGCGCCGGAATCGTTGGCACTTGAGCGTCCGTTGCTCCCTGCCGCGATCCTGGCCGACATCGAACCTCCGCCAGCGGGGAGTAGTAATCCCAATTATCAAGTGCCAGCCTGAAAGGGGGGAGGGGGGAACACACACACACACACACACACAGGGCATCTCGATACTTTTGACAAACTGCTCGATCTCGTCTGCCTTCCATCTCGCGTCCCTCCTCCCCTTGCCCGGTGCCCGACTTCCTGATGAGCGATGCGCCCTCGCCTTCGGGCGACTCCGAGACGCAACCCACGCACTCGGAGAATGCCCCCTCCCCCGGCGGCCTGCCACTACACAATGTGACAGCCCCGAGACCGGCCAATGCCCTGGACATGATTGCAGGCGCCATTGCCGAAGCGGTTTCCGAGTTCCGGTACAAGACCCTGACATCCATGTGTGCGGATCTGGCTCTCATGTGCTGGGAGGCCTTTTGTCCTGACCCCATCCCCCCCCC
>NW_009242973.1:2827058-2832127 GCF_000388065.1 Fonticula alba | reverse complement strand
GGGGAAGGCAGCCGATACGCGCGCGATCCCTCGCGCCCCTGCCCCCCCCCCCCACACCCCCCCCGGCTCCGCCTCGGCCCCTCCGCCTCTCTCTCGCCTCCACCTCGCAGGACGTTTCTCTCCGGGGAGAGGAAGTAAAAGTCCATGCCGAGATGCTGGGCCGTCCGGTGGGACCACTTCGGGCGAGGCAGCCGGAATAATGCCTGGAGAGGCGATCATGAGTAGGCGTGATCAGCCACCCACGGAAAGAGCGTCTCCAAGATTTGAGCCAATATTTTTGCGATGTCCCTCTGTTTGGATTAAGGCTGGCGCCCCGGCAAGAGAGGGCCTTGCCACAGACACACACATACACGCACATACACGCACCCACACGCTTGTCATCCCCTCCTGCGTATCAATGCACATCCGTCGGGATGCGGCTAGGTCGGGCTCGATGTTGCCGGGGCCCGTGTCTTCCTTTCTATCCCTGGCGCTGGCAGCCCCCTGGCAGGGAGGCCGGCAGGTGCGGGGCGGGGGGGTCGTCGGGGACCGGGGCCGGGGGGGGGGGGGGGGTGGGGGGGGGGGGGGGGGGCTGGGGGGGGGGGGGGAACCAGGAGCCAAAGTAGGCACCCCAGCCGGGCAGTCTTCGAGAATGGGTGGCAGGAGTACCGATGGCTCTCCAGCCCTTGACGCACCCATGGCCAGTCTGTCCGATTGCACCGGGGAGGAGGGAGGAAAAGTGCCCCCCCGCTGGAAAAGGCGACCAAGCCGTCGACACCCCATCTCCACATGCAGCTCCACTCCTCTCTATCTCTCCCTGTCCCTCTCGCCTTCTCCCTTTCTCCATCTCCTCTCCACCCACCCGCCCCTCACTCGCAAACACTCAATCCACATGGGCTGCAATCAGAGCACCCAGAAGGGTGCGCAAATGCCCCGACCATCATCGGCCCTGTTCCAGTCTCTGCCTTTGATGGAAGCTGACCACATTAGCCCCTTCCCTTGGCTCTCCCACTGGCCTCTCGCGACACACAGGCACCACTCCCTCGGCCCATGCGGGTGGGGGCGAAGGGGGGCGTGCCCGATCCGGCACCACCGTCGGCCTCCCGGCCTCGCAGACCACCGCCATGGGCGTGGCCTCAATAAACCGGTGCGTTTGCCCCGGTTCGCCTGAGCCGTGTCCCTGTCCCTCCCCCCCCCCTCCCCCTCTCTGCCTCTCACCCCTCGAAGCGCCTCTGACATCTGCGATGGACGCCCCCTACTATGCGGCCCATGAACACCGGCCCCAGTCCGCCGGTTTCCAACATGGACGGCATCGCTGCATCTTACACCGATCGGCGGACAGGAGATGCCGACTTCTTGAGGAACCTCGTCGCCCAGACATCCAAGTACGAAGGAACCACCCATGGTCGCCGCGATCTTCGCTGGTCATTTGTACTCACACCCTAGCCGGCGATGAAAGTAAATTCATGGAAGCTGTCCAAACCCAGGAAGACATGCCACTGGCGCCCCAGCCGCCGGCCCCTCCGGCCCAGACACTGATCAGCTTCGATCCACTCCCGCCAAATGCTTTGGTGGCCCATGGACCGGTTCGCTACCAGCACTCGCATGGCCTGGCATACTCGCATCATGGGCATGCGCATGGGCAGCCGGCCCTCCTTGAGATCGCCGTCAGTCTCGACCTGGCGGCCCGCTTTAACTCCGCCCTGGCCACCTCGGTTGCCCCGTCCAAGGACGCGGATTTCCTGAGCATTGCCCCGGCTACTTCCCAGCAGGCCGCGCCGCTGGACCCCTCTCGCTCGGACCTCATGGCCACCGAGATGGACTTCATTGCCGTGCGTTTGCTCCATGGGCTTTCCCATCCTCAAGTCAATGCGCCGCTTGCTGTACCTTCCACATGCCTGTCCTCTTCATTCCTCCTCACCCCGCCTCCGCCTCCCGCCTCCCGCCTCCCGCCTCCCATTGATGCAACCCGTGCGTGTGTGCTTGTGTGTGTGATCTTTGAACATGCGGATTCTCCCCACCCCTGCAGCTTGACGATGCCATTGGCCGGATCCTCCAGGCAGCCAACTCATCGCCAAACGCGCATCACACCTCGGCCCCCGCACTCTGGCACGTTGAGACAGGGTCGCCTTTGGTGGTGCAGATGCCGGACCTATTTTAGTGCGGAGAGGGGCCCACCCACAGTGTGTGTGTGTGGCCGTTGGAGAGGCGTGAGGGCTCAATGGACTCCAGTCAGGCAGTTCCATCCTGCGGGTGCTCCCCCCCCCCCTTCTTCATGCCTCCCCAGCCTCCTCCTACGCTTGCCCTTGAAAATATATACACACGCGTGTCGCGCAACTGAAGCATGCACTGGGAGCCCACTTCTTCCTCCTCTTCACTCCCAGCTTCGGAGCCCAGCCATACGCGCCCAAGCCCAAGTCTGTGAAAGGGAAAACGTGTCCAATGCCCCCACCCTTGGTGTTACTCAACAGGCAGAAGGGCTTACACGTTCATCCTGCACACACACACACACACACACACACACACACACACACACACACACACACACACACACACATCCACGAGAACAACGGGAGAGAGATATAAGGTGGGGTTTTCTCATTTTTTATCTTTTTCGATTCTGAAATTCCGACAATCGAGGCAGGAGGGGGACGCGGTCATAAACAAAGCCGGGAAGGAGGGGCACAGGGAGGTCGGGAAGAGGAGAGAGGGAAGAGGGGGGGGGGCCAGCCACAGTCCTCCGCATGTGGAGAGGGAGAGGGGAGCCAGGAAGGAGAGGCTATGCTACAAGTAAGGACAGTTGGTTGTGAGGGGGGAGGGAGGAGAGCGGGTGTGCGCGGCAGTAGGAGGAAGGAGGTCCGAATGGGGAAGGGAGGGGAAAGAACGCGCAAGGCGCCTCTCTCACCCCATCAGACACCAGCATCCCGCCCGCTGGCGCGCGGAGCGCCAAGGCATGTGCACACACGGAGCGTGCATAGGTGGGGGGGGGGGGCGTGCACATGCGCATGGCAGCGGAGAGCAGCGGGCCCGGCGCAGGCAGGTGGCCAGCTTAAAGGACAGCGGCGTAGTATACATATGGCCGGGAAGCGCCGCCTGGGGGAGGGGGCCGCATGCTTTCGGACAAGGCGTGGATGGGATGGGAAGAGAGAGAGAGAGAGAAGGGGGGAGGAGAGGGGGGTCCCCCCCCCCAATATGTAGAGGAGGGGGCAAGGGGACCATCCAACGCCGAGTTGAATATGAAGGCGCGTCGTCTGCGGAGATCGGAATTGAAAGAGGGGCGAAGAGAGAGACGAGCAGGTGGTGCTCCAGCGTGGAGAGCGCGGGCGCGGAAGCGCGCATGTGTGACATGGCGCGTGCGAAACCACCAGGACACTAGGCGATGATGGAGACAGAGGCACACATACACATGCGCGTCCGGCGCACAGCCCCACGGGAGCATGTCCCTGCGGAAGGAGGGGGGAGAGGCAGAAGGCAGGTCGCAAGCGCAAGGGAAGAGTCGGCAGGGCTGTCACCTCTGGCAGAAGGGGGCACCCGCGCGGGCAGGGGGAGGGGGGGGGGGCACATGTCGATGGTGCAGCTTTGACCGAAGAAGCATGGCCACCAGGGGACCGGAGGATGGCATTCTGCGCGAGGCGTCGCGCTGTGACGGAGGCCACGGCGCGGCAGGACAGACGAGAGGGAGGAGAGCCGACCAGGGGAGGGGGACGTGCGCAGACGTGCCCTCGGAAAGAGGAGGGGGAAAACTCAAGGACCAGTAGAGAGAGAGAGAGGGGAAGCAGCCAAAAGGGCGCAGGAGCGCGGACCGGCCGGCGAGACCAGTGGCGGTATTGGCTCCAAGGAGAAAGGAGCAGGCGGGGGCGGTGGGGGGGGACTGTGATGAAGCTCCCATCGGAGTCAGCAGCCACAAGAGCCAACCCAAATACGCGCATATGATCGGGCGCTGTGCGCGCTTGCAATGATGATGGCGGCTCAGGAGGGGGTGTTGTTTTTTTGGTTTTGGGGAGGGGCGGGGGGGGGGGGAGGGCCCAGTACTTGCACAAGCAGGGGCCCGCCCGCCCGCCCGCCCCCTGTGCTCGGCGCGCGGACTGCTTGCAACCGGCGGCAGACACCGCCGCTCTTGGCCTTCCCCGCCACCGGAAGGAGGAGAGGCAAAAGCGAAGAAGGCGGGTGGCTTTGTCGAGAGAAGACAAAGCGGGCAAGCGGCCAGAAGCTGTCGGCGGGAGCAGATGGTGGAGGATGGAAGAGTGAGGCGCGCTGTGCCCCCGCCTCGTATCCCAGGCTCGCGCTGATCTTCTGCACAGCGGTCGCCACGGGAGACAGAGAGGGGGGGGGAACAAGGAGCAACACATGTCGAGTGAAGGATGGAAATGCAGAGGAAGAACAAGGACAGGTCCGGAGACGGCACCCTCTCTCACGAAGCGAAAAACGACCGGGAGATAGGGGCATGAAGGAGAGGGCGAAGGCGGGCGTGAGGGCCGGCGGCCCCTACTTCCTCTTCGCAGAGAGAGGAGGAAAAGGGGAACGGCAGTGGCGCCTTGTCACAGCTGGCAGAAGGGGAGGGAGGGGGGGAGAGAGAGAGGAGGGGGAGGGGGCAGCGCAGACAAGCCCATACATCAATGAATCGACGAGCCACTGGTGCCGGCAAAGAGGGAGTTGACCGCGGCAATGGAGCCATGAAGATTAAGGCCGTAGATGTGGCCGGAGAACTTCTCGGCCTCCAGGGAATCCTCAAAGAAGCGGCTGCGGATGGCGAAGAAGGCCAGTGAGGTGGTCAGGCTGTCGGAGCCGGCCTGGTGCTGCTGACCGACCAGCGACAGCTGCAGGTAAGTGGCCAGGTCCTGGAGGCCACCACGGATGGGAGTCGCCGTGCGAACGCTCCGCATGATATACTTGATGTCATAGATCCAGGGGAAGAACAGGCGGATGAGGCGGAAGAAGTCGGCCTCGTTGTCTGGCAGCTGCTGGGCCGTGAGGGCACGCAGCAGGTAGCCGAAGTCATACATCCTGTGTGTGAAAGGGGGGGGGTGTGGAAGTGATGACGAAAGGTCAGACCGAGATGAACGGAGAGGAGAGAGAGAGAGAGAGAGAGA
>NW_009242973.1:2825218-2826758 GCF_000388065.1 Fonticula alba | reverse complement strand
AGAGAGAGAGAGAGAGAGAGAGGGAGGGGGGGAGGGAGCAGCATGGGGAAGAGCCAAAAGGAAGAAAGGGAATTAGCAATCGAAAAAAGGAAGCCCTGGGGGGAAGGGGCGGGGGAGGGGAGGAGCGACCAGCAGAATTCCCACAAAAAGGGGGAGAGAGCACGCACAATGGTGATGAAGGGATAGTCATCGATGAGGTTGCGGAGATTGGCCATCTCCTCAACCAGGTTGTCACACCAGACATCGATGATGATGGGCTTCTTCGGGTGGTCGACCTCGACTGGGAAAAGTGGAGAAATTGAAGAGGGGTGCGCGGGTGGGACAACAGGGCGTGTGTGTGTGTGAGGAGGGGGAAAAAAGACAGGAGGACATGGCGCCACGGGCGTGGGAAGAGCTGGATATACACGTACTGGCCTGGGTTGGCTGCTGGACATGGAGCAGGGGAGCACCGCCGGTGCCAGCACCAGACAGGACATTCTGCTGGCCAGACACCAGGATGCCCTGCGGCGGGGCGACCGATGAGGCGGCGGCCGCCGCCGCCGAGGTAGAAGTGTTGGCACCGGTGACCAGGATGCCGGGCTGCTGCTTGGCCATCGGCGCCGGGACAGCGGTCGACTGGGACAGACCCGAGGCATCGTGCGAGCCGGCAGGCAAAAGCAGCGGCCCTCCAGACATGAACTGCATACCGCCGGCTCCGGGGGCTCCCGGGCCCGAGTGCGCGCCCATCAGCATCGGATGTGCGGCATGCGGATGTGCGGCATGCGGGTGCGCGGCATGCGGGTGCGCGGCATGCGGGTGCGCGGCATGCGGGTAATGGTGGGAGGAGAGCATGTGGGATGGGTGCTGGAGGTGGTGATGCTGGGAAAACCCATGTGTCTGAGAGGAGGGGGCCAGAGGTAGCGACGGTTGGCCGTGATTCATCAGGAGCTCGGCGGAGGGGCCGGAGGACACCGCAGGGAAGCGTGAGGCGCCGACGGGGAGAGAGCGCTGGCTTCAGCGGGGAGGCAGAAGCACAGCGTGAGGGCCAAACACCAGGATGAGGGAGGGGGTGGAGGAGGGAGGGGGAGAGGGGGGGCGGGGAGAGAGGGCGCGGGCGCGCTCTCAAAGGGGGAGAGAGGGGAAAGGGGAGACCGAAGAGAGGAGCCAGTCTGCCAAGGGGGGGGGGGAACTTAGCTGAGGCAACTCGAAACAGGAGAAGAAGCGGTGCGCGGGACTCGGAGAGGGCTGGGAGAGTCGTCGGCAGGGGCAAAGAACATAGCGATGGGCGCTCTGTGGCGGCGGGAGGGAGGGGGGGGGGGAGGGAACAAAGTGGCAGAGGGCGGAGGTCAAGGTTAGGAGGATGGCAAAAGTGGTCCCTGGCAGCGTGGCGGAAAGGACATACATTTCGGCGGCCAGCGAAGGGGAGGGAGGGGGAGGGGGGTTATTGGACGAGCACCCAGGACAGGGGGCTCATAGAGGTGCGGCGCGTGCTTAATGCGGCTCGTGTGCGCAAAGTGCAGGAGGGAGGGGGAGGGGGAGGAAGGAAGGCGAGCTCAGGTAC
>NW_009242973.1:2817780-2824379 GCF_000388065.1 Fonticula alba | reverse complement strand
GGGGGGGGGGGGGGGGGGGCGCGGGCAGAAAAGCGCGGGGATCCTCCCCACTCACACACACACACACACACACACGGGCCCGTTCTCCCCGCCCCCAGGGTATGGAGAGTCCGAGCGACCGAGCACCCACGCAAGAGGCAACACATTTCGAGATTTTTCCCTGGCCTTCAGGTTGTGTCCCGGAGAGAGAGGCCGGGCAAGCGCCGAGATAAGAGTGCCGGTGCATCCCGGCGCGATTGCTTGGCCTGGCGGCGCCCGGGGCTCGCCGGGCCGGTGAGTCGCGGGCGTTCTCGAGGCGAACACACATCCGGGGGGGTGGAGAAGAGAGTCACAAAATGGAAGACCCCGCGAAAGGGGGAACGAGCGCGAGCGACATCTCCCCGGCGCATGCTCAAGCCCGGGGGCTTCCGCGGGAAAGGGGATCTTTTTTTATAACACCCAATATCAAACCAACCTCGAGTTTCGGCCCTTTCCTCGCCGTCCTCTCGCCTTTGAGAGACATGCCAGCGGCCCGACGCGGCCGCCCAGTCATGGCCAGGCAGCCCCCGCCCTCCAGCTGACGAGGCTGCTGAGAGAGGCCTTCTCCGCTGGCTGGAGGGGCCGCACCGCTTCACGCTCCTCCAACATCCCTGACCTCTCGGGCCCGGCCGAATGGGCCGAAAAATCTGTGCTCTTGCGCGCGCGCGCGCGCGCGCGCGCGCGCGCGGGGGCAAACGCCCACAGCCGGTATGCCCTGAAATGGGCCTGGCGCTCACTCGGAAGGGGCGCGCGGGGGCCGGGGGGGCGGGGGAGGCAATATGTCACCCCCACCAGGGCCGGGACACCATCCGAGGGCATGGACGGGGGCCGGTTTGTCTGCATGAGTGCACGCGCAAGGGCGGGGCGACCCAGGCTGACCACCCTCTGTCGGGGCCCGGGAGGGGCGGCAGCACCTCTCAACAGGATAAATAAAATAACGCCGTGCAGCCGCGCCGGGGTGCTGGAGGGGGGAGGGGGGGGGGGTCATGCTCGAGCACAGGATGGGCTCGAGGTGAATTAACATTCCCTCCGGACCTGGCCGCCGGGAGCCGAAGGCACGCGCGTGTGCGCACTAACAGGCATTGGGCCCCCCACTTCGTCAATGGGTCGGGGGTGCCCGGCAGGGCATCATCCCGGCTCGGCGCCACCCGCGCCCGGTTTCTCCCTCAATGTCCGCAAGACCCTTTGAGGTGCGAAAAGTGGCTCAGTCCCGTCGGCGGGGGGGGGGGGGGGGCCACAGCGAAGGTCCTGAAGGGGTCCCTCCTGCAGCACCGATCGGTCCCCCCGGGATCTGCGCGCCCCGGTCAGCGAACACAAACCGCGGTGCAGGCCCGGCGTTCAGAAGGGAGGGAGCCGCCAGGCACCCGCACTCCCGCCCCCCGGGGGCGGGGGGGGGGGGGGGGGGAACAGGGAAAGGGGCAGGTGTGAGGGGCGGTCCCGAGCTGTCCCTGGGGTTAGCTGAGCCCTACTCTTCGGCCGAGGTACAATAATGGCATTCGCATATCAGATGTCTTTCGAAATCACACCGATCAATGCGCTGGCTTGTTGACAGTTTGGCAACCGATCTTTAGTCGGCGATTGCACCAAGCTCGTTCTGGTGACCTGGGCCCGTAGGAAGGCGGATCAAGGTTGGTCCCCCCTGGCGCTCTGGTCCACGTCCCCCCCCCCCCCCTCCCCCCTTCCGCCTCGCACCCCGCACTACTGGCCCTTCTGTTGTTGGCGTAGTGGTGTCTGCCCGAGAACACCGGGGGGAGAGGGAGGGGAGAACAATCTTGTTCAGCATGGGGCTGCCCTTGTTGTCGGCCGGGAGCTAGTGGGACGGGCCTCCGGCTTGCCCCTCTCTCTCTCTCTCTCTCTCTCATACCTGCCGCTCCGATCAGAGCTCCGTGGAGGGTTGTTTTTTTTCTCTGACGATCGTCGCCTGAAAGACCCTGGGGAATCCCCTGTCATGGGGCCGCCCCACTTGAGCAGGATGGCTCGTTGGGAATCTTTTTCGGTCGGATCTCCATCTCCTTGCAGACTCCCTGACTTCCAGCGCTCTTCCTTACCTTCCCTTCTTGCCCCCCCCCCCCTCCCCCTCCCCTCGCCTCTCCCTCCACTGGGCACCCGCTGATCTGCCCCCCTCCCCTTTCCCCTCCCCTGGATCGCTCGCTCTCTCTCCCTCTCTCGCCTCCCCCTCTCTCGCCTCCCCTCTGCCCGCCCTCTCCAACCATGCCCCGGCACGGCGATGACGGTGATGCCTCCCCAGCGCCGGGCACTCCTGTCACCACCGATGCCTCGGCAGCCACCGGCGGCGGCTGGTGGTACAGTGCCCTGTCGAAGGCGGCCGAGGTTGCCGCATCCGCCGCGTCCCAGGCCTCAGCGGCGGCCCAGAGTGCCGCACTAACCATCTCCCAGCTGGATGCCGCGGCGCTGGATGGATGGACCGAAAGTGAGTTCCCCGACCCCCTCCCCTCCGGCGGGATGACCGAGCACGAAGATGTCACCATCCTCGCCAGCAGTCCGATCGCGCCCATGAACGACATGTCCACCGAAGGGTCGGATTTGTCGGGCGACCCGGATCATGTCGACACCTCCGGTGGTTTCGGCGACCTGGGTCTCGGGCTTCTATCTTCGGCTACCCTGCTCGCCGGGCGCGCACGTACAGGCCTCTCTTTCATGGCCGCATCCCTCCTTGCAGATGAGGACGAGGATGCCGACCAGGCCCCGGCCCACCACCCGCACCCACCGCAGCAACAGCCACAACAACCGCCGGCATTCGAGCAAACCGCCGAGCCAGATGTTGACCCAGCCGACATGCGGGCCGCCGTTTCCGATGCCGCCGCCGCCATGGCGCCTCCACCCCTGGACACGGATTACACCATGCTCATGGATGCCGGCTTTTCCGGCGGTGTGTTCCTCTCACAGTCCAGCCTCCGACCAGATGGCCAGGATCCCATTGAGCTGGCTGTCACCGAGGCGGCCGACGTCTTCCGAGCCTGGTACGGAAACACGCTGGAGCGCCTGGCCAATGATCCCCGCTCGCAGGTCCTCCTCGAACGCATCAACCAGGCCGGACGCCAGGTGTTTGCCGGCCCCGCCGGAGCTGGCGCTCCTGGGTCCTCGTCCGGCAGTGCGGCGGCGGTGGCCGCGGCGGCGGTGGCCGCCGCGCGCGCACCTCCATCCGACGAATTGCTGGCCCTACTCGATGCAGCGGACGATGCTTCGGTGGATCGAATCTTCCGGACTCCGGCGCAACTCCTCCGCGACCCGGTTTTCGCGGCGATTGCCCCCCCACCGGACAGTGGTCTGGAGCCCATCACCGCGGAGATGGCTGCCGCCGGCTTCGGGCGGCTCAAATTCATCCTGGCCTACGCCTTTCCCCCCGGCGCCGCGGGAAGTGGCGCTGCGCCCAGCACGGCCGAGACTCTCTCCGCGCCTGGGGCCTCCCTGGCGGCGCTCGATTCCGCCGACCTTTGTCCGCATGATTTGGTCTTCCTCCGCCATCTGGCCCGGCTGCGAGTTCGCCGAGCCGATCTGGATGCCCTCTTCCGCCGTCTGGTCCCGGCTGTGGTGAAGGACGAGCTGGTTTGGTGGGCACGCGTTTGGTGGCTCCTGTTGGCTGGTCGTCTTCAATCGCCCGAAATCCTGGCCCTCCCGGGGGACGAGCTCCGCCGCTTCAACATCCTCGGCACGTCGCTCTTCCACCCGACTCCCGGCGGGGTGGAGGATTGCGCCCCGCACGATGGCGCGGGCGTCCTCCCGCACCAGGAGCCCTCCTCGGTGGCGACGGATCCCGCCCCGACGGGTGGGGATTTCTTCGCCGGCATTGCTGCCTCGGATGCCCCTCTCGCCCGGCTCGGGTCTTCCATCGGCAACATCCTGTCCAGCGGCGAGGCCCGACAGAGTCTCTTCAACAATGCCTCCACCGCCCTGAGTAACTCTCTGGCTTCTTCCATTTCCTCCTTCTCCGGGTTCGCCTCGTCGCTGGGAGCCGCCCTGCCGGCCGCCGCGGCCAGCGCCTTCATCATGGACGACCAGGAGGATGCCGGCTCGAGCCCGCAGATGGAGGCAATCATGGATCCCATGATGGCCCGCATTCCAGCCGGCGGCGATGCCGGCCCGAGCCAGCCCCTGTCGGAGGCGCTTTCCGACGGCGAGTCGCCTCCCAGTGTCCCTCTTGATTTGCATCCGGAGATGACCGCCCAGGACCTGACACCCACTTTGCGGCCGGTCCCGGCGTCGTCCTTGCAGCCGATCGACACGCAGCTGGCCGCCGCGGTTCCCGCCCTGAACATGGCCACCGCCACGGCCACCGCCACGGCCACCGCCTCGCCCGCCACCACGCCCGCGGTGCTGTCGGCTTCCACAATCGCAGCCAGCCCTGGCGCGGGAGCCCCCTCGGCCATGGACAGTCCGGCCGGCACCAATGCCCAGGTTGCCACACCGACCCTGGTCCAGTCCCAAGCCGAGCTCGGTCCCTCCCCATCGGCCGGGGCGACCAGCACCCCGGCGGCGCCCAGCTCGCCGGCCTCCTCGGCCGAGTCTTCTCCCCATGGAGGGAACCTCTCATCGTCTCCGCACCTGATCCACTCGGCGGATTCGGCCTTCCGGCAGCCGGCCGGCGGCAGCGCGGAGTCGGCTCCTCCGCGCTCGGCCTCCACCTCGGGCACTGACCTGGATGTGGATCTCGGGTCGGACCTTGGGTCGGACCTTGGGTCGGATCTCGGGTCGGATCTCGGGTCGGATCTCGGGTCGGACCTCGACCTGGATCTGGATTCCGATGGGGACCTGCTGACAGGGGATCCGAGTTCCATGTCGACCTTCTCCTCGCTGAGCTCTACCACCGGCAGCGGGGCCGAGTCCTCCTTCGTGGAACTGGTTCGGGATGGATCATTCAACTCCGCCGCTGGAGCTGGCACCCAGTCGACTTCCTCTCCTGCCGACCCTTGACAGATGGGCCATTTGTCCCGGAGTGCCCCAACATGTAAATGTATATGTATGTATGTATGTATGTGTGTGTGTGTGTGTTCGAATTCACTCCCAGCCCCCTCTCTTTAGCTCTGCCTTCCCAACCCTGCCGCCCAGGTTGACTGAAAAATACATCGATCCCCATGGGAATGTCTTCCACCGAGTGGGAAGAAGAGTGTGTATTTCCCATCTCCGGAGATAAAAGATGGAGGGAGGGAGAGGTGGATGAAAAGCGGGGAGGGGGGAGGCCAGGAGGCGGCCCCTCTTTTCTTTACATAGCAACAATCCCCGACAGGTTCGAGTCCGGAAAGGCCGGGAGGTACTCCACCTCGCGAGCGACCACCGGAAGGCGATCAGCAATGGCGTCTAGGTCAATGAGGGCCTGGATGTCCAGCGGCCGGGAGCCGGCAACCACGGCATTGGCCGCGCTGGCCGTCTGCCCGCTGCCAATGAGCAGGTTGTCGTCGAAGAGCGCCGACCATGAGGCCTCACGGATGACAGTCTCGCGGAGGACCCCGCGCGCCGGGTCATCGGTGGCCATGTGGATGCGGGTGTCGAAAACCCGCGCACGAACCCCATCGATGCGCACCGCACACCGGGCCAGGATGAAGAGCCCGTCCGGCATGGCACGCGCGCGAATGCCGAAGCGCACATGCCCATTGTCATGGAGCTCATCATCATAAAGATGCAGCCACTGGGGGCCGGTGTGGAAAAGCAGGGGATCCGGCCGGGAAAGCCGTGCGACATCCAACTCCCGGGCTTCGGTGGCGAAGGGGGAGGACGCGCGCGAGGAGCTCGACCAGCAAGGGTCAGCCAGGCATGCGGTGGCCGCCTCGGCCAGGGTGCTCGGCACCGGGCGCATGCGCTCGGCGAACGGCCCCGGCAGGACCAGCGTCCCCCGATAGCGCGAGGCGTACGTCCAGTCGTGCTGCGGGACCTCGGTCAGCCAGCTGCCAGGGGCTCCGGGATCGGTGGTGGTCCCCGGGGTGGTGGCCGACACTGAGGCCGACTGGGCCGCCGGATCCTCGGCCACCAGGGCCGGGGACACATCCTCCGGCGTGGACTCCGCCGTTTCGGAGGTGGTGTTCCCCTGGAAGAGGGCCTCCCGGGCGCTGGCCCACTGCGAGGCGTAGGCCACCTTCTCGACCTCCTCGTAGTTGGCTCCATCGGCGTGGGTCTTGGCCGCTTCCAGGGCCAGGTGGTTGGGCACATGGCGCAGGGCGTCGATCGCGCGGAAGGCCAGAGAAAAGCCGCCCGTGGTGGAGATGCAAATGGAATTGTTGGGGAAGACCATCTCCGGCAGCGGGAGGTCGAGCTCCTCAGTGAGGCTAGCAATGAGCGGGACAAATAATTAGAAGGTGCAAATGCGGCGTGCGTATACATATATACATGTGTGTGTGTGTGTGTGGGGGGGGGAGGGGGGATAAGGCAAGCAAGTGAAGAGACACATGGGAGGCGAGCGCGCACCGGTCAACCTCCTGCGAACACATCATCGGTCCGCGGTTGAGGGTAATCGTCCACTCGTCATTCAGGTTGAAGACCACTTCCGGGGCGGTGGGCACCGTGCCAGGGATGGGGCCAGAGGTTGTCATACTGATATGAAAGGAGCAAGAGACGAGGTGGGGGAGGGG
>NW_009242973.1:2817052-2817721 GCF_000388065.1 Fonticula alba | reverse complement strand
GGGCGGTTTCCTGAGGTGAGGAGCAGGCGAAGGGGCTGTTGATGGGGTGTCGATCGCTGGCTTGCAGGCGGAAGGGGGGTCGGAGAGGGGGAGTCATGGCAAAGCTTCTCCAGTCGGGAGTGACCGAAGTACGGTGGATGGATTTCAATTCTCATTGCCCCGGGGCTGATCGGGCCAGGGGCCAGCCTCGAGAGGGGGAGGGGCGACCGCGAACGGGGCCCAGGATATACTGAGCCAGCGGGATGCGTGCCACTGGCGTGCCCAGGTCGATCCGCCGCCGCCCCCCCCCCCCCCCCCCCCCCCCTGTGCCACCGACCCAAACAACGAAGGATGCCTGCAGCAGCATCCACACAGCCAGGAGGGCGGTATTTACTCTCGCCTGCCAGGGACAGAAGGCAGTTGGCAACATTTCGCCCCTCACCCCCCGCCCCCCGTCCTGGCGGCCCCCCCCCCCCCCCCCCCCCCCCGCCGGGCGTTCAAGGCCCATGTCCCGAAAGGCTGGCGGGACGCCGGAGCCCCGGCTGGCGAGCGGGAGAGAAAATTGGCGAATCGCCGTGGCACGTGACTGCCGGGCAATTGTAGTGGAATCCCCATGTAAACGATAGATGAAGCAACACGTGAGTGAATTGCCACACGTGTTACATCGTGGGAATGATAGCATCCCAGAAC
>NW_009242973.1:2778931-2791822 GCF_000388065.1 Fonticula alba | reverse complement strand
GTGGCCGCCGAGGCCGAGCGGCATAAACGCTCGACCGAGGACGGAGATACGCGGGTGGGCGGGCCCAGCCGCGGGGTTCTCAGTTCCAACCCCTGACCGAGCCCAAAGGTCAAAAAGGGGGACTCTCGTTGAGAGCCTCCTGAGAGCGAAAGCCTTAGCAGCTGTGTGTCGAAGAGTATACGGAAGTATAGCCGAAGCACCAGTTAGGCCGACGAACACCTGTTCTAAGGCTTCCTCTCGAACCCTTTTTAACATTCGAGTTCCTTTCTATTTTCGCTTGCCACTAACTCGTCTCAAGCCGAGTTACTGACTCATCTGGTAACAGACGACCGTGAACCGCTGGTTGGTATGTCCCCTCCTTCATGCCAAGAGGTTACTAACCAGGTGGCAGATCACACTGGTGCCCTTCGTCAAGCCTCACTCACTTGACTTAGGCTTAACCCGTGTGAACCCTGCTACAGCAATCTGGTCGAGCCTTGTGGCCCTTGATCGAAAGAGGGGCGGGACGCCGAAGAGGGGGGCACACGTCGGGGGAATGGTGAAAGAAGGATCCCCCCCACATCACGGCTCGAACGGTGGTGCTTTTATTTATTTCTTTCCTCGGCTCCCTCCCTGGTACATTGCCAAGGCCGACGCGCGGGAGAGGGAGAGAGAGGGAGAGAGAGAGAGAGAGGGGCCCCTCACAATTGGTTGATCGTCAATCCCAGGCCGATCCCACGGGGGAATTGCTCGGCCCCATCACTCGAGGAGAGGACCTGCCCGCACCAGCCGGCCGACAAACCAACATGCGCCACCGATTGGAAGGGCAGCACCCAGGTCAGACGCGATGCAAAGCGCCCATGCAGGTCCACCTGGCCGGAGAGGGTGGTCGATCGGGTGGCCTGCCAGCGCCCGGCGACGGCAAACTGCAGGCCGCCCTCCCGGCGGGTTTCGGCCACCCAATGGTCGAAGGAGTCCACCAGCGTGGAGGAGCCGCTTGCACGGAAGACCCCTTCGGAAGCCCCTGGCGACCGGGGATGCCGATGCCGGCCGAGTGCCGCGAGCGCGGCATTGTCCCCACCCGCATGGGCCGAGTCCGACGAGGAAACGGAGGCCGGGATCTCGGCCCCAGCGAAGCGAAGCATTCCTCCAAAGGACAGCAGCCGGCCGCGACCGGTCTGCATTTCCTGGAACAGGGTGACCTCCAGAGCCGGCTCCATGGGAGCCAGGCGGGCCGAGAGCTCATAAATGAGTGGCGGCTCGGAGGCTGGCGTTTCACCAGATGGCATGCCCCGCCGGGACCGGGCGGCCACCGGCACGGGCGGGGTCGACGCCCGCAGGTACCGGAACCCCAGGGAAAAGGGAATCCCCTCACTGCTGGCGCCCGAAGAGAAGCTCCGGTTCACTCGAGCCGCTACACTAAAGATGTCGCCCACATGCCCGCACAAGTCCATGGTGCCATTCTTCCGGAGAAGGTCAACCGCGAGGCTGGTCGAAATGTTTGGCAGCAGACGCAGGCGAGTTGACAGCAGGGCCGAAGTCTCGGGCTCTGTCATCCAGGGCAATTATTTTCCAACATGGCACGGGGGGGGGGGAGGGGGAGGGGGGCCGACCGGAATGAGGACGCTGACATTGTGAGCGAGGGACGGGAAGAGAAAAAAAAAGGGCAACAGAGCGTACCAGGCCCGGGGATCGCCTTGCAGAAGAGCCTCACTGTCACCGGGTCCTCTTCGGCTCCATAGCCATGCACCATGCGAAAGGCGATGCTGCCGGTGGGCCGGCCCGGAGCCAAACCGGTGGTCATGGCTCCGGGGCTGATGTTGACCGATGCCGCACCAAAGAGCGGACCTTGAACATACGTCAAGCCAGCTTCCACCGGTCGAGCGACAAAGGAGGTCCCTGGGGGAGGGAGCTCACGCACACGAGACCCCTCCTTGCTGCCCTCCGGCTCGGGGAGCATGGCCGTGGTGGTCACCGTGTGGATGACGGGGACACTGGTGTTCGCAATGCCGGTGCCGGCTACCACCTGCCCCGGGACCATGTACACATTGGCCGTGGCCACCGGGTTGGGCTTGGATGTCATGTATGCCCAAACTCGGGAAGATAGACGGCCACACCCGCGGCCAATCGCCGCAAATGCCGCTTGCGGCTGGAAGTACGACAGCCCGGGGACCGGGAGTTCGAAATCCGTGTAGGCACGATGTCCAGGGGCCGGATGCAGGGCAAAGCCAACGGTCAAATGCCCGGGGTTCAGCAAGCCCCCCCGCGTGTTTAGCAGGCTACGCGCTTGGTATCCGAAGCAGTCCACCGCCTCGCCACTTTGGAGGACATCAACCGAAAAGGGATCCCGCGGAAGGTGGATGCAAGCGGGGGCATCGGTTGCCAGGCGGTGCGGTGCCACTGGGACCGGCAGCGAAGAGTCCTGACTCCGTTGGAACGCCTCAGATCCCGAAGACAGCAGTGAGCCGGTCCAATTTAGCTCGGTCGGCCAGGCGCCCCCGGTAGCCGGGCGGGGGAACTCCACCAGGCGCACCGAGTGGGCCATGTGTGCGCGCAGTGAATGAGCTGGGTAGCTGGGCCGGAAGGTTTTTTGCTGCAGGTGGCTCTGCCACTGGCGGTAGGCCAGCACCTGCAGGGGAAGCGAGGTGGCCCCAAAGCGCGGGGGCTCCGGCGCTGGGGGGGGCTCCAGCTCGAGCAGGAACTCCTCCAGAGGGATGTACTCAGGGCTGTTGACATCGGGAGGGGTGGGAAGGGTGGCCGTGGCGGTAACCGGCCGCGGGGGCAGCGGCGGCGGCGTGGCCAGCGGTGGTATGGCGGACCTTGACATGTGTCACGGATTGGCTATTCCGGAGGATGGAGATACGTCGAGAGAGGCGGAGAGAGAGGATGCGCGCGCTATGGGGAGATGACGGCAGGTAGACGAAGAAGGGGAGGAAGAGGGAAAGGAGGAGAGAGAGAGAGAGGAGCGAAGAACAGGAAATCGTGGGAGAGCCAATTTCAGGGGTCGATTTGAAGTGGGCAAAGGACAATTTGCGAGAAACATGCGCTTCCCCATGTGCTTGTCTGCAGGGCCCCTCGGTGCCGCCTCGCCCACACCCCGTGCAACAAGGAGCCTGGCAGAAACGTGTGCCGGGAGTGGGTGGCACTTGCCAACGCTTTCCGAGTCGTGTTCGACACCCAATCCCTGGGATGCGATCGGCTGGCCACTTTTCGGTCGGTGGTGGCGTCGCTCCCGGGCCAATCGCCGACACCGAAGCCGCTCGCATGCATGAGTCTACATTCAACACACGTGCATGAGGCCGCAGCCAGACAACAGCAATAGCTCTCTGGACACCAAGCGCGTGCATACACACACACGCACACACACACACACACACATCAGGGCATATTTATGAAGTCTATTTGTGGGGGGAGCGCACAGATAGGCGCACATGCGTCTGCACACGCGCGCCTCTTGTGCACTCGTGTGGGGGTGATATCCCTCAGAAGAGACTGATGATATCAGACCAGTGGGGACTGGTGTATGTGAGGGCCTCCTCCGGACTGGCGAAGTCACCATTCTCCACGAACTGCTGGGCCACAGAGTCCCGGAACTCGGTCCACATTTGTTGGGACCGAAGCGTGAGCTTCTCTGCATGGGCGACGAAGGGCAGATTAGCATTTGCCCACAAGGAAGGATGCATACAAGAGATCGATGGGGAGGACGCCACGAGAGGAGCCTGGAAACGCACGGACTTCACTGAGATCATTCTGTCGGATGGAGGCACTGAGACTCTCGGCCATGCGCTTCCGATGGTGCAGTACGGCCTCCTGGTCATATGGATATGGCCACGGGTCGTGGAAGCCGCCATCCGTCGGCCGGTTCTAAAGCGGAGAGGAAAAAGCACAAGAAGGGGGGAGGGGGGGGGGGAGGAGGGGAAACAATCAAACGGGGAACACTGGTCAGTGTGTAGGCCATGGCTTTCGGGCGCCAGAGGCGGAGAAGGGAAGCCGACGCACAAAAAGATAGTAGTCCAGGTAAGACCCTCCCAGGTACCGAGAGATGGGGTATTTGAAGGGGACACCAATGTTCATGATTGCAACCAGACCACAAAGCATAGTGACCGGATGCCAGAGCCGCATGTGGCGGACTTTCCGCGAAAACATAGCCCGGACACCCATGTTTGAAATAAAAGAGGGAAGGAAAGAAAAGGAGCGTGGCGAGCACGGAGAGGCAGCAGGCAATTGTGGGTGGGGGTTTGTGGATGCGGTGAGGAGTGGATGTAGTGGACAATGCGTAGGCGGGTAGGCGGGCAGGCGGGCAGGCGGGTAGGGGGCGGGTGCCTTGTTCGTGCCGCGAATGCAGATGCTTTGGCGGCCCTTTTTCGCCTCCCCCGGACGCGAGTCGATGTCGCCCCCTCGCGCCAGGAAAGGCCTGAGCCAGCACCCAAGAGGCGGCCAGATGGGTACGTTCAGTCGGGAGATGCTTTGCGCATTCCGCGGATCACATGATACACATACACATCGCCGCCAGATCGATCGGAGACGCGGGGACTTGTAACCGCGATCCTCCCGGCTTGCATTTAGCGTGGACAAATGAACTTGGCCGTTCTGTCCCCAGGGCGAGAACGGCACCATCCTTCTCTCTTGTTCCCCCTCCCCCCCGCCTCGGGAGAGGCTGGGATCGGGCAGGTGCCCCGAGAAGACGGAGGGCATCTACCCTGCTCTGGTTCTTGGGGCGGCCTCACAAGAGGGGCTTGTTTTCTTCACCGCGAATACAGCTAGACTCCTTCCCCCCCCCCCCGCCCCTCTCCCTGACCCTCCCTCCTCTTTGGCCTCCCTTCACCTGTTCCTTAAGCCAAATAGCGTCATGCCCCGAAGCGGCGCCTCACCCTCCACCCGAAATGGCGTCGATGACTCCATCGAGTATGAGTACTACGAAACAGTTGAAGTCATCTCGTCGGAGCCGCTTCCCGAGTCGCAAGTTTTTATGTGCGACTTTGGTGGCCAGTCCCCATCATTTCTCCTGTCGCCGCACACGGTGGTCTCTGTGTCGGTGCGTTGTGCTCTCTGCATTTTCCCCCCTTTCCCAGCCGCATGCCCTGCTGCAGGGCATCTGTGATGCAGATGCCGGATTGCTGACGCCATTCGAAGGGCCTCGAAACGGGGGAGCCTCTTTTTCAATTCACCGAGATGTCAGCCCCTCCGTCGGCGTCTGACGCATCAGCTGCTGCTGCCGCCACCTCGGCTGACCTGGCTCCACACGTCCAGGGGCCCTCGCAGCTGTTTCAGGGCTCCTTCGTCCATTCACTCGGAACAGACATGATCTTCGAGCGCGGTGCGTGCTCCATCTTTCTGCACGGTGCCGCGCCCTTCGTGACATCTTTTCTGACATGCCCATCGCATTAGCGGCAGATGGAGCAGGAGAGCCGACTTACCTGGGGGCAACCACCAACCGTCTGCGGATGCATCAGATGTCGGTGACTCAGTCATAGCGCGTGGTCCCTCTCTCCCTCCCTCCCTCCCTCTTCGCCAGTGTGTCAGTCGAGTGTTCTTTGCCCTTTCTAATTCCAGAAAAAGCATATATATATATATATGTATCAGACCCACTGCCCCACCTGTCCTCCGCCCCCCCCCCTCACACACATATGCATACATCCGCCTGGGAGTATTTTTGGTACATCATCCAGTAAAAGGAAGACATGCAGCAAAAGGGGAGGCACTGTGAGGGTGGGGAAAACAAAGCAAAGCAAAGCAAAGCAACCGGCAAACGCCTTTCCTCAATCAGCAGAGTGGGGATTCTATTCCATGTGCAGATCCATTTTCGAGGAGGGAGGGGGAAAGGTACAAAGAGAAAGTCTAACAGAGAGCGGGAGAGCGAGAGGCAGAGACAGGGACAGAGACACAGCGGTGAGCGTGGAGGCAGGACCCGGGCAAAGTGCGATAAAAACTGAAGACGGGACTCCACATGCACATACGCGTGTCAGGGAGGAGGGAGGGGGGGGGAGGAAAGGGGGGAAGGGAAGGGAGAAAGAGGCGAAGACAGTGAAGGAGAGAAGCAGAGGGAGGGAGTGAACACAAGGGCAGCGCCTGGCTGTCGGGCGCCAGGAGTGGAAGATGGGGAAGGATGGAGGCAGAGGGCCGGGAAGGTGGCTCCAGTTGAGGCTGACAATGGTGCTGGCCTAATGCAGTGAACTGCCTGGCACGGCCGAATACCACGCCTCTAGGAGGTGGCCGCCGGCTCGGCAAAGTCCCCGGGAGTCTCCATCATGTCGACACTATCAAGGCCGGTCCCGACGACCGCGTGATGATGAAAGCCCGGGCTCAGGGAAGATAGATGGGCGGCACCCGTGCCAGTGCCAGTCGAGAAGGCAAACATCCCCAAATGCGAGGGCGTTCCTGGTGGATGGACCCCATTGGCGCCTGTGCCACTTGAAAGCATCAAGCCAGGACTGTTGGCACCCACACTTAGGGCCATAGCGACGCCACCGAAGCCGGACATCGGCGACCCGACGATCCCGGGGCTGGACAGTCCACCGCCGGGTTGTGAGTAGTTCAGGAAGAACTGCGCGTCCATCGGCGAAGCAGGCAAAGCGGCGGCCGTGTCGGAATTCAAGTTGCCGGTACCGCTACCCATGCCACTGCCAGCCAGCAGGGATGGAGTAGACAGGCCGGAATGCCCACCCCCGCCGACACCGCCGGTTCCCGGGAGGTGCAGGTGGTGCAGGTGCTGATGGTGCAGGATGCCGGACGACCCCCCGCCACCGAGGTTGGCACTGTTGGGAATGAGCAGGGTCGACCGCGCACCGGGACCGCCCATCGGCGACATGGGTGGCAGCAAATCCGCCATGAGGGAAAAGTCGCTCGGAGTTTGGCTCAGGAAGGAGGGGGTGCCGATGCCTGAGGCCAATGAAGGAGATGTCCCGTTGGCTAGGCCACCACCGGGAGCCAGGCCGCCGCTCGGCTGCAGGAGCATGAAGTTCCCCAGCGACTTGGAGCTGGCCGGGAGATTGATGGACAACTGGGGCCACGCAGCCGAGCGGTTGGGCTTCTTGGATCCGGCGGTCCCTGGGGCGGATTTGGAGGAGGCGGCGGCGGCGGCGGCGGCGGCAGCGGTGGTTGCCGTATCTGAGGCCGGTGCCTTTTCCTCGGCACTGGCTTCGGTCCCGCTTCCGGTCCCAGCCTCATCAAGCAACATGTCATCCGATTGGCTGGAGGAGGAGGAGGGCCGCGTGGGAGACAGGAGGAGGTCCGCCGACGAATCGGCCATCTCATCAGCCTTTGAAGGAGTACCAGCACTTGGAGCGGTTGCCTTGCGCTTGGAGGTCGCTGCTGGGGCCGCTCTCTGCTCGGTAGTGCCATTGCCCTTGGTGATGGGGGTGCTTTGAGGAGACCCCTTGGCGGGAGGGGAAGCCGGCTCGGACATCGGCGAGGAACCCGAGGACCGAGCAGCTGACTTGGCAGGAGCCTTGCGCTTGGAAGATAGACCGCCACTTGGAGAGGCGACTGGTCCGGTTCCGGGGGAGCTTTTATCCGAAGGGGGGAGCGAGGCTGACGAAGGGCCGGTTGTCGAGTCGCCCATCGCAGATGAATCATTTGGCGGCATGGCTGAAAAGAGGAAGGGCAACATTGTCAGTGGTCTGAAGGGAGGGGAGGGAAGACCGGCGGCGATGGGATGGGCAGAGGCGCGTGAGAAGGTGGTGCGTCTGATGAAGAATGGCCCGAGGGAGGGGAGGGGGGGGGGGAGGGGGGGGGACGTACGCTGGCTCACGGAGCCCGAACGGGAGCGGAAGGAGGAGCCACCGTCTGGGCCGCCATCCGGGCCACCCTCACCTGAGAGAGAGAGAGAGAGGGACAAGGAGAGAAACGTCGAGGGCGGGGGGACAGGGCATCAGCAGGTGGGTATGTGCAAGGGAGGAGGCAAGCAAGAGGCCGAGAGAGCGAGGGGGAGAGGGAGGGACAGAGAGAAGCACGCGTACCAGCAGGAAGGAGCTCATGCTGTCCAGGGACAGTGGCTGACGTCAGGCCATCCATCAGGAGAGATGATGCTTCAAAGGCCGGGGAATGTGAAAGGAACTGCGCATGATGCAAGGGCTGCTGCTGCTGCTGCTGCTGCTGCTGCTGCGGATGCAGCAACATTGGCTGCTGCATTTGGTGGTGATGAGGCGCTTGCTGCTGCGGCTGTGACTGCGGCTGCGCGTGGAAATGATGCGGATGCGGCTGCTGAGAGGGGTGCATGCCTCCGCTCGAGGGGAAGTGCCGTGGCGAGTGGCTGGCCGAGTGCGATTGCCCGGCCGGGACGTGGCGCGGGCCTGCCCCAGGAGGAGCAGCGCCAGCCAAGTCAAAGGGGACCGACGCATGGTAGCCTGGGACACTGGAGTCACCCTCGACCGAGGGCTGGTCGGGAAAGCCGGCATAGCCGACGCCACCGGTCGAGGAATAATGCTGCCCTGAATGCTGCTGCGCCGCATACTGCGAATCAATCGGATCGGAGTGACTCAGTTCCGAGAAGGATCCCGTCTGGAGGAAGCCATTGCTCCCGGCGCGCGGTTGGGTTTGGAAATCGGCCCCCGGGAAGTAGGAGCGGCCGGCGGCGTGGCGAGCGGAGGCCGGATCCAGCAACCGGCCGTTGGAGGAGGAAGAGCCACCCGCCAAGAAGCCACCCTGATCAAAGTGCCCCTCGGGGTTCATGGGGCCCAAAGGGGCACCCCCACCCGAAGAAGAAGGTAGGTATGAAGTGGAGTAACGCCGGTGAAGATTCGGCCGAGAAGAAGTGGGGAAGGCACTGCTCGGATCGGTTGGGACCGTTGTTTGGTTGCCAGGAGCTCCGGGGAAGGTCCGCTCTGAAAGTGTAAACGTAGCCCCCGGGAGGGGAGGATGAGTGGACAGAAGGCGGTTAGGAGAGACAGAAAGGGGAACAGGGAAAACCGCCGCACACACGCCACACCGGATGCATTCGCCCCGCTGAAAGGAAGCCCAAGGGAACGTACTGGGGTCATTCAGCTGACGGGTGAAGACCGCCCCGGGGCCCGAGCCCGGGTGGCCACCCTCCAAGTCGCCATACTCCCCTTCGAAGGGGGGATGCGACGATGGCATTGTCGGGACCTGCGACTGGTGGTATGGGTGATGGCCGCCAGCCATCGAGTCGAAGGAGGTCACTGTCGGAGCCGATCCCCCGCCCGGGAAGCCATCATATCCCGGGCCAGCGCCAGATCCGGCGAAAGCCAGGGAGGTGGTCGAAGAGGAGGAGGAGTTCGACAAGGACGACGCCGAGGAGGTCATATGCCCGGCTCCCGGAGCCGGTGAGGGGGAAGAAGATTGGCCAAAGGCTCCAATGGGGCCGCCATAAGAGCCACCGCCCGGGGGGGCCTGCAATGGGCTTCCCTCGGCCGGCGAATGCCGCGCCAAGTGGCTTTGCGACTGTCGAGTAGCGAAGTACCCGCTGCCGCCAGCCCCAGGGCCGCCGCCAAAAGCATCAAGCTGGTCCAGAGACTGGCTTTGGCCCGGGCCAGATGCCGCCGAGGAGGGCAAGGGCTTGGAAGAGGGCAGCACCCCGCCGGGATGGGGGAGAATGCCGCTGATGGCGACTGGGCCGCCCTCAAGCCCGGTATGTGAATCCCCACTGGCGCCATTTGACTCGTCCAGCACGGAGAAGAGACTGAAGAGAAGCGAAATGTCCGGCGAGGAGGAGTGGGCCTTGCTTTGAACAGGTCCTGACGGCGGGGCCAAAAGCGACCCATGATGCCCCGTCGTGGTTGGGGCCTTGGGCGCCATGCCACTGAAGGAGGGGCCGGTATTGGTGTACGAGGGGAAGGCACCTGAAGTTTGGCCCACACGTTGCTGCTGCTGCTGCTGCATCGCCTGCTGCCGGGCATCCTCAAGCCCAATGGCAGAGAGATTGTTCTGTTGGGAAGAATGCATAGAGAGAGAGAGAGAGGGAGAGGGAGAGGGAGGGGCAAAATGGTCAGAGGCTTGATGCAACCCATTCATGGGAGGTGGTGTGTCCTTCTTCTTTTCTCTTTTTTTTTCCCCCCCGCTCTTCTTCGTGGCTGTGCGCACCTCGGATTGGGCCTTACGCTGATTGCGCAGGGCATTCGACCCGAGACCCGAAGCAAAGGGGCTCTGTGACCGGCGGGGGTGGGGCTGGGGCCCGGTGCCCGGCCCAGTGCCACGGCCCATGTGCAGTGAGGCATAGGTGGGTGGGGTGCGGAAGGTTGTTGCGGCCCCGCCAGCACCGGGCTTGTGCATGAGCGGCGAGGCGCCGGCCCCGCCGACCGGCAGCTGAGAATGGCCAGGCGGGGGGGTAACCACATCGGTAGAGTGCAGAGGGGTCGAGAAGAAGGATGGTGGCTGTTGGCCGAGCCCCGACGCTTGGCCAGTGTTGCTGGGGACTGGGTGGGATGGGGGGAAGGGGGGGGGGGGGGGGGAAAGCAAGCCATTAGACAGCCTGGGAAGATAAAAAGGAAAAAGCAAGTCCAGGAGGAGACTGGTCATCCTGCGGGAAAGCGGCCGCACCATTGATGGATGACAGGGCCGAGGTGGAGAAAGCACGCTCCCGGACCAGCGTGTCGGGGATGTGGAAGCCGCTGGCGTCCAGTTGCCCAGCAGGCGGGAGGGGCCCGGTTGCCGGGGAAGAACCCTCCTGAGCCAATCCACCGGCGGACATCAATTGTGAGGAAGGGCCGGGACCGCCCGCGGTGTCTTGGAAGTAATAGGCAACTCCCTGCTCGGCAGCAGAGCCCATTTCATGGCCGCCAGGCCCTCCCGGACCGCTGGAGTGATGCATGTCCGCCGGGCGGAACGGATGGTGATGGTGCGAGGGGTATTGCTGATGGAATTGCGAGTAGTGGTGTTGCGACGGCTGTTGCTGCTGCTGCTGCTGCGACGGCTGGTAATGGAGCGGGGGCTGCTGCTGCTGCTGCTGCGGATGGTGGTGGTGGTGGTGGTGCATGCCTGACCGGCTGCCCTGGTGATAGGAGGCACCGCCAGTGGTCAAGTAGTCCATGTCACCTCCATGGTGGACCTCCTGGGATGGGAAAGGATGGAGGGTGGTGTTAGGAGGGGAAGGGGAAAACACCGGGGGGGGGGGGGAAGGAAGAGCGAGGGCAAGAGCGAGGGCAAGAGCCCCGGAGGAGGCAGACAAGGGGAGGGCCGCCAGGAGGACGCACAGGCATCATGTCCGATGCGTGATATTGCAAGGCGCCAGGGCCGGCGGGGGGCTGAAATGTGCCAGGCATGCTGGACGAGGCCGGCACTGGCGGACTGTGAGCATGCTGCGGATGCTGCGGCGGGAAGCCAGCCGGCCCGGGGTAGCCGGGCTGTGACGTTGCTTGGGGCATATTTCAAGTCAAGTCGAGGGGACGTCTAGAGAGGAGGGAAACGAGTGTGGTGTTTCTCGTTTGTTCGCGCTCTCTCTCTCTCTCTCTTTTGCTTGCTCTCGCTCTGTCTGTCGCTCTCTTTGGGGGCGCTTCACAAAGGAAGCCAAGGGGAGCTGGTGCTGCGTTTGTAAATCTATGTGAATGAGTAGGCAGGCGCGCGTG
This sequence comes from Fonticula alba, assembly GCF_000388065.1. Lineage (NCBI taxonomy): Eukaryota > Rotosphaerida > Fonticulaceae > Fonticula > Fonticula alba. Next base: position 2,780,324 of record NW_009242973.1, on the reverse strand, counting down.
TGCGCGTGTGTATCTAGGTATGCAGGGGCCGTTCGACAGATGCTACTGACGGGAGGCGGCGCTCGCGATATGCCTGTTGGTCAGGATGGCGACCATTCACGGGCCGTCGGGAGCGAGATCTGCCGGCTAGTGTAGGGGGGAGGGGAGCGGGGGGGGGGCGGGCAGACGTGGGGAGGGGGGAGGGGAGGCGGCAGAAGAGGGAAGGCGAGAAGCACGCGGAGGGACGGGAGCAGGGACAGAGGATTGGCGGTGGCGGGAACCGCCGGGGGGGGTAAGGACAGGGGGTGAGGGCAAAAAAATATTGACAATTGCGGGGATGATCGAGCAATTCTTCCCCCCCTTTCTCGCTGTGTTTCTCCCCCCCCACTCTCGCGCTCTCTCTCTCTCTCTCTCTCTCTCTCTCGGCCCTCCTGGTCCGGAGAAAGTGGGCCCCCTGCAACGGGGCGGAGGGAGGGATGAGGACACACAATCGCCCATCTGCACCTGGGCTGGGGACCGTCCCTCTCAGTACGCCCAGCTGCCCCCCCCCCACCAACCCACCCACCCCCGTGGCAAGGGGAGGCAAGCAGGGCCGAGTGTTCGGGCGAGGGCGCTGGATCCTACCAGCACGACACAAAAATGTCCCCCGGTCCTGGGTGCCAGGCAAGGGGGAAAAAACAACAACAACAACAACAACAACAGCAGCAGCAGCAGCAGCAGCCCGAGGGGGACAGATGGAACTTCAGTCGCGGCATTTGCAGGTCCGCCGGCAGGACAATCCCGTGGCGGGCAGAAGCAAAGAGACCGAGGGAGAGGAAGGCAGAGAGAGGGGCAAGGGGGGGGGGGGGGCGAGAGAAAAAGGTGCGACCGGAGACTCGCCCGGTCCGACCAACGGAGGGACAGCCGAAGAGGAACAAGAATAACATTTCTGGCGCCCGCACCAACAAAGGCACGTAACAACCGAGGTCCATCACTTCGGAATAACGAACCATCTCAAGGGGGGGGGGGGGGGGGGGGGAGCTAAGCCACCGGACAAGAGGCCCGCGAAGAAAAGAGCAGGAAAAGACCGCAAGGGGTGGTGGAAAACAGCGGCCAAGGGACCGGAGTTAGGGCACTTAGGAGCGGGGGAGAGAGAGGAAGGGAGGGAGAATTAGTGGATAAGACATAAGACGGGGAGCTGGCTGCGGCAGCATGCCAGCTCCTCGCCCGGCCGTCCCGAGATGCGGCGGCCAGCGCGGGCTGCTCAGGAATTTTCGCGGGAGCGCACCGCCTCGGCCTCCGTGACACTGGCCGCAGGGTGGCTGCCTGCATTCCCCACCCCGGTTATTATTATTCCCGATGGTGTGTGTTCTCGGGCTGCCGGCCGGCGCTCGCCGCCTCCGGCTGGGTCTCCCCGTCTTCTGTGGGGGGGGGG
>NW_009242973.1:2775382-2777163 GCF_000388065.1 Fonticula alba | reverse complement strand
CCTATTACATAATGCAGGGGGCTGTCTTGGCTTCGCTGAGGCCCACTCTATGCTAATATCGTTGACGCCCCCCGCCACCGTCGCCGGTGTGCCAACCAACACCTGGTAACCCTACATGTTCCAGGCTTTTCGGCGGCCGTCGCAAAAAGGTGTCTCCCTCGGGCACATCCAACGGGACGCGCTTCAAGGGAGCGGGCAGGCAGGCAGGGTGGGGGAAGTCGCGCTGCGCGGGCGGTGTGTCGTTTCCAGGCTGCACCCTGGTCACGCCCGGGGTGCGTGATCTGGTCACGAGCACAGCCACTCCACATTGTTCCGGCGTCACTTGCCCCGTCGCCGGTCGAGGAAGATTGGAGAAGAAAAAGCAAACAGAGAGTAGACGGCATATATGCCTATATATATATATATATTGATTCAAGGACAAGGGGCGATGGAAAGATCGACACAAATGAAGGACTGGAGACACGCCCTACGCGAGGGCGGATGATGTGAAGACAAGGGGACCGGGAGGCACACACAGGGAGGCAGGGCCCCCGGGGGCAGGGGCCACACTACTCGTGCAGGCGGGAGAAATATTCCGGATCCGTGCGGAGGCGCCGATCGACTGAGCCACGCCAGTCTTGGATGAGCCGCGTGGCGGCGGCCCCCATGGCCGCCGCTTGGGGATCAACCCCAGGGCCCGACCCGACGAAGGAGGTCACATAGTTGACCAGATGGTCGGCTAGATTCTGAGCGATGGCGGCCGAAGAGGCTACCTGCTGGTGAGGAGGAAGCCCCCCGGCGGCGGTGGGAGATGCGCCGGCGGAGGCGGCGGAGGCCAGCACAAGGGCATTGTGCGGCTGGGCAGGGGCTGCCCCGGCGCCCGGCCGGGGCAGCGCGCACACCTGCGCCTCCAGGGCCCCGAGTGGCTCGATAGACAGGCCAATCAACATGGGGACATCGGCGGCCGGGCCGCCGGCATTGTTCGGCGAGTGGGAGGAGGAGAATACCGACGAACCGACGCCAATCCCCGAGGGGGCCCCATCGGCGTCGAGGACCATGCCGGAATCCGGGTGGCCTCCGGGCAAGGAGAGGGACGCCAGGGCGGACACTTGCGCTCGCAGGCGGAAGATGGCGCTCGGCTTGTCGTTGGTGATGACACCGAGAAAGCGCCAGGCATAATCGGGCTCGGGCCCGGGGGCATGGGGAAAGGCGCCGGCTCCGGGAACGGGCGACCGCGGCCAGCCAATGTGCACTCCGGCGCCGAAGCCCTCGGGCAGGGGAGCATTCCCAGTCAGAAAGACCGCCACATGGTCTGGCAGTCGAGGGGCGCTGGAGACTGAGAAGACACAATGCGTGGGGGAGATGATTTGGGCATCAGTGCGGACCAGGCGACCGGCGGCAAGGACGCCGAACATGGGTGCGGCGGCCATGGAGAAGGAGGGGACGCGGTGCCCGGGGGTGGGGGGTGGGGGGGGGGAGAGAGAGAGAACGAGAAGAGGAGGTAGAGGGGAGTGTCGGGGGGGGGGAGAATGGTGGAGGGCACGGGAGTCGCAGAAATCAGGAGGGCAGCAGATTAGGAATCCGGATTTGGGTTCGGTGCTGGCGACGAGGCGTCAGGTTGGGGAACTATCTCGAACGCCCCGGGGCGGACCCGCCCATCTGCCCAAACACTGGTCTCGGGAGGGGGACGTGTGAGCTTTCGACCAAAGGGCGGGGACACGACACATGGCGGGGGGAGGGGGGTCTCACCAGTCCATCCAACAACAGCAGACAGTCGAGTGCCGGCAGAGGGGGGGGGGGGG
>NW_009242973.1:2770185-2771947 GCF_000388065.1 Fonticula alba | reverse complement strand
TGCCTCCCCGAGTGCTGTCGACGACCCTCTGGACGCAGCCAGCCGCGGCCGACACGCCAACCCTGCTGCCTCTGACCTCGGAGCAGCAGAAGAAGTGTGGGCCCTGCCGCTGGTGGATTTCCTTGTGCGGCGTGCCGCGGTGGCCGCGACCGCGGGAGGGGTGTGGGGGCCGGTCCCATGGCAGGGTCCCCGTGCTCTGGGTGCCGGTGAACGCCCGGTGCGGCCTGCCGGGCCTCCTGGCTCCTACTTCGACTTGATTGTCTGGGAGCACTGGCTGCCGACCGGGGGGGCCCCCATCATGTGCCCCCCCCCCCCCCCCCCCCCCCCCCCCCGCCTCCTGGCCGGCGGTGCTTCCCTCCCTCAGGTGAGACGGGTCCGGGCCTCCTCTTGCCGTGTCGACCGGCCGGCCGGTGGCCTTCCCGCCCTGGGGCGGGTCGTGCCCAGGGCCGTTGAGGAGATGAGCAATCAAAATTCCGTTCCTTCGTGAGACCCGAGTGCGAGTACGGCCCCCCTGGAGGCTCCCTGCCTGACAGTCAATCTGCTTCCCTCGCCGAGGGCGAGGGGAGGGGGCACCATATCCGGCCCGGATGCCGTCGCCCGACCGGGTGTGGTCGCCACCTGCGCGCAAATGCCCATCCCGCCCCTCTCCCTGCGGCTGTTCGTTTCCCCTCGCCCCGTCGGAGAGCTCGGCACCGGGGGTACGACGGCGCTTCCGGGCTTCCGGAGCCGCCCTCCGGAAGCCGGTCAAGACGCCAACCGGCCGCCTTGTCAGGCCTCCGCCGGCCGGGTGCCCGGGGGGACGGCCGTCCCGGGCGCAAGAGGCTCCGGTTGCCCCGGTCCTGGGAGGAGGTACACTGTCTGACGTTTCTACCGGCTGCTAAAAAGGTCCGAGGAGGGAGGCGGGGGTGCGTCGACCGCCGCCGCCGCCGCCGCCGCCGAGCCCGCTCACTTCCCCCCCCGCCGGGCTTGGAAACGCCCGTGCCCGGGACCGAATGCACACAAGTGCCGACATGCCGGGCGAAGGCCAAGGCTCGCTGCCATTCGGATATATGAGCGGCCCTCTGAGAGGCGCCTCTGGCTGTGTTAGTCCCGAGGACCAGGCCCCGGGGGCGGTGTGCCATGCTCCCCCGCAGACATGGGGTGCTCGAGCCGCTGGGGCGGGGGAGGGGGGCGGGGAAGCCCACTGCCCGGCACGGCCCCGTTCCCCCCCGCCCCCTCGCCCCCTCGTTCCCCGAGGGGGGGAGGGACCAGCTCGTTTGCGCAGGAAAGGGGTACCCCGAGGACCCCACCCCCCGCGCGACCGGCGACCACCAGAACTTGAGACGCCGAGGTCGAACGGAGGCGATCCGATCGGCGAAGCCCAGCAGTGTGGATCCTACGGTTGCCAGCCTTCCAGCACTTGTGCCTGCGTGATGGGCCAGGGCACACCGCCGTGGTCTTAGGCGCAAGCCAGGGGGGGGGGGGAGGGCTGAAGCCGCTTCCTGACCACGGGCCCTGGGGAGGGCCCCGAGCGAGGCAGGCCTATTCCCGGCCCTGCCAGCATCACTGTCTCCAGCTCGACGTGCCACAGCCCTCGGGCTCGGTCTTTGCCCGCGCGCGCCGCCCTGCGCCGCTTTTTCTCCTGCCACCACTCCCGCCGGGGCGGGCAAGATGCCTTTGTGTTCCCGATATTCCCTCTTTCCCGCCCCGAGGCTCCCCCGGCTGGCCTCCAAGAGCAGAGTCCCCGGCAGGAGGGGCCCAGTGCGGCCGCCCGGGGCGCCCA
>NW_009242973.1:2766929-2770175 GCF_000388065.1 Fonticula alba | reverse complement strand
CGGCGAGGAACCAGACAGGTGCTTGAGGCCCAGGGAAGCACCCCGCCCGTTCTAGACACTTCGGGGTGGAGAGGTGGGGGAGTTGTTAATCCGTCAGTTAAGATTACCCGTGGGACTCGATGTTTCTCGCGTGATTGTCACGCGGGGTCCCGTGTGTTAGACATCAAACGGCTCTCGAAGGATCGGCGTTTCGGGTGAATCCCCCTGGGGACCCCTGGATCTTGGAGCGGGGAGCCGGAGCAAGAAGAGCACAAGAGGCGCACTGGAACCAAGACGAGCGAATAGTCCAAGCCAACGAGCGCGAGAGAGAGAGAGAGAGAGAGAGAGAGAGAGAGATTGATTGATGGGGGGAGGGGGGGCGAGAAAGGAGAATATTCCTTGTTCTGAGCCAGGCGGTTGCCTCGTGGGGGAAGGAGCATCAGCCCCTTTGCTCCGCGCGCGGGGCCCCTTGGCCGAATAATCCGCCACCCCCAGGGGACCGAGGGGCACAAGTCGCGCGCGTGGGTGCACCCTTGTTGCCGGCGGTCGGGTCACACACGAGAGCACAGGGGCAGACTCAGGCCATGGGAACCCTCGGGTCGGGAGGAAGGGGCAGGTGGGGGGGGGCCCACGTAAGAACCTCGAGACCCGGAAGAAAGGGAGGCCACAGGATGGGTCCTTTCGATGTCTCAGCTTCTCCGGGTCCTGGCCCAACTGGGGAAGAGGGAGGCGGAGCGAGGCCAGGGAGAGACGAAAAACGGAACCAGCCAATCGGAACCGGACAGGACGGCGCGGGAGATCAACCACTCGCACCAACAAGCAATGACGCGGCTAAGTGCATCCCCCCGCCCCCCCCCCCCGCTCCCCCGAAGGAAGGAGGATCAGGACCAGGACCAGGCGGTGCCCCGTGCCCTACGAGCCTGAGGGCAGGCCACCAACTCATCATGGATGACGGATCATGGCGCGCAGCGTCGGGCGCATCCGGGGGCGGGTTGGGGGAGAACACACAGCGTAATATATGCCTGCGCAGCAGTTGACCAGGCCGCGGAAAAGGGGTGACGACTCGGCGAGGACCGCCGGGCCGCGTGGCTGCCTGGCAGGCGGGGCGCCCACCGCGGCCGGAGAGTCGGTGTGCGTGTGGGTCTCTTTGGCGGTGTGTCTTCTATGTCGGTGTATGTGGGCATGAATGTCGGCGAGTGCACGTGGATGTGTGGATGTGGTGCGAGCCGGCGGCCCGGTTCTCGTTCGGTCTGGGGAGGCCTCTTCTCGCGGATGAGGCCTCCCCGTGAAAGCAAGGATCCGGAGGGGTTTAGGAAAAGGACCAGCTGCCTGGCCTGGAGAGGCGGCAGGCGTTGGAGCTCGAATCCGAAGGCTGCGGCTGGGCCGAGGGGGGGCGTGTCGGAGAACAGGCAAGGGTGATGTGGCAGACTTATTGGCAGCCGGAAAAGGGGCGACGCAGGGGGGCGGTGGATGGCGAGGACACCGGGCGTCGAAAGAAAAACAACAAAAGCACCACAGCCGGACTTCGTGAATGCCCCCCTGCCTGGCTGGAGGGATCGTCCGAACGTCCTGCCGGACAAGGCATGGCAGAGGGCAGGGGCCCGGAGGGGGTGCGGCGCGGATCGCAGGACAACGGCCCAGTTCATAGGCACCGGGGGGCCGGCCAGAGGACGTGGCCACGGATGGAGGGCCAAGCAAGGGGGGAGCGAGGCACAGTGTGCGGCTCGGCACGCCCCGCGGTGGCGATGTCGCGACAGGGAAGAAGGACCTTTGACTTGAGGGTGACATGTGGCCGGGGCGGCGGCGGCGGCGGCGGCGGCGGCGGCGGCGGCGGCGGCGGTGGGCCCCTTGGGTGCGGCGGGGCCGTGGTGTGCGACGGAATTTAAGGCACCACTCCCCCCCCCCCCATCGTCCCCTGCTTGCGCTCAGATCCACGGGTCCCTCGGAAGTCCCCTTGAGAAGCACGGACAAAGGGGAGGACAGGGCACCGCGGGATTCACCCCAACCGAGGAGCATCGGCCTCCACACGGGCGGAGGGGACCGCGGAGCGCCGGGCCGGCGTTTCGTGTGTGCGCCCCCGCCCAGGGGACCGCATGCCCCCGCCCAAGCCCAACCGCGCCCAGAGGAGAGAGGGGGGAGGGGACACACACCGGTCATTTCCCAGCACAGCCGGGCGGGAGGACCGCCCACTGACTCAGACGCCGGTATTCTTCCTCCGCGGTGTCCCTCGCCCACTCGGGCCGTATTTCCATTTGCAATGCAGGCCGACCATTTGGCCTTTCATATATTCTCCATCCCCGCGCATGCCGCTGCGACCGGGATGCGCGACGCCCAAGTCACCCGGGCCGCTTGCTGTGAGCTTCGGCCAAGCGGCCCTTTCTCCCGGAAGCGTCGTGGCTGCCGGCGTCCGGCGGCGCCCCTGTTGGCCGCCAGAGAGCGCCAGTCACCCGGGGGGTGCAGGCGCGCGCGCGCCCCGGACCCGGGGCTGCCGCGTGCCTCCCCGGCCGTCAGCCGCCTGGCCCACGCCCCTTCCGGCGGGGATGGCCCCGGCGACACCGGCATGTGCCCGTACAGGAGACGCCGAGTCGGGCGCCGGATGCAGGGTCTTTTTCGGTGGGCCACCCGTGCCCGTGAGCACTGCTTCCGGACGTGTAACGGCGGCCGGGTGCTGCCCGTCGGTCGGCGCGCCTTCGCCCGCGGCTGCCGCGCCGCTGGCTCGCAAGCGGGAAATGGCCCAAGGCATTTCCTTGCCCTCGTGCCGGACGAACACACCCGATCGCGGTCCGGACGTTCGCGGCCTCCCACTCGGCATCGGGCCGATTGGGCGGCGGTTCGGGGATATGTGGGGATTATTATTTATCCCCGAATTGCGTCCGCTCATCTCCCGGTCTCCTGGACAATACGCCTGCAGGGGCGGCTCGAATGGGCTCGCCCCCCATACCAGAGCAGCCGCCTTTTTTACCGCGGCCGAGGACACGCGGGCCGATAGCACGAGCAAAAGGGCCCCGGGCCCCCCCCCCCCTCCCCCCCCCGCCCCCGGCCTCCGGAAACGGACCCTGCCTAGAGTCTCCGCTGACTGGCCCTGCTCTTGTCCCGGGTCTTCTTCGACAAACTGGGGCGTGCAAGGGGGGGCAACCCACGCCCAGACGGGTGGGCCTCCGCCGCCCCCGGCTGCCGCGCGCCCCCCCCCCCCCCCCCCCCCCCCCCCCCCCGCCCCCCCCCCCCCCCCCAGCGCGGGGCCGGCCGCGCCGGCTGCCCCAGCGCATG
>NW_009242973.1:2763851-2764463 GCF_000388065.1 Fonticula alba | reverse complement strand
GTGCGTGCGTCCGTCCGTCCGGCAGAGCTAACTTGTGGGCATCCGCGCCGAAGCCCCGCCTCCTTCGTACCTGGGTGTGCCGTTCTCCGGCTCAACAAGGAAGTGGCGGGCGGAGGGGGGGCGGAGGGCAGGGCGCTGCTTGTTGTCGCCAAGTCGGCTGGAATTAATGCCCCTCTTGCCGGGTGCCAAGATGCGCGGCGAGGCCCTCGAATCCCCCCAGAGTCAATGGTTTTTCCTTCCCACTAAAGCGGAGCATGCACATGAGTGTGGAGATGGGGGGGGGGGGGGGGGGGCGTGTCGGGCCCGGGTCAGGCTCGCGCTGCTGTCGGGAGCGGGGTATGCCCGCCTCGCCTCCCCCTCCCGGCTTCGGGTCATTCGCTGCCCCTCCGGGGCTGCAGGCCTCTCCCCCTGCCCGACTGTTTCACTGGGCCACCCAAGCTGCATGAGTGCGCCCTTGGCCTTAAGCTCTTGCAAATGCACGGGAGCATGTATGCAAGCCGCCGGTCCCCGCCACCAGCCCGCTAGTGTCCTCTTGCCCCCGGGCCACCCCGGGTGTTTCGCGGGCTGGGGTCGATCGTCGCGTTGCCCCGGTTCAAGCGGGCCGCCCCACCC
>NW_009242973.1:2762082-2763409 GCF_000388065.1 Fonticula alba | reverse complement strand
CCCCCCCCCGCCCCCCTGGAGGAAGTCGATTGGGCGCGAAGGACTCGGGCGTAGGCCGTTCTCCTTTTCTTCGCCGGCTCTCCGGCCCCCTGTGCTTTGTCTCTCTTTCCCTCTCTCCCGCCCTCCCTCGCTCTCGCACGGGCTTGCCCAACAATCTGGACACCCACCCATCCGAGTTGCCTCGGTTGGCTCTCCCGTGGCGGGGGTTCATTGTCAGCTCCCTGGCCGTTTAGGGAGTTCTTCCCCCAAGGCCGTCACTCTGGGAAGCTGTGCCTGCTGCCTTCTCCGGCTTGATGGCCTCGAACAGGAGGCAGGTGTGTCTGGCAGTGTGTGCGTGGATACCGCCAGGGGCGGCGCCCGCAAAAGTGCGAAAGTGTATGTGGTGTGTGTCTCGGGGGGTGGGAGAACCTGAAAAGGGTCGCCTGCGCCACGTCCCCACTCCCGCCCGTTTTGCTCAATTGCTCTTCCTCTCGCGCAGCCGTCGCTTTTCCCTGCCCCTGTTCCCCTCCCCCCTCTCTCTCTCTCCCCCCCCTGCTCCCCCCTCTCCGACCACCACCCTCCCCTCTCCCCACCTCCTGTCGGACCTCTTTGCTGTGTACACGCGCGCGCGAGCTCCCCTCCCTCCCACCCCACCCCCGAGCAGAGCACTGGCCTGGCCATCTTGGTACTTCTCCCCTGCCCAGCCGCATATCCCCCGTCTGGTCTCGATGCTCCGCCACGGCCGAGACTGCCCATTTGTCCTCTCCAGCTTGCCGTCTGGCCGCCAGTCTCTGACCCACTGCACTGTAGACCGCCAGACCGCCGCCCGGCCCCCCTTCTAATGCCCGACCTCTCGGCATGCGAGTTTCCCGTCGCCGTCACCGCCATCCCCATCGTTGTTGTTGATACCCCTCCTCCCGAGCCTCTGGAGGATCGTCAAAAAATGCCGGCCGCAGCCACCGACGAGCAGCCCGATCTGATGCCCCCCGCGGTGGCCGATGCTCCGCCAGCGGCTCCGGTGAAGAGCACCGCGTCTTCCCAATCTGATGACCTGTCTGTCGATGATGTCTCTGTCCATGACAATGCCACGACCACCCCCCCTGAGGGCCTGGCTCAGCTTCTCCCGGTAGACGGTACGATGCTGCCCTTGTCCCCCCCCTCCCCCCCCCCCCCCCCCCCCCCCCCCCCCCCCCCCCCTCCCTCCTTCCCCCCCCCCTCCCCCCCCCCCCCCCCCCCCCCCCCCCCCCCCCCCCCCCCCCCCCCCCCCCCCCCCCCCCCCCCCCCCCCTCCCCCCCCCCCCCCCCACCTCCCCCTCCCCCCGCCCCCTCGCCCCCTCGTTCCCCGAGGG
>NW_009242973.1:2756049-2761970 GCF_000388065.1 Fonticula alba | reverse complement strand
GCGTCCTGTCTGACATCTCGGCCCTCGGCCCCCTCCCAGACTCCGTGGCTACTGCCTCCATGCCAGCCGAGGACGACCCGACCCTCTTCGACACACAGAGTGATGCCTCTTCGCCGGAAGTGGTGGCCATTGCGTGTCTTGAGGGCGCGGCGACTGAGCCAAACTCCCCAGTCAGCCCGCCTGTCGCCGTGGAGGAGGATCCTGCTGCTGCTGCTGCCGCTGCTACCACGGAGGACGCCACCGTCCCTCCCGAGGCCGAGGCCAGCATCGTCGCTCCCGAGACCGATGCCGCCGCCGGCCAAGTTGCCGATCCTCCGCCCGAAGATGCGATCGTCGGGTCTGATATTCCCCCCCCGACCGCCGAGGCCGCACTGGCACAGCCCGAGGACGCGGCTGCAGCGGAATCCGCAGCCGCCACCTCTGCGATCGAGGTGGCCGCCGCGGATGCCGAAAAGCCACTCCTGTCAGAGGGGCCTCCTTCTGCCGAGCTGGAGGCCGCCCCAGCTGATGTGCCGCCCGCTGCCCCCTCCACCGATGGCGCGTGGGCCGAGCCGCCCCCCCTGCCGGCGGGCATGTCCCGACTTCCCCCCCCCACCGGGGGCGACGGTGACATCGAGCTCATGCCGGTCCCGGCTTCCTCCGCCGACAGCCCCTCGCCCCGGACCATTCTTCCGTCCATTTCTTCCGAAATTGATCCCCAAGCCATGGGTCCCCTTGGCCTTGGGCACCGGCGATCGGTCAGCCACAACTCCCGGCGGTCTTCCAGCTACTCGCCGCTGAACACCGCCGGCAGTGGCGGCGAGGGGGGACCCCTCAGCGGCCATGCCGCGTCCGGGTCTTTCTCCAGCTCCCTCTCCGTGCAGGTAGCCCTGCCCACTCTGCCGGATGGTTCGCCGCCCATCTCCAACTCCAACAAGCGCGCCCTGCGTGGCCCACCCCCCTCGACCCCGGAGGAGCAACTGCTCCTGATGAAGCTCGAGCTGTGGGACGACGTCTTTACCGATGATCTGGACCTTCTGGCGCATCTGTGCCAGCAGACATATCTCAACTCCCAGATCCTCACTGCATCGATCATCGGTGCGTGTCCATGGAATCTCCCCCTCCTTTCTTCCCTTTCCTCGCGCCACGTCGATCAACCCGATTGCACATCCCCCCTGCCGCCGTCACATCCACACCTACACCCACATGTGCTGCTACTCCCTCCCTCCCTCTCTCTCTCACACACACACACACACGTGCACACGCGCACACATGCAGTCCTCCTCGAGCACACCAACCATGCGGACTACTTCCTGAAGCGCCTGATCCGCACGCGTATTTTCCTCAATCGCCCGACCGAGTCGCATGACTTTACCAACATCATGCGTGATAATAGGTCCGCCGAAGCTTGTGCTCCCTGTTGCCCGCTGTCCCTCTGCCTCCTTCCCGGTGCCATTGCGCCGCCTCTCGCCCAGGCACATGCTCATCGTGCATTCGTGTGCCTCCCTTCGGACCAGCTGCTGACATGTGCGCGGCTTTCTCGCTGCTCATCCCCCCCCCCCCCCCCGGATCACGATGCAGTCTTTCGGTGATGCTCTCGTCGGCCTTTGCCCGGCATCATGGGCCAGCCTATTTGGAGACGGTCATCTCGCCCGTCATCGACAAGATCCTTGAGGACACCACCATCTTCGAGATCAACCCCGCCGAAATCAAGGACCCGGCGAGCGTGGACCTTGAGGCCAATCTGCACAAGTTCGCCGGCATCGTGTCCTGGACCATCTCGCACATCCTGGAAAAGCGCGATGCCCTGCCGCCCAAGCTCCGGTCTCTGTGCACGTACATGCGGCGTACCTCTTATGCCCGGTTGAAGCACTACTTCCCTGGCGACTCGGACTCGATGCGCGAGCAGGCTTCGCTTCGCTTGGTTGGATGCTTCCTCTTCCTGCGCTTCATCGGCCCGTCCATCTTCGCGCCCACCTTCAATGGGCTGTGCTACCGGACCGGGCTCACGCGGGATGAGCGCCGCGCACTTATCATGTTCACCAAGGCCCTGAACATTTTGGCGGCCGAATCCCTTCGCGTGCAAAAGGAGGAGTACATGGTGCCACTTGGTGCGCTCCTGCAGAAGGAGACCGCCAAGATGCAGTCCTTCCTGGACTTCGCATCGTCATTTGATGAGGATGAGACCGTGCTGGTCCTATCGGACCCGGCCTGTGGTTCGAGCATCGGGCCGTCATCCCCCGAGAAGAGGACGAAGAAGCAGGCCACCCCCGAGGCGGATGGTGGTGTCGGTGCTGGCGCCGATGCCGCTGTCGACACGGACCCCGCTCTTCATGAGGCTACTTCCTCTTTCCCGCCGCCGGCCGCCGGGGAGGGTACTTCGACTGGCGTTGCCGCTGCCGGCGTTGGCAGTGGCGTTGCTCATGAGGGGAGTCCCTCCTCGGCCGAGGCGGCTGCGGCTTCCGAAGCCGAGGACCCGGAGGTCCTTGCCGTTGCTGCTGCTGCTGCTGGTGCTGCTGGTGCTGCTGTTGCTGATGATGGCATCGCCCATGCCACTGGCCCTGCCGATCCGCCGGAGTCTCCGACCGTCGATGAGGCTGACGAAGGGCAGCCTTCCCTGCTGAAGATGCATCGACTGCTGGCCGCCGGCCAGGGCGGGTCCCTGCCGTCGACCCCCCGGTCGGCGATCACCTATTGCTCCGAAGCGCCCGGCCTGTTGGAGGCGCCTCCCCCGCCGGATGCCCTGATTCCGGACAGCTTCGCCGGGAATCTGGACACCGTGGTGACCTTCCTTCGGACGATTATTCCCAAGTTTGAAATCTCCCTGCGTGAGGCCCTGCCCCAGCTGGCTCAGCTGCCGCTCGAGTCGCCAGCCCTGCTGGAGCGCGTGAAGGCCCATGTATCGGCCATCGATCAGCTGGCGCGCGACACCACCGCTGCCGCCACCGGGCCCGCCGGTCCTGGCGCCGCTGGCCCTGGGTCTCAGCTGGAGGAAAGCCGCTCCTCGCGGTCCCTTCGTGGGGTGGAGGTGGATGGCGGGACGGTCCGGTCGACGCGCTCCAGCCGGCGGATTTCCCTTCGCATGTCCTTCAGCCTTTTCACCAATCCCACCACCTCGCCGCCGGGGAGTACCCCGCCGACGCCATCAGCCGCCGGGGGGGCTTCCGTTTCGGCCGGTGCCCGCGCCAGCAGCGCCAGCCTGCCCGTCGTGGCGCCCGGGGTGGCGGGGGCTTCGCACTCGCGGTCGTTGTCCTCTTCATCGGGCGGCCGGCCGCGCAGTGGATCCGTCTCCTCGGTTCGGTCCAGTTCGCAGGGGGGGACCACCGAGCCAGTGACCCCGGCGCCGGGCAGCCCGCCGCTGCCGGCCAGCGGAATGGCTTCCTCTAGCCAGTCAGTCCATTCGTCCGGGTCACCCGACTCGGCACCCAAGCGCGAGCGCTCGGTCTCCTTCATGGACCGGCTGTTCGCCCTGCTGACCTGCTCGCAGGGGATCTCCACCTAGTTTGCATGCATGTGCGCGCACTTGTGTTCATCGGTGTTCCTGGCGATGATGCCGGCCGCGCTGCGCCTTGTCATTGGCTCCTCCGTGTCCTCCCTACTCTTTGCTGTTCTCCCCGCCCTTTCTCCCTCTCTCCTCTTCCCCTCTTCCGCCTTTTCTCATGTGTGTGTGTGTGTGTGTGTGTGTGTATGCGCGCGCTCGTGCGTGGACGCCTATGTGTGGCTATTGAGCCGCCCTCGTCCTCCCACGCCTCCTCCATGCATATATGCCCAGCGTAACATGCATTCATATGCTTGCACACATCCATGCGTGTCTTGCGCGTGCGTGTGTGCATGTGCGTGTGTGTGCGTGTCTGCACACGGCCCCTTGGCGGTGGCCACCTCTGGCTGGCCCCGCTGCTCTTGTACTTGTCAACTTGAATCTCCCTCTCCAGCAATCACGTTCCAGTTGGACTGGAAATTTTGTCCCCCCTTCCTCTGGGATGCGATCGAATGCCCCTCCTCCTCCCGCCTTGCGGGCAAGTGTGTGTGTGTGTGTGGCCGATCATGTCATCCCACTTTTCTTCCCCTGAACAGCATCCCTTCCCTCCTCCAGGTGATAGCCACGACAATATACGTCAGATTGCTCGGGCTCAAACGTTTCTCCTTCCGGTGTGTTTACCCAGCACGCGTTGCCACATATGCGAAGGTGTTGTCAAAAATGTTTGTCTATCTTTCGTGCTACAGACATGCGCAGGACTCGTGCATACGGTTTTCCAGGTGAGGGGAGGGAGGGGGGGGGGGGGAGGGGAGCATGCCAGACGCGGAAGGGCGTGTTCCTGCCAAGGGGCACGCGCTGGTCGTCCGGCGGTGCAGTCTATCACAGCTCGGGTCGACGTGGAAGGGACAGTGTACGCATGCGTGTGTGCAGGGGCGAGGGGGAAATCCCCCCCCGGTAGGGAGCCTGTGAAAAAAAAAACACACACACCAAACAAGACGTTTAGGTGCTCTCGGCCCCCTTGGATGCGATGAAAGTGGCACGGAACTGGTCGGCCTGCTCGCGCGTCATAAACTGCCGAAGGCAGGCATTCATTTCGTCGGCCACCTCGCGGCAGGCGGAGGGGATGCTCAAGGTGCGATAGTAGGCGCAGTCGATGTACTCTTTTTTTTTTTTTTTACGGCAAGCGGCAAAGACCCAGGGTGAACAGAGAGCCGAAGGGGGATGGGAGGCGGGCGAGCACGGGTGAGCTACGTCTGGGGCGCCGTCGCAAATGGGGCAAGACAGGGGGCGAGGGAGAGAGAGAGAGAGAGGACACGCACTCAAAATCTGGGCGTCACACTTCTGCCGGACCTCCGAGCGGAAGGCATCATGGACATGGTTCTCATCGCTCTTGGACAGGTTGCTCAAGGTGATGGGAGGGAAGGAGGAGGGATCGACGCGGGGCGGGGTGGTCATGATGGATGGGATGTGTGCGTGTGTGAGGCTATAAAGGTGAGGGGGGAAGATGGGGGGGGGGGTGGCCTTGGAGAAAGAGAGAGGCGGGAGGACCAGGGGGATGGGGGGGGGGGGGGGGGGGGGGGGGGGGGGGGGGGGGGGGGGGGGGGGGGGGGGGGGGGGGGGGGGGGGGGGGGGGGGGGGGGGGGGGGGGGGGGGGAGACTCTGATCGCAGGGGGATGCGCCCGCAGGACGGACATGGAACCTGAAGAAGTGAGTCGGGTTCTGCCCCACGTTTGAGCCCGCCGGGGCTGGGCGGGGGGGGGGGGGGGCGATTGGCGCCCTGGTGGGACTGTTTTTTCGTGAGAGTTGCGAAGAGATGGGCAGTGAGCGCGGCGCGACCCACGCACACATGCATGTTTTCACACAGGGCGAGCAGTTTCCGCCGGCATCTCAACCGTGAATGTTCAAATATCCTGGTGCCGGGCACACATTTATTGAAGGCTCCTGTGGCTCAGTAGGTAGAGCGTGGGACTGTTAATCCCAAGGTCCGCGGTTCGATCCCGTGCGGGAGCGCATTCTTTTTGACTTTATGCCGCCCCTTCTTTTGTTTTCCCCAGCCCCCTGGGGGGCGGGGGGGCTGAGTGGAAGCGAAGGCGCTCCCTCTTCAACCGGGGGGGGGGGGGAATGTCAGGTTGTTCCAGGACGTGGACTGCGGGGGGGGGGATCGTCCTGCCGTGTGGAGCTAACGCTTTTTTTTTTCAACGGCCCGGACGGAAGAGGGGACCTGGCTCCCCTCGTCCGACAGAGGGGGGGGGGGGCTCAATGGGCGCAAGTACGCCGGTTCGTCCCCTCTGGGCCGCGCCCCGGTTGCTGGTGTGCCCAGTTTGGGAAGGCACCGCCCGAACACAGAACTATCATCGCAGTGCGTGGGGGGCGCGCCGTGAGGCGGGTTGGGGGCGAACCTGCCTCTGTGGCCGGGGGGGACATGGGTGATAATAAACTTGAGCTCGAAGGCCGGAGGGGGGGG
>NW_009242973.1:2752209-2752714 GCF_000388065.1 Fonticula alba | reverse complement strand
CCCCCCCCCTTTCCCTCCGTCTCTAACATCCCCACTGCCCATTCATCCAGGACGATAGCTACGATATTGTTGTGATTGGCACCGGCCTCACTGAGTGCATTCTCAGTGGTATCCTCTCCACCCAGGGGAAGAAGGTGCGCCCGCCCCCTCCCTGGACGTTCCCCCCTCTGCGGCACCTTCCCCACTTTGCTCACCTTCCACGGTCCCCCTCTTCCTCTCCGTGCGCGCGCAGGTCCTGCACCTGGACAGCAACAACTACTATGGTGGCGAGTCCGCCTCGATGACCCTTTCCCAGCTGTACACCACCTTCGACAAGGGCACTCCCCCCTCCTCCCTCGGTACCGACCGCGACTACAACATCGACCTCATCCCGAAGCTGATGCTTGCCTCGGAGGAGCTCGTCGACATCCTCATTTTCACCGATGTCGTCCGCTACCTGGAGTTCAAGCAGATCGCCGGCAGCTACGTCTACCGCAAGGGCAAGATTGACAAGGTGCCTTCCCCC
>NW_009242973.1:2749488-2752023 GCF_000388065.1 Fonticula alba | reverse complement strand
CCCCCTCCCCGCGCCGTCGCCCTTCGCTCCATCGTCAGCCCCGCCCCGTGAGCCATGGAGGCGATTGTCCTGAATTCGTGGCCCCGGAACCGGCTCCTGGCGCTCGTGGTCTCGACGGTCCTGCTCATTGTGGCCGTCATCCTTTCGGGCGGTCTTTCCGGTGCGCCTCTCGTCGCTCGTCTCTTTCATATGCCCCCCCGCTCCTCCCGGTCACTTGTCCTCGCACTTGCTTTGTGCTCCCTCCTGACCCCGCCCTCCCTCCCCTTTAAGATCCCCGCCACTCCCAACGAGGCCCTCATGTCCTCGCTCTTTGGCTTCATGGAGAAGATCCGCGCGCGCTCCTTCTTCGAGTTCATCGCCAAGTATGACCCGGCCGACCCGAGCACCCACGACAACCTGGACTTCAAGAAGATGACCGCCTCCGACGTGTTCAAGTACTTCAAGCTCACTCCTGACGTGCAGGAGATCATCGGCCACTCGATGTGCCTCTTCCAGGATGACTCCTTCCTGCAGCTGCCCTTCAGCGAGATCTACAATGCCATGGTCCTCTACTCGACCTCTCTCCGTCGTGCCAGCACCTCCCCCTACATCTACCCCCGCTACGGTCTGGGCGAGCTCCCTCAGTCTTTTGCCCGGTGCGTCTTCTCCGGCCATCTCCCGGCTGCCATATCTCCTCCGCTCCCCCCCCCCCCCCCCGTAGCCGCGCCCACCGTGTGTGCATGTGCCCCTCTGACCTCCGCCTTTTCTCCCCTCCCCCCCCCTTCGTCTGCTGCCTTCAGCCTGTCTGCCGTCTTCGGCGGCACCTACATGCTGGCCATGCCTGACATCAAGATTGTCCGCGGTGAGGATGGCAAGGTGATCGGTGTCAGCTCCAAGGACGAGATGGCCAAGTGCTCGGCCGTCATTTGCGACCCCTCGTACGCTGCCTCCGGCGGCATCGAGACCAAGGTCACCAACCGCGTCATCCGTGCCATTTGCATCCTCAACAACCCGGTCCCCAACACCGACAACGCCGACTCCCTGCAGCTCATCATCCCCATGAGCCAGGTCGGCCGCAAGCATGACATCTATGTCGCCGTCACTTCCTACGCCCATGACGTCGCCGCCAAGGGCCACTACATCGCCATTGTGTCTACCGTCGTCGAGACCAACGACCCGGAGCGCGAGATCCAGATTGCCCTCAACCTCCTTGGCCCGATTGTGGAGAAGTGCGTGTCGCGCGCCCCTGCATGCTCTTCTTCCCCTCATGCAGTGGCTGCCTGATGGCTGTCTCTCTCCCCCCCCCTCTCTCTCTCTCTCTCTCGCTCTGTGTCCCCATTCATCCATCTCCTTTCGCGTATCCCCTCTTGCTGACTCTCGTGTCCTTCTGCTCCCCTCCTGATCAGGTTCGTCAAGATCTACGACGTCTGCGTCCCTCTCGACGATGGTCGCTCTTCGAACATCTTCGTGTCCAAGTCCTACGATGCCACCTCTCACTTCATCTCGGTCACCCAGGACGTCAACGACATCTACCAGGTGCGTGCGCCTCGCTCCTATGCCATGCTGGGGAGCAAGTTGTTTGGCCCTGCTGGCAATTGCCACTTTCTCAGCCCCCCCCCCCTGCCCTCCTCCCCTGAGACTGACACGCTCTTCTCCTGTACGCCTCCCTGTCCTCCTCCCCTCTGTCCGTCTCTCTTCCCCTGTCGCCTGTGTGCTGCTGCCCCCTGCTTTCCGGTTGTCGCGCCAACAGCGTCTGACCGGGGACAAGCTCAAGCTCGAGAAGCGTGCCACCATGGACGAGGAGGCCAAGTAAGGGTCCCCCCCGCCCCTTCGTCGACGACCCATCATCTCCTGTACCATCAGCATTGCGCGCCACCTGTTCACCAATGTCGGCACCGCACGCGCCCGGGGATATCTCCCTTTCCGTCCCTTTCTGCATTTTCCCCTCTTCCCTCCGTGTTCTTTCCTTTAGGCAAGGGGGGCCCCTTTGCCGCGATTGGTGGCCAGCGAAAGGCCCCTTCAACGCCGCAAGCGAAGGAAGGGAGGAAAAGAGGCCCAGCTAATAGGGTGGGGGGGGGGGGGTCCCTACGGGAGGGGTCACAACTCTCCCATGTACCCAGGTGATTGCTCCTTCTCCTCCCTTGGGCCTTCTCTCCTGTGCACCTCCCTCCTCTCAGCAGGGGGTGTATCATGTCGATGACCAAATACGAATACCTTCACAGACAGCCTTTTCTTTCGTGCTTTTTCTTGATACGTGGATGGCCCGGGGGGTTTCTGCTATTTTTATTTCTTTTGGCCTGCCCACTTTTTATCCTTCGCAGATCTCCGCCCTTTCCTGGAGGACGATTCAGAACCAGGCAAACGCGACAGGGGGAGATATGCCTGAAAGTGTGCTGCTGACAGGGCCGCACATGACCAAAAGGTCACACGCTAGGGACCTCCCATTTCGAATCACGCCGCTATTTGAACTGTGGGGTGTCACTATCCCTTTTGTTAATTTCGGCGCCTGCATCCCCCCGCCCCCGCGCCCCCCGCCCCCCCCCCCCCCTTCCTACC
>NW_009242973.1:2748152-2749342 GCF_000388065.1 Fonticula alba | reverse complement strand
GGGGGGGATGCAGGTGCCGTTGCCACTCCGGGTACCTGGAACGCCGAACCATGCGACATGCCCGCCCTGCCCCCCCCCCCCTTGGCCATCCCTGCTGTAGTCAGTGCGGTGGAATTCCCCGTCCCCCGAGGGAAGGCTCCGCCAATGGTCGGCTGCTGGCAGCTCGCCAATCCCTTTGCGCTTTTTTGGCGTGCGTCCCTGTGACGGTCGCCGGGCCCGGCTGATCGAGCCCTCCTTAGAAAGTAAACAGAGCCCGAGTGGCTCGGGGCCGGTCTGGCTGCCGGGGGGGGGGGGGGGGACCCCCCAGAGATGCAAATACGTGGGATCTGGCCCCCCAGCCCATGCACGGTGGCCTCGGCCCGATCATCATCGCCATCTCCCTGTGCCCAATAGACAGCGGGGCGGGGAGGGGCGTCTGTCTTGGCTCTATCTTAGGTGCGAGGGGTTGAAGATGGTGTGCTCCGGGGGCCCCAGCTGCTTGAGGGGAGAATCCTTGTGTCCCCGTCCGCCCTCGTCTTAGTGTGGCAATCCCCACACGAAGGTTGTCCGATCGGGGCTGACACGCCGGAGCTCAAGATCGGACTTGTTCTGCGCCCTTCGCGCACCCCCTGTGCGGGTCCTATCACCCGATGGGGGAGCTCCTGTCCCCCCTTCGTGGGTGTGCCGCCAAAATGCCCGTGAGCATGATCCACGGGTGGTATGCCCCCCCGCCCGCCCCGCCCCCCTCCACCCCCCCTCCCACCTGCTGGGGAAACAATCTGACATCCTAGATGCCGCGACCATAGACTCAGGCACCTCCTGACGCAACAGATTGGCTTTATTAACAGTCGCGTCGGCGTATTTGGAAGGCCTCCACATTCATGCACACATGCATATCCGAGCATGCATGGAAAGAGACGCACACGAACTTATTTACGCTGTCGCCGAGCAGAGAGCGGGCATGTCGTGGAGTGGCAACCGCCTGCTGGGGGGGCTTCGGCACCGCCCAAAGAGCCGGGGGCACATTGGACGGGCATGCAGATGAATGACAGGCAGCGATGCCTCCAGGGCGGTTGGGGCGCTCTGGGTCCCGCCCCCTTGCTCGACCTCCTCCTCCGCGGATGGTGGCATCACCACCCGGGAGACGGTCGGCGCCTGGATCCATCTTATTGTGTGAAGGTCCGGCCGGGGGGTGCGGGGGCGCGGGGGGG
>NW_009242973.1:2734770-2747747 GCF_000388065.1 Fonticula alba | reverse complement strand
CCCCCTCCGCCCCCCCGCCAACCATGACCCAAAACCCAAACAACAACGACATCACCCCAAGCGCCTCGAGCGCCGGGTTGACTGACCAGAACAATGACGGCTCGGGCACCCCCCGCCTGACGCCTGCCCGCCAGGGCGACACCGAGGCCGGCAATGTCCTCAACCGCGGTGTTGTCCTGACCAGCCTGGCCCCGGTGGCCGCTTCCAGTGGGCCGGACGCCGACTCCGAGGACTTCGATCTGGACGCGCACTTTGCCGAGTCCGCCGAGATCCCCCTTCCCCAGGACCCGCCCCGCAACTACCCGCCCCTGGACCCCAACCGCAAGGTTGCCCTCATCACCGGCATCACTGGCCAGGATGGCAGCTACCTGGCCGAGCTGCTCCTGTCCAAGGGCTATGAGGTCCATGGGATCATCCGGCGCTCGAGCTCCTTCAACACCTCGCGCATTGAGCACATCTACGAGCACAAGTATGCCGGTACGCAAGGCGATCCGCCCCTTTTCGGGCTTCATCCCGGCCGCATGCACAGCCCCCCCCCCCCCCCCCCCCCCCCCTCCCCCTCCGACATGAGGGGGCTGCCCGTCGCCCTCAAAGGCGCCTCTGCTAACAGGCCCCCACCTCCCGTGTCCCAACCCATGGCGGGCTCTCTGCCGCCTGCCTGCCTGCCCCCCTGCGCTGCCCGTTCCGCCACTCAATGGTCATGCTCATCACAGAGGGAGCCCGCATGATGCTCCACTATGGCGACCTTACCGACTCCACCTGCCTGGTGCACATCATCAGCCAGGTGAAGCCAACCGAGATCTACAACCTTGCTGCTCAGAGTCACGTCCAGGTATGCGCTCCCCCCCCCCCCCTCGCCCCGCCCTCGCCCTCGCCCGTGAAATGCGTGGCACACTCGGGGAAGAAGCCTCCTTCATTCGACCGGAACTGACCGTGTGCCACCCTGCCGGGCTCATTGCCCCCCTCTAGGTGTCCTTTGACATGGCCGAGTACACCGGCCAGGTGGATGCCGTCGGTACTCTGCGCCTTCTGGACGCCATCCGGACCTGCAACCTCACCGACAAGGTCCGCTTCTACCAGGCCTCCACCTCGGAGCTCTACGGCCAGGTTCGGGAGATCCCCCAGTCCGAGAAGACCCCTTTCTACCCGCGGTCGCCGTACGGCGTGGCCAAGCTGTACGGGTTCTGGATTGTGAAGAACTACCGCGAGGCCTACGGCATGTATGCCTGCAATGGCATCCTCTTCAACCATGAGAGCCCCCGGCGTGGGTTTACCTTCGTCACCCGGAAGATCAGCCGCGCCGTGGCCCAAATCCACCTTGGCCAGCTGGAGTGCCTGAGCCTGGGCAACCTGAACGCCCTGCGCGATTGGGGCCACGCTCGTGACTACGTCGAGGGCATGTGGCTGATGCTCCAGAGCGACAAGCCGGAGGACTATGTTCTGGCCACCGGTCGCCGGCACTCGGTCCGCGAATTTGTCGAGCTCGCCTTCAAGCACATCAACATCAACATCCAGTACGTCCTGGCCCCCGGAGGGGGGGGGGGGGGGGCACCCCATTGGCTCGGCCGCCTTCCTGGCAGTCAGACCCCCGTGTGGGCCCCTTTGATCGAGCGCGCCTTTTTTTTTTTCGTGTTTGGTGGGGAGTGCCTGGCCGACATGGATGACAGTCGCCCGGGGCCCTGCGCCCCTGGGGCCCACGCCTGCATCCCTCATGCTAACCCTGCTTTTTCACTCCTTTCCCCCCTTCAGGTGGGAGGGTGCCGGCGAGGATGAGGTCGGCAAGTGCAGTGAGTCCGGCCGGACTCTGGTCCGCGTGGACCCGCGCTACTACCGCCCGGCCGAGGTGGAGCTGCTCCAGGGTGACCCGCGCAAGGCCCAGCGCGAGCTCGGATGGCGCCACAAGGTGTCCTTCAAGGTGCGCACTGCTCGCCCCGCGCCTCTCTCTCTGGCTATGGCTCCCTCTGTCTGTCGAGCTTTCCTTTCTCTCCCCCATGCCCAGCTTCTTCGCCACTTAGGCCACGCCCCGTCTGTGTTGCCGCGGCTGAAGCACAGATGTCTAACCCGATGTCCCTCTCGGTGTACCCCCTTTCCCCCCCCCCCCCCCCCCCCCCGGCCCCCTGCGACGCGCGGGCATGCTTTCCCAAAATAGTCCCTTGTCGAGGAGATGGTCGCCGCTGACATCAAGATGGTTCAGCAGGGCAAGCTCCACATGTGAGAGGCCCCGCAAGGGCCATGTCTCTTGCTCTCTCTCCTTCTCCCTCTCTATCGCTCTCGCGGCCTCTCTGAAAGAAGGAATCGCACGCCCTCCATGGATGGGTCGTGCGATGTCGTCGTCGTCGTCGTCACCGTCGTCGTGTCAATGGCATCATTGGCCAGGTGCAAGCAACAAATGAACTGAACATGGCCATGGGAGAGAGAAACGTAAGGGGGAGGCAATCGCCCGGCTGACGTCCCTTTGCCTCCCTGGGTATCTTTCGTGCCTCTTTTGAAATGTTGAACTGCTGTCCTGACTCCTGCCGCGACAAGCAGGGAGCAGCCACCATTGTGACAGCCCTTTTTTCGTGGTGAGCAGATGAGAATGCGGGATGACCCTGGGCGCACGTCCCCTCGGTGTCTCATATCTCTCCTACTCCCCGCAATCTGGAATGTATAATAAAGGCGACATCTCCCCCCTGCAAATGAGGCCCCCGGCATTTGGCTTCCTATGTGTGTCCAGGCAGGCAGTCCACCTTTCCGTGGAGGGACGGGGGGGGGGGAGGGGTGTCCCAAACGTGTGAGACACACACCGACCGGCGGGGAGCAGCGGGCAAGGGCAAGTCGACAGAGGAGGGATAAGACCAAGCAGCCTCACCCCGGTGGAGGTGGTAATTTGTTTTGTATTGAGGTGGCCCCAGGGGCGCTACCCTTCTAGCAGTCGACAATGGGCAATTTCGTAGGCCATGCGCTCACGCACGGCTGGGATGTCGGCTTGGGTGAAGTTGAAGCGTCCATCAAACCCAATTCCGCGCGAAAGGCACTCGGCAAAGGAACATGCGAATACCCCGCAATCGTAGCCATTCTTCTGTCGCGGAATTGCCTGGGAACAATTGACGGGATGGGCCACATGTGTGAAGCAGCGACGGGCCAAGGAGAATGGACAGAGAGGTGGAAGAGAGGGAGAGGGAGAGGAAGAAGAGGGGGCATAAAGCGGGATTAGAGTCGCGAGGGGGGCGGGGCTCGAGCACAGAGAGGCAAGGGGGGTCCGGGAGGAGAATCGCACGCTAAGGCACTCGGTTTCCCAGTCAGTCACATCGAAGGGTGTGCCCTTCTTGTCGCGACTTTCCTGGTCGAGGTACATCAACAAAAGCTAGTTGCATGATGAGACATGGAGGGGGAGGGTGAAAGGAGGGGGGCGGAGGGTCATGGAGCGGGTTCGAGCAAAGGGGGGGGGAACAGAATATGTAAGTCAATGGCCGATACCAAGCCAAAGGGGGCACATTCGCCAACGGAGGCGAGGGGAAAGCAGGACGCACATCCAGGCACTCGTCGTTTCGCGCGCCGAGACTGTCCATGTAGATGATCCGCCGATCGGGGAAGTGAACGGCCGCCATGCACCAGTGCATGCCGAGATGCACCGGTACCAGGAGCAGATCCTTGGAAAAGATGTCCACGCGCCGGGTCCATCGCCGGACCCGAGCATAGCCATCCTTGGCCAGGGTCGAGTAAAAGAAGGTGCTGAACCAATGAACCGAGGGCAACCCATGGGCTTGGGCATTGCCGGCGCGTTCCATGATCAACTGCCCGTAGAAGTTGATCACCTCGTCATTCAGCCATGATGTCCCCTTCAGCGTGAGGACATCCTGGCGGGTGATGTCAACATTGAACCGGCTGGCCAGCACGCCCCCCTGGCGGGTCCACACCCGGCGATGGACATCGCTACTTTGCTCCGCATTCAGGCGGACCACCTTCGGAAGGGGCCGACGAAGCTTCTGCTGAGCCGCGGCCTCGCGTTGTTGACGCTCCAGCTCGGCCAGCCGTTCGGCCTCGCGCTGGCGTTGCTCACGCTCGCGGAGCTGCTGCTCGAAATCGCGAATTTCCTGCTCAGCCTGGCAAAGGGAGGGAAAATGTCAGGTTTGACGGACGAATGATGGCCCATGTATGCAGGGAATGCAGGTCAGCTGTACCTCCGCCTCGCGTGCGACGAGTTGATCCTGGAGCTGGACAAAGCGAGCTGATGGAGACTTCAATCTTTGATCGAGGGGCGTCAGGAATGGACAGACGGACATGATGGAGGCAGAGGGAAGTAGCCGGGGAGGGTGATGGGCAAGCCCACACGCACAGTCCATAGATTCGCGGCATCAGCGAGTCCAGCCGCGGGAGGTAATTCCACAGACGATGGGATGAGGGGCGATGGTCCTCATGCCGATAGCCCACATCCTCGGCCGAAAGTTGTGTTGCGTCGGTGGACATGAACACTGAAATAGATGGGCGCGGTGTGGGATGTGTTCAAAGGAGGGGTGAGATGAATGCGCTGCTTGAAAAAAAAAAAGAGGTCACGCACATACACACACACACACACACACGAGAGGGCACATCCCCACGCGTGTTTGTATATATGTGTGTGTATGTGTGTTGATGTATGGACGTGTGGATGTGTGAAGGTGGCCAAAGATGTGCGAGGATGTGTTTACGCGAGGGACGCACAGTCATCCGAGATCTTGATCATGGCGGCCGGCCCAGGAGCACGGCCATTCGACGGGGGCGCCGGTTTGTCGGCCGAGGCAGGCTCGCTCTTGATTACAGGGGCCTTTGCTGAAGTGGCAGCCCCCTCTGGCATATCGGACGTGGCGGGGAAAGAGAAGGCAGTCCCAGTCTCAACAGGCGCATGCTTGGGAGGGGGCCGATGCGCTGCTCCAGATGAAGGGGCCATCTGTACGATGTGTCGGGATCGGGGAGAGGCCCGAGTGGCCTTCGCTGTGCGCAGGTGTCGCAAGGACTGGAGCCGTGACGGCGGGGGTGCCGCATTTTGGGGGTCATCAGCGATCAGGCCAATGATGCGACTCCAACGGCCAAGAAGCTCGGGCACAGGAGACCCGGTGGTCAGGGAGCTGGATGCCAGATCCTTCGCCGGTCCAGCGGACCCAGTCGGCGCACTTCGCACCACCTGGCCCTCCTCTCGCCCCTCCGCGGCTCCCCCGGGGGGAGAAGATGGACCAGCAGACGCCGGGCTGGACATGGACGTCGGCAGGAAGATCAAAGACACAGTAGATCTACCCGAACAGGTGGGGGGGGGGGAGGGGGGAGGGGGAAAAAAAGCAGGGAAGGAGACTGAAGTTGGGGATAGGTGGAGAATCTTACCCTTCATCTTCCTCGCCGGCATCTCCTGAGGCCGCTCTCCGAAGAGAGGTTGCAAAAGTGCCACAATTCGAAATCCCGCGGCCCCATCTTTGGTTGCTTCCAGTCCGCCATTCCCCCCTCGCCTGTGTGTCTCTGCCCGCGCCGCCGCGCCCCTCCTGCCACCGATCCAAACCACCGCAGGTTCCCCCACCACCAGGGGGCTGGCGCTGCGATTGGATATATCACGTGTATTCATGGATTGGGGCTCAGAAAATATCCAGGCTGTGCTCCAGGAAGAGGAGATCGTCGAAGAGCTGCTCCACGCTGGAGCCGATGCGCCGGGCGATCTCGCGCTGTGTTTCGGAAAGTGCGCAGAGGTGGGACATTTAAGGTGGGGTGTGAGTGGCCCGGCGGCAGAAGAAGCATGTGGCTGAGGGGGGGGGGGGGGGGCACGGGGATCGGGCACACAAGGGTGGGGGAAGGGCAAAAAAAGGGGCCCAGCAGGGCGAGGTACCTGCTCGCGCATGCTCGAGTTGAGGAAGGCATGGCGGATGAGCACGATGTCGACCACGCCGCGCCGGCGGCCAGATCCGGCACCGGGCCCGGCACCGGCCGACCGGTGAGGCCCGATGGCACGTGGGACTCGGAAAGCGCGGGGATTGAGGCTGCCCAACGGGCGAAGGGCGGCAGCCGGGAGGACCGGCGCCGAAAGGAGGTCGCGCAGAGCCTCGACCGCCGGAGACAGGTCAGTAGCAGCCGCAGCCGCGGCCGCAGCCGCAGTCGATGGCAGGACCACCTGGGCTGACGTGGCAGCGCCATATTCGCTGGAGGACAAGGCGGCCAAAGTTGGGCCGGAGGTGAGCTTGCGCTGCAGAAGTGACAGACGATGGAAGCGTCGCTCGGGGACCGGAGCCACCGAGGAAAGAACACCTTCGGAGCTGGCTAAAAATCGCGGCCGGGTAAAGCAGCGCGTTTCAAATGGATGGAGACAAACACACAGGGTCAGAGATCCTTGAACCCAGAGATCGGATGGCATGACAGACCGAGTGATAGAGGAAGAGGGCGAGGGCGAGGGCGAGGGGAGAGGACAAATGGCGAAAACGAACCAAAGAGGGTAAACTGCTGGCGCGAGGATCGGACACTCGGGGAACGCATCGAGAATCTGAAGGACCGGGGGCAGCTAAGCTGGTTGGCACCGACATGCATATCAGCCGTACGCAGGAGGCGCTTTCCGGCAATACTTTGGATGGCTGGTGGTGTGGGTGTGTAGCTGTGTGAGTCGGCGCGAGGGCGGACAGGCGCACAGGCACGGCGATCAAGGGCTCACAGCGAGCCGGACACAGGGGCTTGGGGCAAGAAATGCAGAAGGAGATTGAGGGGAGAGAGAGAGAGAGAGGGGGGGGGGGACGGGGGGAGAACCACGCACATGCCGGATCATAGCGCAGAACGTGCATGGAGCCCGCATCATCCAGAGAGACCATGGCCAGGGAGGTGTCGTCGACGATGAACTCTCCCGAACCGACGGGCGAGTGGCGGCGAACCTCTCCCCGATCTGAGCCGATGATATCCAGCCCCACCAGCGGATGGCCCTTATACCGAGCAAAGCAAACCCCCCGCAGGGCGTCACCCACCAGCAGGTATCGCCCTGCCACCGAAGACAGGGCCGTCACATAGGTATGAACATCGAGAAAAGCGCGCCCAACCAAATCCGCCGCATCCTTGAAGGAGTAGAGAATAATCTGAGTGGAGGAGGGTGAGTGTGTGCATGGGAGAGACGTGAGGAGAGGGCGAGGGAAGCAGGGACGGACACCGCGCCAGCTGGACATAGACAGCGAGAGAGAGAGAGAGAGAGAGAGAAGGGGCAAAGAAGGACACGAAAGGGGAACGCACACGCTGTCCAAGGGCGAGAGCGATATGGCCGCCGAGCTCCGTCACCGCAGACACCGGGGTGCGGAAGGTCTTGGAGAAGACAAGCTTCAATCGATGTGATGAGGTTGCCTTCTTCGGGTCGGAATGATGGCGCTCAACCACATCGAAGATGAGGATCTGGAAAGCGCGGATCCCCGGCATCCCACATCGCGCGGCAGGATGTCAGTCGCGAGCCCGAGGAAGACCCAAACAAAAGAGGCCACAGACGTGTGGCCACAGGAGGCGCCTGGGGACGGGCGGAGAGGGAAGGGGAGGGAGAAGGAAAAACACGCACGCGACCACCACACGATTCATCAGCCCCACGCAGGGTGCCAGTGCCGACGGCGATGAAGGGCCGGCGCTCGGTCGGCACATCGGTCCCAACCCCGGCACCAGTCGTGTCCAGATAGACGGTCTCCACAGCGAGGACCTGCTCATCGACACGCAGGCGAGCGGCATTCTTCTCCGAGGCAACCCCACTGGCGTCGCCATCCTCCCGCATTTGAGCGAATGATGGCATCGGCTCGATCCGATCGGCGGGCCCGGCTAGCCAGGCCGATGGCGACCACAGCTCGATGGAGAATCGCCGCCGGTCGGGCGGGATGGGCAGCGCCCCGTTCGACATCGGGGTCGCATGGGTCGCAGCCTCGAGGTCAGAGGTGACGGTGCTCGCCTGCAGTGGCCCGCCAGCCTGCTGGTCCTCGCAGTCAATGCCGGAGGTGGCCACATCCGCCGAGGTGTCCAGCTGGCTGGTGGCCTGGGAGGCAAAAAAAAAGGAAGAAGACAGGTAAGGAACTTGCGAGCCTGCAAGCGGGGGCGGGGGGGGGGGAGGGGCGGGGGAGAAGGGGGTCCAATGAGGGGGAGAAAGAAAAAACATACCACAATGTAGTGCCCGCTCTCCGGGTGATAGGCAATCTTGTGAGCCCGGCAACGGAGAGGAACACGACGAATGGGCCACGGACTGTCGATCTTCATGTCTTTCGGAAGCTGAGACACACGCAGTCGGCACGTTGGCCGGCCATGGGCCGTGTGGCTCACTGCCTCGGCCAGGTATGCCACGCCACGCGGGCTGCTTTGAATGCTCAGAGGGGTGAAAGCACGAACTGGGCCGTCATCGCTGCGCGAGGTGCCCGGGAGAAGGGGAAAGGAGGTCAGAGGGCAGGAGGGAAGGGGCCGAAGGTGCACAAGAAGGGTGCATGGGGCATATACAGGGGCCAGAAGGGGGGGGGGGGGGGGGGGGGGGGGGTCACATACTGCATGCTATGCACACAGAAGCCTGTGCGTGGAGAATACACAATCCACTTGGGGCGGGCACCACACACGAAGACCCCCTCAAAGCCCAGGGGACTGGAAGCGCCAACATGCGTGAAGGCCCGCAAACGTCGCGGCCGGTGCCGCAGTCGAGCCACGGCCTGGGCCATTTGCGCCGCGGTGTCCGGCATGGAGGAATACGCCGTCGAGTGGCGAAAGCGCTCTTGGATTTGGTGCAACGCCCGCAGGGCCGTGTCCTCGGCCGTTCGCAGGAGCTGCTGCTGATACTGCAGATGGGGGCTGATGTTGGCCACGGCCGAGGGCGGAGGACCACGCATGCGCCGGTGCCCGGAGCTGGCTTGCGCCGCGGCCTGTGCCGCGGCGGCCTGGGCCAGGATCTGTGCCCGCACACCGCAATACTGGATGTGCTTGGCTTCGAGATTGGCGGCAGCCTGGGCCGCACGTGCTTCGCCGGCATCCGCCAGCAGGGCCCCGGTGCTGGCCGTGGCCAAGTCCACGGACATCGGCCGGAAAATGGCCCCTGCCAAGTCGACTCGTGCAAAACGCCCCCCCAGACGGCCGAGAGTGCGTCGCGCCGCCGCAGCCAGACCCATGGCATCATTGGTGTCCCCCTGCTCAAGGCCAAGGTTGACACCATGCATCGCATCGAATGCACACCCGAGCCCGGCATCTGACAGTCGCCAGGCTGTCACATCGCCGGATCGATGGCCGGCCATGAGGAAGAGACTGGCAATGGGCCGGCTCCCAGCCACGGGGGCAGCCGTGCTGGTGGCGGCGACCACCTCAGGCGAGTCGGCGCCAAGTGGCAACAGCAGCAACTCCTCCACGACATCCGTCAGCGGGGCCGCGTCCGAGAGAAGATGCTCAAGCCCTGGCCGATCGGCCAGGACACCGGTGGCATCGGCCAAACCATCGCTCAACAATACCACCTCGGCCATGGCCGGTGCCAGGCCCGAGTGAGCAGCCGCCGGCAGCCGCAGGACCAACAGATGGCCACTGGCCAGAGCCAGGAAGAGGAATTGCTCCGCGCCATCGGGAGACACCAGCGCACGCAATGCCTCCTGCAGGGGGGTCTGGGCGCCATCGCCACCAAGCAACGGACCGGCGCCGCCGGAGGCGCCGAAGCCGGATTCCGATGGGCCATCAACTTCCATGGCTTGAGCCTCGGCAGCACCACCACCTCCGGCGGTCGATCCGCCATACAGGAAGTCATCCTCGTCATCCAGGTCTACGGAGGCCAGTGACGGGGTGCCGAGGTCCGACATTGAAGCCGTCGGGGCACCGGCTCCGGTGGAGCCGGCTGGCGTGACGCGACTGCACAATTGCCCAAGGGCGGCAGGGGAGAGGAAAGTGGCCAGGGGCCGAAGGAAGTGCCCCCGGTCGTGGAAGGCCGCCAGGGCCGTCACACGCTGCGCATTGTCACCACCAAGCAGGCTGACGGCCGAAAGATCGACCGGGTGGAAGTGCTGCTGCTCGGGCTGGAACTGGAGGGCCTGGAGGCTGCCGTCCGAAAAGAGGATCGCCAACAACGGCCCAGCCATCGAGGCTGACACGGCCGAGGCGTCCGGCGCTCGGGCACTGAGCGCAAGCGAAGCCACCAGCGAGGCGTCTTCCAGCACAGAATGGGGGGGGGGGGGGCAAAGCATCAGTGAGGCGGTCACAGTGTTTAAAGAAAACATCAGATCGGGGACGAGGGCGTGGATAAGGGCATGGCTCAGGGGGAGAGGGAGGCCGGACGAAGGGGGAGAGAGAGAGAGGGGGGGGAAGAAGATGAGGAAGAAGAGGAAGGGGAAAGGACGAAACATCGGAGGAAACCCGCGGAGAGAAGCGTGCGCACCATGCATGCTCAGGATCCGCAGGGTCGAGGGCGTCACCTGGATGAAGCATCCAGTGCCCTCGATGGGCTCCGCATGAATAGTGGCCTCAGAGCCGACGAGCCCGGTGTCGGTCAGCTCAGTGAGACCCTCGCCACATTGGAGGATCTGCCAACCGGGAGGAGGGACGAGAAAGAGATAGGGGGAGCGAGGCAGAGGGAGGGAGAGGTAAGAGGATGGCGTAGCGATGCTGCCATAAAAATAGGCAAGAAGGAGGGCAAGGAAGAAAAGGCACGACACAATATCCGTACCAAGGAGCGCGACACAGCGAAGGAGAGGATCAAGAAAGCGTCCTGTGCATCAGGCCCGGAGGAACTGCGGATATTAAAGATGTCCTGCGCCTCCATGTCGAAGGAGGAGAGGATCCGCGGCCGGATTCCGCGTTGCATGATGGAGAAGGTGGTCGTCGAGTCGTGCCCGGACAGGGCAACAATGTCGACAAAATCATAGAGCGCGTTGTTGGAGATGGCGTTCTGGGAGGGAGAGAGAGGGGGGGGGGGGAGAAAGAAAGACCGGTGGGTCAGTCGCATTGACGAGGCAGCACAGGCGGAGCGCCCGGCGAAGAGGACGAAAAGAACAGCCAACACATGTGGGGGAGTAGCTGGTCAAGGGGCAAACGCACAGACACGCCAACCGCCCGGCCGACAGCGAAATCCTTGATCGGGCCAATGTTATGCAGCCAGTCGGACACGGTGATGAGCCAACCGCTGCTGGCCGAGGCGGGCTTCAGATCGGCCGCCCCGCCGGCCGTGCTGGCACCTTCAGTATGGCCGAACAAGAGATCCAGCTCATCGAAGCCTAGATCGCCAGGAAGGTCGTCAGTAGACATGGCTAGCGAGAAAGAAAGAAGGGAGGGAAGCAGGGGGGCCAGAGAAACGATGGCACACAAGCTGAGTTGGTTGCACGTGTGTGTGGGGGGGGGGTGTCTGTACACACCCTCAGATGCCTGGGTGGAGGAAAGGGCCGGTGCAGGTGACTCGGCACTTGTGACAGGCAGGACAGCGCGACCTTTCTCCTCCATATGCAGCAGCAAGGGCAAACCCAGCTGGGAGCTCAGGAAAACGAAGCCCGTTGACCCGATCGGCGAAATTCCCGAGGGAAGACCGGCCGAAGCGAGGCGCTCAAACGAGATGCGGTTGACGAAGCTCCCCTCGGCCAGAATGTCGACCATGTAGCTTGAACACCAATCAACAATCAGGGGAGACCGAATTGGTGGAGCGTCGAATGGCGGGTGTCAGGATGGAATACAAACGAGGAAAAGAGGGGGAGAGAGAGAGAGAAAGAAAGAACCAGGAACATGGACAGGTGGGTGGCTCGGTTGGATGGCAGGGTGGCGGCTGGGCAGCACGTACAGGTCGCCATTTCGCAGGGAGGCCAGGAGTCGAGAAGGTGACAGCAGGGACCATTTGGAGCCGTCGAGGGAAATTTGTCCGATTCCGATGGACGCCCAATTGGTGGCAAAACGATAATCGCTGAGCTTGGCAAACTCGTTGAGAGCCACGCCATAATTGAGGGACTCATGGCTGACATAGATCAGGGAGCTGTGACAGATGACCAAGACACCGCCAATCGGCCGGGGGAGAGCAATCAGCTGGAAGGCATCGAAGGGGATGGACGCGCGCCGCCACAGGACTTGACTATCACCGCGAGCCAAGTCCAGGGAGAAGGTGATGATCGAATGGGTGTCCTTGCGCAGGCCGAGAAGCCTGTGGTAGAGTGGTGGTCAGCGACAATCACCCCAGCGGCGAAGAGGAGGGGTTTGAGGAGGAGAGAGAGAGAGAGAGAGAGGGGGGGGGAGCAGGGGCAGGGGGAGACCATACGATGGGCTTGTGGGAACGGGCTCATAGAGGACCGTGACGGTGGGCTGGTAGTAGCCATGCAAGAAGACCGACGTTTTGACATTGCGGAAGCCATTGTCGATGTCGGAACAATCCAGCACAAAGCTAGATCCGGTAAGCAGGGACCGACTGGTGAATGCCAATCGGGAGAGAGGAAAGGAGAGAAGGGAGTGTCAGAGAGAGAGAGAGAGAGAGAGAAGAAGGGCAAGGGGGAAGGGGGCGGCGGCGAATTTCACGAGCAACAGGGCTCACGGGGGACTGGAGTGCCGTCCAAACATGACGCACTCCTTGGCGGCATCCCCATCAAGGTCCATCATGCCCGTTTGTCCCAGGGGGAGGATGGCAAAATGGTCGTCGTAAACACGGAGAGAGGCACACCGGTTGGCCGGGTCGACCGTCAACTCGGGGTCCGAATTGAAGGTCACTCGGCCCTCCTGGAAGGGGGGGGGGGAGCAGGCCATCGGTCAGGACCACATTGAGCAAAGCGAGATGCCAGTGGGCGAGGACGCGGGCATACCTTCAGAGACTCATCCTCATAGTGGTGCATCGAGAGGGTCTCCATCGACTGGGAGTATGGGTCAAAGACCACCAGCGAGAGTTTGGCCTCCAGAGACGCCACAATCAGCACATCAGTCGGGTAGGGGTCCAGCCGAACAGCGCGAATGGACATGACATCGCCCCAGAGCCGGTGTGAGAAAGCCAGGCAAAGCTTGCCGTCCTTCGGCAGTGTGGCACTTGAGACAGGGGTGCCAGTTCGCTGTGAGCCGGG
>NW_009242973.1:2718958-2734652 GCF_000388065.1 Fonticula alba | reverse complement strand
GGACGCATGAAGGGCGCACGGCAGGAGCCGGGGCGGTGGCGCGGGTGTGCGAGCTCCTGGCCGGGGAAGTACGCACCCGATCCAAAACACGGAACACCTGGAGCAGAGAACTGCGCAAGACAACCAGGCACGACTCGTCCGGAGACAGGAGATTGCAGATGATGGAGCTTTCCACCGCGGTCGGCGGCGAAAGCTGGACATTCCGGCCGTAGACGGATGGATTGGCAGAGGACAAGAGACAGGGCGGGGAGGGGGGGATTAGAGGTCACAAGCTGGGCCAGGGCGAAGGGGATGCAAGAAGGTTGAAGGCGGCGAGGGCCAGCGAGGCGGAGGCCGACGGAGCGAGACCGGGGCCGGAAGGAAAACGAACCTCATCATGAACCGGGTATACGAGGTTGCTCATGGCCGCTGAGGGTGGATTCTACGGGGCCCGGCGCGACGAGCAGACGCGCACGGAGTGGCGGCTCTGGCTTAATGGGAGAAGAGCAGGTGGCGATGCGCGGGACGGAGCCGACCAAGGGGCGGGGGAGGGATATCACCGCCAGCGAAGGCACAAACAAAGCGTCGTCTGCATGCAGTGGTGCGTCGAGGGAGGGGCGAGGGGCGAGGGGCGAGGGGCGAGGGAGAGGAGGGAACTGCATGCCGGGAATGGACGCTAAAAGTGTGGAGAGCTCCGGCAAAAAGGATTCACCTGTATGCCAGCCCCTGGCAGCCAGCATGTCCCCCCCCCCCCCCCATGCGCTCCTCGGCGCCCCGCGACGGCTGCGCCGGCACCGGGCCGCGGGACAACTGCGAGGCGAGGGCTCGGCGCACAGGCAGAGAAAAACCACACCCGAAGCCAATCTTCCGCACCGGTCTCTTGTCGCGGGGCCCCCCGCCGGTAGGACTCCTCTCCCTCTGGGCTCCGCGGCGGGGCGATGGACACGATTCGACTAGATGCCCATGACCATTGGCAGTTGCCATCGAGGGGGAAGCTCCGCGATTTTGTGGGCTTGTGGGCTGCGCCGGAAGGAGTGCCCTTTCTCAACGGTCTCGTCTGTGTCGCCGCTCCCGCCCCCCCCTGCCCCCCCCGCCCCCTCGAGGGGGAACGGACAGAGGGGAACCACAAAAGGACAAGGGCAAGATGACAGGAAACCGGCTGTGTATTTTGGGCGGTGGGGTGTCGCCGCATTGGGGGGGAGGGGGGGGGGGGCTAAGAGGCGGCCGGCGGCGCTGGGCGGCGACGGAGGAGCCCCCCCAACCGAGCCTTCAAGCCAGCCGAGCGAGCAGGCTTCACCACCACCGCTCGGACCAGGTGATTGAACATGTAGCCGAAGAAGAGGGCAATCACGGTGGATGTCCCGGCGATCACATTGAAGGGCATGCTGAAGTCCGGCAGAGGGAGGTACACCAGCAGCGGCCGGGTGAAGGCCCGGTACCGCAGGGCCACCGATCCGGAGGGCGTGGAAGAGGCCATGGCAGGAGACGCGGCCCCGTCTGCCGGCCAGGCCAGGCCGGTGGGGATGAGCCGCGCGTCGTGACCGGCCGGAAGCTGACACTCCACCTGCACCTCGCTCGGGAAGATCTCAAAGCCGCGGTTGGCATCGGGCGGGTGCAGGTCAATGTGGATGAAGCGCTTGCGCACGCGCATCTCAAAGAGCACCTCGCCCTCGTGGGGGCCAGGCCCCGCGCCGGCGGCCAGCGTGAAGTCGATGCGCAGCTGGGCCGGCGAGTGCTCGGGCACGGCCGGCGCGAAGGCCAACCCTTCCAGGCGAAAGTCCGGCCGAGAGGATGCCAAAGCAGCATCGCCAGCGCCGGAGGCACTGCCGCTGGTGCCGGTGGACACCATGGAGTGTCGCAGCGTGTGGAGGAAGGGAACCAAAAACCAGGGGAGCACATCATCCAGACGAACATGGCAGATGCTGGGCGCGTCAGGCCCATCGCTGGCCGGAAGGCGGAAGAGAATCCGGGTCACCAGCAAGCCCGACCCCTGGTCACTGAGGTCCGATGTGAGGGACCTCTCCACCAAGATCGGCAGGCGCCCGGCCGCGTCGCCATGCAGGGGAACGGCCTCGACCGAGGTGTCTTCCTCGGCCGGCCCCAGGCGAGCGTCCAGCATGGCGGCCAGGTCTTCGGCGGTGGTGATCTCCCGGAGTGTCGGGCCGGGCACCGCCATGGCGGCTGTGGCCGTGGCGGCCACCTTCGTGGTGGCGAGGCCGGGGAAGATCAAGACACGCGAGCTGCTGGCCACCGGGCAGAGGCTGACATGGGATACGGCCACCGGGGGGACATTGGCCACTTGCATGCCGATGCCCCAGGCCTGCTTGATGGTCCGAGCACTGGGGAGCCACCATAGGCCGTCGGGGAGACCCGGCGGATTGCGCCGGCAATGAATAGCGAGCCACAGTCAGAGGAGCACGAGGAAGGGGGGGTGCAGATGGGAAGGGAGGGGGCGAGCGAGGGAGGGGGCAGGCGCAAGGCCGCTTGAAGGGGGCGCCAACATACCGGGAATTCGGAACCACCAGGTCCACGGCCACGCGAATGCCCTCAGTTCGGCTGAGGAAGAGCGACAGCGAGTGCCAGGGGGCCGAGAAAATACCATGGGGGCTGGAGAGGAGAATGCCGGCGAGGCCCCCGCCGGAGGCAACCCCACGGTCGCCCAGCCCGGCGGCACCAGGCCCGAGGGGCATCTCCCCGGACACGGCACATGGCAAAACCCACCGGCGCAGGGCCGAGAGGTTCTCCGTGCAGGAGGACTCGCGCGGGAGCATGCTCGACCGGGACAACAGCCAGGCGGTCGGGCCGGGGGATTCACCGGCCTCGAACACCGAGTCCACCACCCGCTCGGAGGTCATGTCGTGTGAGGACACGCAAAAAAGCCCGCCCAGGATGTTGGTCAGGCCAGACCAGCTGGCATCCAGGTGAGCATCCATGCTGGCAGTGCCGATGTCGGCGGGGGTGCTTGTGGCCGAAGGCCGGAAGAGACCAACCAGGCGCGAGCCCGTGGGGACCAGCTCCTGGGACTGGAGGAGAAGCCGGCGCGCGGGAGAGGCGGCCCGCTGGGCAGCCTGCCCGGCGGCACCATGGCCGAGATCGAGGGCGCCCCATTCTGACAGCATGAATTGCCCCTGTGAAAAAGTGAGCGCCGCAGCTTCCAAGTGGGGATTGAGGTGGAAAATTTGCCGCACAGCCGCGGGGTAGACATCGCTGCGGTAGTGCTGGCGCGGATTCGGCGCGTCGGCATGGGCCAGGTCGGCTGGCGAGGAGATCAGGAACTCCGCCCGGAGGAAGGTATGCAGACCATCGGCCGTGGGGGAGATGACGAGCTGCTCGCGAAAGGTGGATGACGAGGCGGCCGCGCGGAAGTCCACGCCCGAGGGGGCATCGGCCGTCACAAGGCCCACAAGCACCAGCACAAGCCAGCCGACGAGGGCCAGGCCGGGCAGCGAGGCTCGGCAGAAGGATGGCCGGCGCATCGCACAGGCGACCGAGGAGCAAGAGACCGACAGGCCAGGCCGGGGGGAGGACCGACGGGGCAGGAGGGGGGATCGAGGGGGCAGGAGGGGGCAGGAGGGGGCAGGGAAAGGAAGAGCCTGACGTAGGCAAAGGGGCCGAGTTGGTGAAATGCGGCAGGCCGCCAGCCGGACTGGGGCGGCTAGCGAAGAGTGGCCGAGGGATGCGCGTCCGTCCGGCCGATTGTGCGGCCCAGGCCTCTGGGCCAGACTACTCGGAGTCCGGAGCCGCACACCAATGCCAGCCTGATGCACGCCCTGGCGGGCGGGGGGGGCCTTTTTGCCAGCAATAGGACCCCCTGCCAACCTGGCAGGCTTGCTGGCACGCAAGCCCCTCCCCCCCCCCCCCCCCAAGTGGAATCGGCGTCGGCCAGTCTCGGGAAGCCAGCCCCAATGGGTGCCGTCGGTGAGGAGATGTCGACGGCCTGGAGGGAGACCATTCATTGGCAGGTGCTCCTGCCCACGGCTCCGGGTCCGGGAAGAAAACACGATCGCTGCCGGCGCATTGTCCCGGTTCGGGGGGAGGGGCCCGTGTGCCGCCGAGCCGTTGCTTTCCCGGCATGGTGCCCACCTGGTGTGGTGCGGCCAGGCCAAGGGCGACCGTTCTGCTTGGGGAGGGGGGGATCTCCCCCTCCCGCCTGAAAGGGGTGACCAGCACCTGCCCTCGTCTTTCGCGCACGATATCCGCCTATTGCCTCATTAGCCTCTATTTTTTGTTCCTTGCATCGCGTGGCCATACTCCTCCCGCGTCTGTGCCTCCCCTGGGTTTCCCCTTCGGCCGGACACCACCCCCTTGAGTCGTGGACCTCACGTCCCTGTGCAAGTGTGTGTGTGTGTGTGTGTGTGTGTGTGTGTGCGTGTGTGTGCGTGCGTGTGTGTGTGGTGTGAGATCATCTCCTCCCCGCCCTGCCACGCATGTCTCTCCGACCCCCCCTTCCAAAGGTATGCCCTCCCGGATGTGTGTTCCGCGCACACAGGGGGCTCCCAGGCCACTTGCTTGCCTTTGACATCCTACCAGGCCACTTACCATGGGTTTTTCTCGCCTCAGCGGTCTCGCGACCAGATCGTCGATGACTTCCTCAAAGATGTGGTCCGTATCCCGACAACTCGGGTGACCTTTTTTTTTTCCCGTGCTCCTACTTGTTCCGAAGCAAGCGAATCTCTCTCTCTCTGACAACTGCTACTCCCCTCCGCCCCCCCGCCCTCTTGGGACAGACCGAGAAGCTTCAGGCTTCCCCACAGCAGGAGCGAGTGCGTCTGGCCCTCCCCTCTCCCGCCCAAGCGCCCCAAAACTCGGCATGCATCCGGCTCATGCTTGAATGCCGCACAGGGGCACCAATGCCGACATCGCACACTAACAGGCACCCTTCCGCCTCAGGCCAAATGGAAGCCAGGCATGGTCATGGCCATGCGTATTGAGAGCTTCCTTGGGCACGACCTCATCCACGCCAACTTTGGACCATCTCTCAACTTCATCACCGGGCGCAACGGCAGTGCGTGCCTTTCCTCCCCTCTCGCCCTCCTCCCCCCCCCCCCTATTTGGCCGCATCCTCCTCACTCTTCCCTTTTTCGGCACTCCTTTCGGCCCATCCACTTCAGGTGGAAAGAGCTCCATTCTGTCGGCCATCATCACGGTTCTCGGTGAACGCGCCACCGTGACCGGCCGCGCGGACTCCCTCCAGGGTCTCATCAAGAATGGCTTCGAGTGCGCTGCCTCCCTCCAACCACCCGCCCCGTCGCCACCCTTCTCTCGCCATACACATGCCACTGCACTCCGACATATGCCCCCCGTTCCCCCTCCCCCCCCCCTCCCCTGGCTCACTGTCCTGACCATCGCCCCAGGTCGGCCAATCTCATGGTGGCCATCCACAACATCGGCCCGCTGGCCTTCGAGCCTGATGTCCATGGGCCGATCATTGTCATCCAGCGAATCCTTCGCCGAGCAGCCTCGGGCAAGACCGGCGCCACCAGCCAATACAAGCTCTACCGGCAGACCCGACAGGGTCCCGGTGCTCTGCAGTACTTTTCCCGTACGTGCATGCGCGCCCATGCGGATCCCGTAACATCGGCCTGCCCATGCCCCGCCATGCCAGCCCCTTGGCTGACACTCCTTTCCCCGGGGTTCGGGCAGTGACGAATGTCAAGACCGAGGCCATTCATCGGATTGTGGACTTCTTCAATTATCAGACGTCCAATCGCATGGCCGTCCTGAATCAGGACGAGGCCAAGCGCTTTCTCGTGTCCTCTTCTGCCAGCGAGAAGTACTCGGTGCGCTTGTGCTCGGACCAGGGGGGATTCCATTTGCCTCGAGGGTGCCCGCCTGTCTCTGACCGGCTTTCTGCGTCCCCCTCCCTCCTCCCCCCCCTGTAGATGGTCATGTCCGGAGCCATGCTTGATCAGACCAAGCGTCTGATCGCGGAATCCCGACAGAATGCCGAGAAACTGTCCCAAAACATCGTCAACGCCAAGGACCGGGCTGGATCGTTCAAGCGTCATCTCGATGAGAAGCGCCGGGTTTTCCAAGCGCTCGAGCGCATCGGCGAGCTACGTCACCAGTTGGAAATGGCCCGGTACCAGGTGCAGATTGTCGGCAAGCTGCAACGGCGGAATGTACGTCGGCCTTGCGTGCCCAAATGCACACAGACAGACGCATGCATTAGTTGCCTCCCCTCCTGACGGGCTGGCCGCCCCCCTTTGGCCCTGTTGTGCATTCCTCTTTTTGACATGGCCTCGCTGTTTGAAGATCCTCAGCCAGCGGGAAATGGAGCTGAGGTACTTCCTGGATAGGGTACAGGGGTCGTCCCTGCGCGATGAGCTCACCTCTCGAATTGAGGCCCTCCTCCGGGACACTGAGGCCCTCCGGTCGGAGACCGACGCCGGCGGCGGCGGCGACGGCGGCGACGGCGGCGGCGGCGGCGGCGTTGCCCAGCGCCTGGAGCGGCTGCGTACGGAGAAGATCCTGGCGCGCGACGAGATTGCCAGCGCCGAATCGACCCTGTCCAGCGCCCAGTCATCTCTGACACGGGCTCGCGGCGAACTTGACGAGCAGGCCCGGCGCCTGGGCCATCTCCAACGTGCGACCGATCTGCACACATCCAGCAGCCAGGCCGATGTGGAGCAGCTTCGCCAGGAACTGGAAAGCTGCACAGAACGCCTGCAGCTGGCCCAAGCCCAATTCAATGAGGTACGCATCTCCTCCGCCCCGCCCGAGCGCTGGCATCCATGAGGACACGCATCTGTCTGTGGATGTGTTCCCCCTTGCTGACCAGGGAAAATACGGCCCCCCTCCCTGCCCTTCGGCTCGCCGATGCCCTCGGACATGCTGCCTGCTCCGCCCCATGCTGAAGGTGGACACCCACTACAAGGAGCTGTCCACGCGGAAGAACGATCTGACGGCAGACTTCCAGGTGTCCTCGGACAAGATGGCCCGCCATCGGTCCATGGTCGAGACATTGACCCGGGTGGTGGAGCAGCTGCAACGGATGGTCGCCTCGCAGGCAAGCGCCGCGTCACAGGGCGGCCAATTGAGCCTTGCCGAGAAGGGGGCCTTCTATCACCCGATGTTCCGTACGCTGCGCCTGCCGGAGGACACCCTCGGGCCGATTGGGCTGTATGTACGCATCAAAGACCGGCGCTGGTATCCGGCGTTGGACCGGCTCATCGGCCGGCAGATGACGCACATCATCACCACCAATCCGCAGCGCCTGCCGGAGCTCAGTCGGCTGATTGCCGAAAGGCAATACCGCGGCCAGGCGGTGTACTTTGGCGGGCCGACCGATCGCCGGTATCCGGTGGCCTCGCCGCTGGCGGACTTCCCCTCGCCGCTGGACTTCATTGAGGTCACCCACAATGCGGTGTTCAACTATCTGGTGGACATTGCCAAGCTGGACCGGTGTGTCTTCATCGCCGATGGGGACCAGTGCAAGGCATACATCGAGGCGCATGGGCGCCAGCATGGCTTGGCCGGGTTCACCATGCAGGGCGAGCGCTATGATGCCACGCGTTCCGGAGGTGTGCTCTTCCAGCATGCTGAGCGTATTCGCTTCCAGAATTTCCTGCCCTCCGATGATCCGGCCTCGCAGGGGCCCAATGCGGCCGCCGATGCGGCGGAGCAAATCGAGTGCGTCCTCGGGCCCCTGATCCTCTCGCCGGCCTACGGTGCCTGTTTTCGTGTGTCTGAGGGGGGCGGGGGGGGGGGGGGGGGGGGGGGGGGGGGGGGGGGGGGGGGGGGGGGGGGGGGGGGGGGGGGGGGGGGGGGGGGACTTCTGCAGGTGGCCTTTCCCTTCCCTCGGAGGCCCATTGGCGAAGGTAGCATTTCACGGCCATTCACATGACCGCATGTCGGCTAACCGCCCGGCGTCTTCCCTCCCCACTCAGGACCAATAGCCGGGCCTTGGCCCAAGAGCAGGAGCACATTCGCACGGAACAGAGTACCTTCGAGTCGCTGCGCGCCCAGGTAGACGAGGCTGAGCGGACCCTGCGCTCGACACATGCCGAACTCAATGAGCACTATCTGCGGAAGGAGCGCCTACTGCGCGAGGAAACGCACCTGCGTCAGCGCCTTCAGGCGGCCAGCCAGCTGTCGCCGGCCGATGTGGCCAGTCAGGCCACACAGCAGCAGCAAGACCTGGAAGCGGCGCGCGACGCGGTTGAGCGACAGGAAGCGCGGCTTCGCCTCTTGGTCGAGGACACGGGGCGCCACGAGGCGGCCCTTGCTCAGGCTCGGGCCAAGCTGCGCGATATCGATGAGCAAGCTCACCGGCTGCAGGAGCAGCAGCAGGAGAACCAGGTGCCTGGGCTTCGCTTCTTTCCCCTCCTGTCTTTGTCTCCCTCATTTTGTGCCCCCCTTAGTTGGGCTTGTCCTGTGGCACCTGCTCAGCTGGCCCGATGTCTAACTGTCTGGCCCATGGATGTAGCGCGTACTTCGTGCCAAGGAGCTCGAGTTGGCTGCGGCCCGGACCCAATTGGCCGAGCAGATTGAGCGCGAAGAGCATGACAGGCAAACCCTCACCCAGCAGCTGGGCGACTTGCAGCAGGAGCTTGGCACCCTGGGCCAGGCGATCGCGGACCTCTTCCGGGAAATGCCACACTCGGACTCCGGCAGCCAACACGGCGACGGCCAGGGCGGCCAATCGGCGATCGATCAGCAGGCCGAGGAGCGCCTGCTGCTGAGCCGGTCGCAGCAATCCTACCAGCAGGATGTGGAGAACCTGGAGCATGAAATCGAGGAACT
The DNA here is from genome assembly GCF_000388065.1 of Fonticula alba. Taxonomy (NCBI): domain Eukaryota; order Rotosphaerida; family Fonticulaceae; genus Fonticula; species Fonticula alba. Next base: position 2,725,928 of record NW_009242973.1, on the reverse strand, counting down.
CCGATGGTAAGCACGGGCTTGTGTCCTTCTCATGGCCAGAGCCTCTGTCCTCTCTTCTTTTTTCTTCTCTCTCTCCCTCTCTGATTGGCGCCCACGCCCAGCACACGCGTGTCTGTGAGCATGTATTTCCTGTGCTTCTGTGTGTGTGTGTCACTTACCTCCACCCCTGCGCGTTTGTCCCCCCCCCCCCCTCCCGCCGCCCTCCCCCGCGGTCTTGGACGAAGCACGGCCAATGCGGAGGATGCGGAGCGCTTGCGTCAAGAAATCGCCCTGATGAGCGAGTCTCACCAGTCGGGCGAGTTTCAGATTGAGCGCCTTGAGCGGCTGTACCCGGTGCGCCGACATGGCCGTCAACGACGGAGGGGGGCGAGAGAGATGCCCACATGTATGCGCATCTCAACAAGTGAGGTACTGACCGTGGTTCCCCCCCCCCCCCCACCCCACCCCACCCGGGTTGTCCCCATCATATGCAGATGCTCGCCGAGATCATCCAGCTGCAGACCGATCGGGCCGAGCTGTTTAAGGAGCAATTCTCGATTGTCATGCGCGGCAAGTTCAAGGACATCCTGCGAAAGTGCTTTTCCCTGCCCGGGCACCTGAACTTCAACCACGAGGACCGGCAGTTGGACATCGAGCTCCTGCCGGCCGAGGGAGCCACGGCTGCCGGAGGCCCCCTGCCCCCGGGCAGCCAGACAGTGGCGCACAAAAAGACGACACAGCTTTCGGGCGGCGAGCGGTCATTGGCCACCCTGTGCCTGCTGCTGGCACTGTGGGGGTCGATTTCCGGGCCGCTACGCTGCCTGGACGAGTTTGACGTCGGCATGGATGAGTCCAACCGCCGGCGCAGTCGTCGTGCCCTGGTGGATGGAACGGCCGAGATCAAGAAGCAGGTGTTCGTCATCAGCCCGCTGGATGTGGGTGTTGAGTGCGTTTCTCCTTGGGGGCTTGTTTTCCCTCCTCCAGCCATTTTCTTCCCCCAGTCGGGGGGGCACACATCGCCACCAGGGCGGGCAGGAGTACTGACCTGATGCTTCGGCGGGGATGGCGGCGCACGCCATGGCCCGGATATGCACCTTCTCCGGCCGCCTTCTTCCCCACCTTTCTGCTCTCCCCCCCCCCCCCTTTCCCCCTCTCACCCTGCTCAGCACCAGCAATCCCGAGGTTTCGGTCAACATTCTGACCCTGGCAGATCCCAAGCGGTCTGCCCAGGAGTAGGAGCCCTGCCTGCACCACTGAGGGGGGATGGCACCCCATCTCTCTTGTGAATGCACACGCTCAGGTGCATGGGAACCATCATGTGCCGGAAAATAGAAGTGGTGCTCCGCCGAGGCGCGTCTGTGGGGGCCACAGGGGAGGAGGAGTGGGCAGGAGCGGGCCGCTCGGCATGCCCCCTCTCGGTGAAACGCCACCCGCGCAGATGCAAAGCGGCGAGCGCACCGGTGAGATGGCACTGGCAAGCCCGAGCAATGGGATGTGATGGCAGGAGAGCCGGGAAGTGTATGTGGCAGAACGGTCAGAACACCGCGGGGGGGTCAGCAGAGAGGAGCAGCGAGATGGCGGGTGGCGAGAAGGGGGGGGGGGGGGGGACAAAAAGGCACTCTACACCCGGGAACATCCAGAGCGGGGCTGGCTGTGTATTTGCACGAAACGAGACCCGGCCCCTTGGCTTATCATTCGGTGAGAGAGCCGCCTGCCCCTCCCTCCAGCCGATCGAGCGTCATGACTGACCGGTACAGGGGGGGGGGGGAAGCTCCCGCCTGTGGGAGAGGCTGGGGAGACGACCAGGCGCGAGCAAGGGGCCACAACGCGGGGAGAGGGCGAAGGAGGTGATGGGGGACGGGCTGCACGCATGAAGGATCAGATCACCGGGGACCACATGGCAAAGGCCGGCGACCGCCGGAGGGCGAGGACGCGCCTGGGACACGCAATGCAAGCCCCATGCGCAAGCGACCCGAAGATACTCCCCCTCCCGAGCCGGCTGGCGAAAGGCCGCCGCCAAGCCCGCACGACGAATGGAGGACGAACCGATGCCAGAGACAGGAAGAGAGGGGGAGAGGCGGACAACCGGAGAACAACACAACACGACCGGGCCCAGGCAGGGAGAGCAAGACACGGGCGGCACACAGATGCAGACACATCATGGGACGTGGTCCCCCCCCCCCCTGCACCCCTGCCCCCGGAGCACACCACAACGCGGGCGAGAAAGCGAATAACGCGGGGTTCCGTGAAGTAACCGCACCGCACACAGTGCGCCCCCACACTTTGGACTGTGTCAGCACGCGAGCACCCCCACAAAAAGGGACCGACCGAAAGAGGGAAGAAGCAAGCGCGCGCAGCAGCCGGCCCCGAGCCCCGAGCCCCCCGGCGCACTTCACACCCCATGGAAAAAGAAAGAAAGGCCGAGAAGAGAAGAGACACAAGAGAAGGCGGGATATTTTGGGAGCTTGTATATTCTTCGAAGCACGAAGCCCAGGGGGCCGCGCGCGCACATATGTGCAGAAAGACACACACACAGGGCCGGACTCAGAGGGGAGCCACATGCGCGGGGGGTGTCACTCTCTTCCTGGCGCGGACACCAAAACAAGAGAGAGAGAGAGAGAAGTTCCCGGTCCAGCGAGTGGGGGGCGGGGCTTTCTCTCACTTCCGGGCACACATGTGCTGGGCGCGCAACCCCGGGGGAGAAAGGGCAGCGAGCGACAAACACAGACACAAGGGAAGGCTCACAGAGGGCTTCACACAGCGCGGCAAGATTCATGCCACAGAAGTGGGCCACCAGTGTGGGCACTCTCCCCCCGACCGACCCCTGGGGGACCCCCCCTGACCAACACCCGCGAGGGGCGAGGAGGAGAAGGGCCCGGGAATCGAAAGGAGCAGAGAGCACGACATTGGTCGCTTACTTCTTGCGGCCGGCACCACGGGGAGCAGCAGCCTCCTTGAACTCGACGTCCTTGATGACACCGACGGCAACGGTCTGGCGCATATCACGGACGGCGAAGCGGCCGAGGGGGGGGAACTCGGTGAAGGACTCAACGCACATGGGCTTGGAGGGCTTCATCTTGACGATGGCAGCCTGGCCGGACTTGATGAACTTGGGGTTCTCCTCAAGGGCCTTACCCGAGCGGCGGTCGAGCAGCTGCTCGAGGACCTCGAACTTGCAGGCAATGTGAGCGGTGTGGCAGTCAACAACAGGGGTGTAGCCCTGGGTGATCTGGCCGGGGTGGTTCATGACGATGACCTGAGCGCGGAAGGTGTTGGTCTCGAGGGCGGGCTTGTTCTTGGCATCAGAGCAGACGTAGCCACGCTTGATGTCCTTGACGGAGACGTTCTTGACGTTGAAGCCGACGTTGTCACCGGGGATGGCCTCGGGGAGCTGCTCGTGGTGCATCTCGACGGACTTGACCTCAGTGGTCACACCGGAGGGGGCGAAGGTGACGGTCATGTTGGGCTTGAGGACACCAGTCTCAACACGGCCAACGGGGACGGTACCGATACCACCAATGCGGTAGACATCCTGAAGGGGCAGGCGCAGGGGCTTGTCGGTGGGGCGAGAGGGGGGCTCGATGTGGTTGAGGGCATCGAGGAGGGTGAGACCAGTCAGCTTGGCGGAGCCACGAGTGATCTCGAAGCCCTTCCACCAGGACATGTTGGTGGTGGGCTCGATCATGTTGTCACCATGGAAACCAGTGATGGGGATGAAGGCAACAGACTCGGGCTTGTAGCCGACACGCTTGATGAAGTTGGCGACGTCCTCCTTGATCTCAGTGAAGCGGGCCTCGGAGTACTGGCAAGAGTCCATCTTGTTGACGGCGACGATCATCTGACGGACACCGAGGGTGTAGCAGAGGAGAGCGTGCTCGCGGGCCTGACCGTCCTTGGAGACGGCAGCCTCGAACTCACCAGTACCGGCGGGAATGATGAGGATGGCGCAATCGGCCTGGGAGGTACCGGTAATCATGTTCTTGATGAAATCACGGTGACCCGGGGCATCAATGACAGTGACGTAGTACTTGGAGGTCTCGAACTTCCAGAGGGCGATATCGATGGTGATACCACGCTCGCGCTCGGACTTGAGCTTGTCGAGGACCCAAGCGTACTTGAAGGAACCCTTACCGATATCGTTGGCGTCCTTCTCGAACTGTGGGGGAGGGGGAGAGAAAGGGAGAAAGCGAGTCAGCCATCCGTTCATCGTGGGGGAGGGAGGAGAGGAGGAAGGGGGAATAGATTTGGGGGGGGGGGACATTCGGGGGGGGGGGGGGAGGCGGGGAGAGCGCGAAAGAAAGAGAGAGGGAGGGGGGAGGGCACGGACCTTCTCGATGGTGCGCTGGTCGATACCACCGAGCTTGTAGATGAGGTGACCGGTGGTGGTGGACTTGCCGGAGTCGACGTGACCGACAACGACGATGTTAACGTGGAGCTTCTCCTTACCCATGGTGGCGATTAGTCAAGAAGTTGGAGAGTTTCTGCAAAAACGAGGACCTTCAACTGCTGGGGCAGATCCTTCATCAAGGGGACCGGGGGGGCACCTCTTTATATACCCAGACACCGGAGACCCGCGCACACTCTCTCCCCCGGCCGCGGGGCCACCCGGCCGACACATGCCCGTGGCCCGGGGGCATCAGCCCCAGGCACCCCCTCCCACACACACACACATGTACACACATGTATGCCTGTCTCCGCAGCGGCCCCCCCCCCCGCGACCGAGGCACGCGCCGACACACTCACCATATGGACCCTACACACGCAAGCCGTGCTGCCCGACCCACCTTGACACGCCACATGATGCCCCCCGCTCCGGCCGCGGAAGGCACGCGCCGCAAGACAAACGCCCCAGTCCCCCGCCCCCCCCCCCCTCCGGCGAGGACGACAACAGGCGGGCAGGGCACGTCGCCGTCGGGCGTCCGAGCACCGGGGTCGCATCCCCCCCCCCCGGCTCCCTGACCAGCAACAGCCCCCCAGCCGGGGGGGGACCCTTCGGCCGCTCGAGCTTTCGGCCATGTTCGCCCAGCGTCGTCGAAACGCCGAAAACAGGGACAACCCACGAGGCGGGGGCCCAACGCCAAGGGCCGGCCTTCTTGCGTAAGGCCACCAGCGCCCGGACAATGCGCAAAGAAGCGACAACGCGGGACCGACAAAGCGACAGAGGCACAGACCGAGGCAGGGTTGCCGAGACGCAGGGGTACATAGTTCTCGGCCCCGAGAGCCGAGGCCCGCCCTCGGCCTCGCCCCGCGCAGGGACCCGTCCGCACAGGACCCGGTGTGTCGGCAGGTCTGCCCCCCCCCCCCCTCCCATGCGCATGCGGCCGCGAGGAGGGCCGTCGTAGAGGTTGAGGTTTCTCCGTCGGGGTGAGGGGCGAGGGGGAGGGACACACCCGGCGCTCCGGGCCACCAGGACCTAATGTGCCCCTTTGCCCCGCCCCCCGGCCCCCCGGCCAAAAGAGGGGGGTTACGGGCGCCCGGCGAAAGCAGCGGACATGCACCCGGCAGCCTGCAAGCACGACCGCCGACGGCTGGCCGGCTCTCCGACCGTGCCAGGGAAGGCGCCGGTGGCCGGCGGAAACCTCAAAAGGCCCTAGGGTCCCCGTGCCATGTGGTCGCACGGCGCCCGGGCGCCCACGCCGGCAGACAGGCAAATGCCCCGCCAGTGCCCTGGCACTCGCTACAGACGCACACGCGTGCAGCAGCCTGGCCCGAAGACCAGTTTACCGCCGCCCCTCCCCGCGCCCAGGCGCCGGCCCCTCGACGCCTCCACGCTGGGGTGTCATATTCTCCCCGGCATGCAGGCGCCCAGCCCCGCACACACACACACACAGACACACACACCCCGGGGGGGGGGGCAAGCGCGGCGGAACCCTCGGGGTGGGAAAGGGAAACGGGGGGCCGTGCCTGCACAACGGTGATGCAACGGCTCCGTCCCCTCCTCGCCCCGCCCCCGCCCCTGTAGACCTGGCAGAAAACCGGGAACATTGGCCCAAGCATGCGTCGGCGGGTCGAGGGGGGGGGGGGGGGGCTCGACCGAGCGAGGGACCAGGATGCTCTGGCGCAACACCATCCATAAGGCACCACAGCACCTTGGGTCGCATGGTTCCGGACTAGCGGGCGCCCGAGGGCCACCCGGCAGACTCACCCACCCGCGGCACGGAAGCTGAGAGGCCGTTGCGCAAGCGGCCCACGCCGACCGCGCCCAACCAAAGGCAGGGAGCTAGACAAGCCCCGCGGCCGGAGGGCGGGGCGGGGGGGGGGCGACCAGGGAGAGCCAGCGGGAACACACCCAGCATGTCGCCACCAGGCTCCGGGCTCCCTCTTCGAGGATGGCGACCGCGGCTGGGGTCCCTCGGGGCAGGCACGGTCGAGAAGACTCCGGAAAATTGGCCCACAGCCCCTGCACCCCACTCCCGGCAGTGTAACCCGCCGGTGGGCCAACGAGACGGGCAAATGGCGGCGAGCGGGAAAAAGCCCAGGCAGACATGAGAGAGGGTCGGTCGCACCTTCCTCCCGGCGGACACTCCCACCCCGGTGGGGGCAACCAATCAACGCCCGGAGACGGGGCAGACGGACCGACCGCGCAAGCGCGCCCCTCGCCCAAACACATGGGAGCGGACAAACGCACGCTCGCGCCCGGGGCCCGGACGCGGGAGGATGCCCGGCTTTAGGTTAGTACGAGGCGGGGGGCGGGCCACATCGAACAGAGAGGCGTCGGAGCAGGTTGGGGCCACCGAGGCGGGCGCCGGGGAATGGCCCGAGACCCGGGACCCGGGGATCCTATGAACGCGATAGGTGCCCGCGTGGGCAGGTCCGGACAGTGTCGAGCGCCGATTGTTGGGGCGTTGCCATACCCCCGCGAGGGGACACCTCGCACCCCTTTCCCGAGCTCGCGGCGCCAAGTCCTCCGCAAGAGCATCCCCCCACTCCCGGCGCCGCGCCCGGGAGAACTAACGACAGGATGCCGACCGGGCTTGCCAACCAGACAGAA
>NW_009242973.1:2716798-2718467 GCF_000388065.1 Fonticula alba | reverse complement strand
GGGGGGGGGGGGGGGGGGGCAATCAGTCCCGTCTAGCTGAAAGATATGGGCTCGCGAAAACCAGCGACGGAGGATGCACCGGGCCCCGCTCGGCCTCGGCCCCTCCATCGCTAAGGGACCAGCCTCCTCTCGTCAGCTCGGACCCACGAGGACAAACCGCGGGCGGCGGAGCAAGTTCAACAGGGGCAAAGACCAGGTGGCTCGACGCAGCCCGGGCCACCCCCCCCCCCCCTCAGCTGGTAGGTGGCCCGCAGGAGTCCCAGAAGCCCGGCGCCCCTTGCCGGCCCTCCCTCCGGCGGCTTGGGTGGCCGGGCAAGGGCCCCCGGGACACCATTCCCAGGGTGGACTCTGCCTCCCGATGAGGGACACCTTCCAGGTCCAGGGATCAAACAAGGGAAAGACCGCGGGCCGGCAGGGCCGTACCTATCCACCGGGAGCCCCGAATGGGGAGGGTTTTTTCTATGAAACAAACCGCCGAGGACGAACACATCGAACCCTCTGAGACATCGGCCCCCCCTCCCCCGGCGCCCTTCACAGACACCTTCGCCCCGTGATGGTTGGGACGCACAGACATCCGGCTAAATGCCGAAGACAAACCAGAGAGCGCGAGGACCCATCCCAGGGCCCTAAGTCCCCGGATACCCCGCCCCTTTAGCTCGACACGTTTAGGGTAAAGTGGCACGGTAAATATGTGCGATCCCCATCCCAAAATCCCCATAACTGTCTAGTGGATTCTCGTCCTTCCTCCGGCTTTCCGGACGCCTCTCGTTCGGGTGGGGGGGGGGGGGGGGGGGGGCCGGGGACCCTGCCCGCCCCCAGGAGCCGGCACAGAAAAAGCCCTCGCCGCAACGGGTAATAATGGCCAGATAAGTGCGACCTTTTTTATTACAGGCCATATAAGAAACAGCACCAGGGTCCATTTCCGAGTCTCCTCTTCCCTTTTTTTCTCGTGGACGAGGGCTGTCGAAGGGGACACCCCGACCCCCGCTCCTCCCCCCTCCCCCCTCGCTGGGCACTCTTGCCGATGGGCCTCTCCAGGCCGAGTGCCGCCATTTTCAACAACCCAACCAATAGCCATTGACACAGGCGGACTCCGTCGGTCCACCACGCCTGAATGGAAATCACGGGAAGAGAACAAATCACACCACCAACCATTCATGTAGCAGGGTTCACACGGGTTAAGCCTAAGTCAAGTGAGTGAGGCTTGACGAAGGGTACCAGTGTGATCTGCCACCTGGTTAGTAACCTCTTGGCATGACGGAGGGGACATACCAACTAGCGGTTCACGGTCGTCTGTTACCAGATGAGTCAGTAACTCGGCTTGAGACGAGTTAGTGGCAAGCGAAAATAGAAAGGAACTCGGATGTTAAAAAGGGTTCGAGAGGAAGCCTTAGAACAGGTGTTCGTCGGCCTAACTGGTGCTTCGGCTATACTTCCGTATACTCTTCGACACACAGCTGCTAAGGCTTTCGCTCTCAGGAGGCTCTCAACGAGAGTCCCCCTTTTTGACCTTTGGGCTCGGTCAGGGGTTGGAACTGAGAACCCCGCGGCTGGGCCCGCCCACCCGCGTATCTCCGTCCTCGGTCGAGCGTTTATGCCGCTCGGCCTCGGCGGCCACCTGGCTGTTGTTCTACCCCGCATTCCTCTCCGAGGAATGCTGTTCTGGGAT
>NW_009242973.1:2710660-2711858 GCF_000388065.1 Fonticula alba | reverse complement strand
TTCCCACGATGTAACACGTGTGGCAATTCACTCACGTGTTGCTTCATCTATCGTTTACATGGGGATTCCACTACAATTCATCGGCTCGCTGGGCCTCATCCGACTCAGGTGGTGTTTGGCGTCTCTCCGACGGATCACCGGAACACATTCCATCTTGAGATTAGCTCCCAGCCCTGGGCCTGGGTGGGGATCATCTCTCAGTGTGGATTTCCAAGCTCAACAGAATATTCCAGCTGCCGTGCCGAGGTCGATCCAGACTGCGTCGGCGGGGGCGCCTCACCCCCCCCCCCACTGCCAGCGCCCTGCTCGTCGCCGTGCTCTCCCATCGGCGCCCCCTCGGGCCGACTCGTCCGGGGGCGATCAGCAAGCAGAACTCCTTCCTTTCCGGGGAGGTGCCTTCCAGAACGATCGGCTTTAGTCAGAACGGGCCTCCCTCTTTGTCAGCCCTTGCGGCGGTCACATTGGTGTAAGGGAATATCCCCGGGCTCCCGTTGGGCATTGAAGGGGCCTTGACTCCGGGCCGCCGTCTCCCCGCATTGTCCTCCCGGCCTGACGGCTCTCCCCGGCGGGTGACCGCAGATGATCGCCCTCCGTCCAGGCTGGTCCCCGGCGTGTGCGCCTTTCGCAAGCAGGAGGCAGGGCGTCTCATCTTCCAGAATCCCCGTGCCGGCTCTGGTTTCGGCTTCTGTCTTCTTCCATGCCCCGGAGCGGGGGGGGGGAGGGGGACTCGCAGGTCCCCAGGGGGGCGCTTTGTTCGATCACCTCCCCCCCACCCCCTCGGGGCGGGCCTGGCGTGGTGGCGCTTGGGACTCCGGGCAACCATCGGCCCGAGCTGGCGCAATCTGTCCCGGCCGGGCGGGGGGTCCTGCGCACCTGCTTGGCCGCCGATCGCTCTCGGCCTACACACCCCTGGTGTTGACTTCCCTCCCTCCCTCCCTCTCTCTCTCTCTCTCTCTCTTTCCCCCCCTCGCCCAGTCCCGATCAGCCTACCGATCTCCTCACTTGCTCGCCAAAAGGGCCCCCCGGTGGAGGTCACCTGGCTGCCGCTGTTTCACACCCCACTACTCTCCCTCCTCTTCCCTCCCGCACCTCCTTGGGATACTCCCCCCCCTCTCCCCTACCTCCTCTCCCCGATACTCCTGCTTTCCTGCCCCCCCTCCCCTGGGCATCTTAATCCCCCCCCCCCCGACCATGGATC
>NW_009242973.1:2702858-2710224 GCF_000388065.1 Fonticula alba | reverse complement strand
CCCCGCTCTCCCCTGACTCCCCCCCCCTAGCTCCGTGCATTTCTCCTACGACGCACATCGATGCACCTCCGACAAGGCTCGTCTCCGTCGTGAGGGCCGCTCCCGCCCAGCCATGCCCACACTAGCGGACACCCCCACCCGACGCCCGGGCACCACGGTCTGCCCGTTCCCCGCCTGCCGCGGCAAATCCCCCCAGTTTGAGTGTCGGCAGTGCCGCAAGTCCTTCTGTGTCAGCCATCGGTGCGTGCCCCTCCCACTGGCCCGTCGCTGGGCATACTTCCGCCCCCTTGCATCCGTCCCCCCCTCCCCCCTGACATATCGCCCTCTGTTCTGACCATTCCTCAGACTTCCCGAGGTACACACTTGCCTGGCGGCTGGCACGTCACGGCGCGCTGGACAATCCGCCTCCCGGGGACCAGCCCCCGGCACGGGGCGCGATTGCCGGTCACAAATGGCCCTCGGTGGGCCTCAGGCCAGCCGTGGAAGGGGAGCCCCCACCTCCGCGACCGGCCCTCCCGGACAGGCCAACTGCAAGGTGATGTAGTGTTTGTGCCGGCGCCGAAGGGCGTCTGTGCGCAAAATGCATGGATCTTGAGAATGCCAAGAAAAAAAAAGCAATCCAAATAAAATCTTAGACCACAGTTTCCAATGTGCCTTCGGATGCTCCGGGGGGGGGGGGAGCCGGGGGAGACGTGTGCGCTTGTGTGCGTGGGGGCTTTATTTTTGAAAAGGAGCGAGAATTGGCGAGGAGAGGGGGGAGGACGCGCGCGGCGTGGAGGGGGCCCCTCCACAGGGGACTGCTCGCGCGTGAGAACTAGTGTGAGGTGCCGCCCGAGAGGCCCCTGCGTGCGCGATCACCCGGTCATATGGACGCATGTGCGTTGTGTGTGTGTGCGTGCGTGTGTGTGTGGTTGTGGAGGAATGTGTGTTGCACGGAAACATGTCGGAAGGCTTCCTCTCTCTGGGGTGGGTATTTGATGCGGAAGTAGCTACGGCCAGCCACAGTACAACGGTTCAAAGGCGAGGGTGTGCGTGTGTATGCGCGGGAATGAGGGGGAATGGTGTGATGCGCCTGCATAAGCGCGCGCCGTTGTGCAAACCTTCTTACAGGCTCTTGTTCATGAACTTGCGGCGGGTGAAGCACATCCACCACTGTGTGAGAACGAGGGGGGGGGGAGAGAGAGGGATAGAAAGCGGAAGGTCAGCACCAGCGGGGTATACAGGCGGGGGATGGAAGGGGATTGGCATGCTCCGGGCAGCCGGCCACCGGGGACGGATGTGTGCGCACCTTGCTCGGGACATCGGCATCGCCATAGACGATGGAAACCAGGCGAGTGCCGACCTCGTGGCGAAGCTGGGACATGTACTGGCGGAGGAGGTTGGCATCGGAGGGAGAGGCCGGCTTCTGGTAGAGGGCACCAAAGACGAAGTTGCCGTCGCCGGGGATGGCGAAGTTGGCGTCAGCCGCGGCGGTGAGCAGGCGCTTGTTGGCATCGATCTTGGAAGAGGACTTCTGAATGATCTGTTGGCGGCGAGGGGAGCAGGTAAAGGGGGGCGGGGGGGGGGGCGTCAGTGGGTGAAGATGCATTCGGCGGGGAGAAAGAGGGGCGGGAGGAGGAGGAGGAGGAGGAGGAGCTGCGAGTGTGTGCCGGTGGCGGCGTACGTTCAGGCAGTCGGAGATGTAGAGAATGATCCAGCAAAGGGCGCGGTCAGCGTTGCCCTGGAACTCGAAGTTACGGTAGAAAACGTTGGCGCGGAAGATGGAGATGGCCTCGTCAACGATGTCCATCTGGCCGGCTGATTTGGATGACCCGCCCCGCCGCGGGGCAATGGGGAGGAGGGAAGGGCGAGAGGGAGGTCAGTCTCTGCAACCGGGCGATCACTGGCCCTGGAGGTGAGCTCGAGCAGGCGGGGCAGGAGAGGTAGCGCACCGGGGTTCGAGGGGGCCGGGCCACGGGAAGAGGTGGTCAGAGGGAGCAGGGGGAAGTTGCCGACGACCTGGCAGTGGGCCTCGGTCGAAACAGCGTTGAAGGAGGAGTGGTAGGCCTGTGCAGGTGCATCAGAGGGGGCGCGAAGGGGGGGGGGGGAGGGTCAGCTTGATGGTGGTGGCGGCGGCGGCGGCGGCGGCGGTGGCGGCGGCGGCCGGCGGTGGCAAGCAAAGGGCGACAGGCGTCTTCATGCGCGTGTCGTGTCTGGCGGGGACGGGGGGAGATGTTGAGGGAGGCAAGGGCCTCTGGGAGGGGGCTTCACAGCAGGCATATGGCCCATTGGCGCCAGCAGACGAGGCAGGAATAGGGGGCATCGGGGGCGAAGGGAGGGGGCGAGGGGAGGCAGGGGGGAAGCGACGCCGAGGGGGAGACACGGCGTACGGGCATGATGGCGAGGTGTCCGCGAAAGGGGGGGGGGAGAGAGAGAGAAAGAAAACGAAGACGGCTAGGGAGCTGACTTTGTGTGTGTGCCAGAGACCAGGGGGTGATGTTGTTTTGGCCGGCCGAAAAACCGCCCCCAAACGCCGGCCGGGAGGACAACGGGGGCGGGGCCGGGGGCCTGCCCCTCATTCTCTTCGTCTGGCCTGTCCTTCCGCCCTGCGGCTGGGGTAGGGGTGACCAGTTTGCCCCGTGCGAGGGAGCGTGTGTGGGGATATGTCTGAATGCGAAGCCCAGTTCAGGTATGGGCAGAGCAGCGCTGGGGGGAGCTTGGTCGGGCGCGCCACAGCAGGTCGCCCCTCACCCTCCGCCCCGGCTCTCGGTCTAACAAAAAGGTGTCCCCCCCGACCGAGCTCGAGAGGGTGTCGTCGCTCGCTGCCCTCCCTCGAGAGTTGCCGATTGTTGCCGGCTTCCTAAGAGAGGGGAGCCGAGGCCACAGGCAGCGGCCTCTCCGCGCCCCGTAACAAGGCTGAAGGCGGCGAGAGGCAGCAGGGCGAGGGGGCGGGGGCGGGCGGGGGGGGGGGGAATGCACCCCGAGTGTTGTTCCTGTTACGGGGCAACCCTTGCCCGCCGGGAGCCCAGCCCCAGGGAAGCCGCGGGCAGGGCACCGACAACTCCAAAGCTGGGGCCCGGGGGCGGGCGCATGTAGGTGCTATCGCCAGGTTCCGCCAGACCCACCGAGAGAGGCTCGCATGTCTGTGGCTTCAATATATTGGGCCTTTTTTTATTCCACGGCCGCACTCTTTTGCAGCCTCGCTGGTTTCGAGGGGGGATTTCACCTGAGCATATTTCATAACATTGGAATGTCTTCGCTCCGGAGGGCTGAGAGCCCCGCGGCCCTTGCCGCCGGGGAGGATGCCCTCAAGTCCGTCGCCACCCACATTTGCCAGGCCCATTTTCGGGCGTTGGGGGCGGCCCGCGGGCCCGGCGACCGCGTCCTGCCCTTCTCTCGTCTTCCCCCCCCCCCCTCCCCGGGTTTTCCGGCCCATCTCTCCTCGCGCCGGGCCCCTCGCGTGCATGTATGCACACGGGCGCATATCGGGCAATCCAGCGCTGGTGCCGTTCGCCGTTATATGGGGCTGGGTCGCGGCAGCCCCGGAAGGCCCGGGGGAACCCGAAATGGCTTGCTCCCCCCCCCTCCCCCCCACTGGGTCGGTCGATTCTCCGGCTTCCGCGACATCGGCAAGCTGGCCGCTTTCGTCTCCTCCTGCTCCTCGGCGGCTTCAACCTTGTCCGCGCGTGCGTGCTCGCTTGTTCCCCCCGGAGATGGGCGGCAGAGAAGAAATAAGAGAGTCCTCTCTGTGATGCACGCCCCGGCCCAATGTTCCAATGGGAGAGATTTGCCCGACTGAATACCACGAAATGCCATTCCCCACTATCATGCGCATACTAAGACACACTCTTTACTGATGATACCCCGCCGCTTGCTCGAAAAGGGCGCACGATCTGAGGCAGGTCCAGGAGGAGGAAGAGGACAGAAAAGTATATTTTGAGGTTGCCTTTCACATTTTTTCTCTCGATCTCTCTCCCTCAAGCGCCAAGTAGCACACTTACAGGGAGGATACAAGGGAGAGGGAGAGGGAGGGGGAGGGGGTGGAGTTGGAGAGGCACACAAGGCATCCGCGGACCAGGCGCCAGCACATACCAGCAAATGGCCAGCGGTGACGGAAACAAAAAGAAGGCGCCCGCCCTCACCCCCGCATTGGCCCCCCGCCCCGCCATTAGCTGACGTCGTTGGCAAAGAGGAAGCTGACGCTCTCGCCGTTGTGGGTTCGCCGGATGGCCTCGGCCAGGACGGAGCTGACGTCGATCGTGCGGATCTTACTCTCCGGGTGGGGGTTGTCCTCGGTGGCATCGGGGAAGCACTCAAGCTGCTTCTCCGAATGGGGGATGGTGTTGGAGGCGACCACCGCCTCGAGGCGGGACTTGGCCAGCTTCTCCACGGCATTGCCACTGAAGATGCCATGGGTCACCAGAGCATACACCTTTCGAGCACCACTCTCCAGCAGGGTGTCCGCGGCCATGATCAGGGTCCCACAGGTGTCGGCCATGTCGTCCACAAGGACGGCTGATTGTGGCGGGCGATGGAGTGTGGTCAGCGTGCATGTGGGCTGTGCAGGGAGGTGTGCATGTCGGCACAGGGAGGTGTAGGTGGGAAGGGGAGAGAGGGGGAGAGAGAAGGTGGCACGCACCGATCTTGCCGCTGACATTACCGACCAGGACCATCTTGCTGACCTCATTGGCCTTCTTGCGCTCCTTGTGAATGAGGGCAAACTCAACGTCAAGCTTGTCGGCGATGGAGGTAGCGCTATGTGAGGGAAAAGGCCCGGGGGAAGAGGCGGAAAATGCAAAGTCAGCTTGCGGGTATGTGCCAATGCGGGGGGGGGGCAGAAAAAAGAAAGAAAGAAGGAAGGAAACAGAAAAGAATGCAGCTCTTCCCTGGGGGGAGGGGGGACGCCAAGCAGCCCGGCCGAATGCGCACCGCTTTGCACCACCAGCATCAGGCGAGACAATGACACAGTTGGCCACATCCAGGTTGGAGCGAATCCAACGAATGGCCGCCGGCTCGGCGTACAGATTGTCCACCGGGATGTCGAAGAAGCCCTGAATCTGGGACGCATGCAAGTCCATGGTGATGACATGGTCGGCACCAGCCACAATCAGCATGTTGGCCACCAGCTTGGCGGTGATCGGCGCGCGACTCTTGTCCTTCTTGTCCTGGCGAGCATACGGGAAGCAGGGGACCACGGCGGTCACACGCCGGGCGGAGGCCGTCTTGCAGGCGTTGATCAAGATGAGCAGCTCCATCAGGTGGTCGTTGATCTCCCCGCAGCCGGACTGCAGGATGAACACGTCCTCATCACGCACGGACTCCTCCAGCGTAACCGAGGTCTCCTGGTTCGGCAGCTTGCAGACCTTCACCTGGCTCAGGGCGATGCCCAGGCGGCGGGCCACCTGCTTGGCCAGCTCCGGATGGGAGTTGCCGGCGAAGAGCTTGATCGAATTGTCCATGGCACTAGATTCTGTGCCGACGACAGTCGGACGGAGTCGAGAGGGAGAGGAGGAGGGGGGGGGGGGGGGGGGGGGGGGAACGGGGGGGGGGGGGGGGTGGGCGGGGACACACGCGGGGGACCTCCTCGCCGATGTCCAGCAGCTCGGCCGGGCCGTCGGCTTCCAGGAAGTCAAATGCATCGAAGTCATGCCCCCGGCCGGGTTCGCTCTCATCCGACAAGGGGGGCGATGAGGCCGAGGAGGATGAGCCGGTGGAGAGGGGGGCAAGCAGGGGGAAGGTATCATGGGGTCAGGTGGAACAAAAGAGCGAAAGGGCGGTTAATGTGTGCGTTTGCGATGAAAGGGGGAAGGGGGGTGGGGGACAGAGGATACCAGACATAAAAGGTGGGACACGAGGTGGGGCAGGGGCAAGTTATGCGCTCATACACGTGCAAGCACAGACACAGATAGGAGGCGATGGGGAGGAGGAGGGGGGGGGGGGATTCTCGGGGATAATTCCAGGGGGTCCGGGTGCGGATCGCGAGCTATTCCACATGGGAGAGCGATCGCCGTTGGTGGCCAGTCGGTAGGAGAAGCATGGGGCCTGGTCAGATGGCGCGCGAAGCCAGGGTGTGTGTGTGTGTGTGTGTGTGGGAGGGAGGGAGAGAGGGAGAGGGGGAGAGAGAGGGCTGGTGGACATGTTGGATGGGCATACAGAGGAGAGGAGGCGACGGAATCAGGACAGGGAGGGGGGAGGGCGAGAAAAGGGGATGGAGGAGGGGGCCGGGCCTGTTTTGTCAACGGATCGTGCTCGAGCCCCGAGTGCGGTGCCCCTTGGGTAGATCTTTGTTTCCTGGCACCTCACAGAAGGGAGGGGGGAGGGAGCCCGGGAGTCTTCGCCCCCCCCCCCCCCCCCCCCCGCCGACTCGCAGGGGGGCGCCTGGCTGGGGACGATAACTCCCGACGATCGGAGGGCCCCAGGCTGGGGCCACAAGGCCAGCGCGCAATTCGCCCCCCTCACAGTCCTACGACCCCTCTGACAAGTGCCCAGGAAGGCCCGGCTGGACGCCGGAGCTTTGCACGGCGGAGGATATGAAGGATCCCCGACACCGGGGGACACGCGTTTCCGGGCCCTGGGCTGGGTGGTCCGGCCGCCGGACGGCCGCCCCCAGGGCCGCGGGCGCCCGACCGTCCGATCAGCTGGTCCGGTCACCCGGCCCCCGATGGCACATGCCCAGTCCTGACATCGACAATTAATGTTATTTCTTGTCCATTTAAAGTCCCAGCAAGGCGGTCCCACCTTCGGCGTGCCCTTCAGCAGGCTGACAACCAGCACTCTCACCGAAGCTCAGTCTATTTCCCCGCGCCCCTGCCCAAAAGACGCTTCTTCTTCTCGGGGCGTCGACGATCGCACCCTAGGGCCGATGGCCTTCGGGGGGGGGGGGGGGCGGTTCAGCGCGACATGTCCCCTGCCCCCTGCGTTGGGGTCTCTCCCCCGTGCGGCGGGCGACATTTCGTGTTTGGGGGAAAAGGGCGCAGGCGAGAGAGGGGGGCGGGGGTCGAGAGTCACACAGGCGACGAGCGTGTGGCTGCGCCTTCCGGTGGAAGAAACAACGGTCCCGCCTGGACACCGACCGTGGGTTCTATCTCCCCGACGTGCCTCGAGCCTTAGTGACCAACGGGACGCGCCGAGGTCTGGGACTCTCCCCCTGTCCTCGGGTCCCAGTGAAAATGCCTCTTCCCGGATCGCCCAGGCGCCGTGGGCCCGGGCTCCATCCCCCTTCTGGTGACCCCCCTCTCTCGCCTTTCCTTTCACGTACTGCCCGCCTGCACCTTGCTCCTCCCCCCCCCCTCCCCCGCCCGCTCCTCCTTTCCCTTTCTGTTCTTGTTTTCCCCTCTCCCGTCCAGGACCGCCGCCACGTCGACGTTGACTCGGCTCCTCGCCGCCC
>NW_009242973.1:2700335-2702830 GCF_000388065.1 Fonticula alba | reverse complement strand
CGATCTCCCTCGTTCTTGCCCGACTCTCCAGCGATTCCCCCCACTCGACGGTCCCCTCCCCCTCCGTCCCCATACTCAGCCCTTCAACATGGTGCGTTTCCTCCCTCTTCCTTCCCGTTTGCAACGGCTACCACCATCACCACCGCCACCATTACTTCATCACCATCACCATCACCACTGTCACCGCCGCTAACCTGACATACGCGTGCCGACGCGCAGGTGGTGCTCTCTGCTGCCATCCTGACCAAGTCCGCAGGGAAGGGTACGCACTCCTTTCCTCCTGCTGCTCTGCTCACTTCTGTCCCTTCGCGTCACTCTCGATCCTTACTCTGTCTCGCCCCCCCCTTCTCCCTTCCCCCCTTCCCCCCCTCCCCCCCTCGCTCCTCCCTTGTTCAGTTCTCCTTGCCCGGCAGTTTGTGGAAATGCCGCGCGCCCGCATCGAGGGCCTGCTGGCCGCCCTGCCGAAGCTCTTGGCCTCCAACACCTCCCTCGTTGAGGGGTCTTCCAGCGTTACGCGCCAGCACACTTTCGTCGAGACAGATCATGTTCGCTATGTGTACCGTCCGTATGAGAGCCTGCTCATTGTCCTCGTCACCACCAAGACATCCAACATTTTGGATGACCTGGAGACGCTGAGCCTGCTGACCCGGGTGGTATGTGCTCACGCAACATTCGCCATCACACATGCCTGCTAATGTGGGCCTTTCTCACCCGTGTTCCCCCTTGCCCTCGACCTGTGCCCTTCCCTCCAGATCCCCGAGTACTGCCGTCCCGAGGTGGAGGATGTGCAGGCTGCGGTGTTCGAGCTGGCCTTTGCCCTGGATGAGGTGATTTCCTCCACCACAGCCCCCGGCGCCGGTGGCGGTGGTCATGGTGAGCGTGTCTCCCCGGCCTACGTCAGTGCCTGTACCACGGCCAAGTCCCACGAGGAGGAAGTCTTCCTGATGCTTGAGCGTAACAAGGAGCACGACGCCAAAGAGGAGGCCAAGCGCCGGGCGCGTATGCTCGAGCAGCAGCGCCGCGACGCCCGCGATCAGCGCCAGGGTGGTGGCTATGGCAGCGGCTACGGCGGTGGCCAGGGCGGCGGCTACGGCGGTGGCCAGGGCGGTGGTTATGGTGGCGGCCAGGGTGGCGGTTATGGCGGTGGCCAGGGCGGCGGCTATGGCTCGCCCCCATCCGCCGGCTATGGTGGCCAGCCGGCTGCGCCGCAGCACTATCAGCAGCAGCAGCAGCAGCAGCAGCAGCCGCAGCAGGCGCGTGTCACCTCGCCGGCGATGGCCGCCCAGGGCGCTGCTCCAGGCCGGAGCATGAAGCTCGGCGGCGCCGGGCCCGGTGCCGGCTCCAGCCCCTTCGCCGGTATCGCCTCCGGCGGCCCGAAGTCCAGCGCCTCCTCTCTGCTGGAGGCTGCCGCGGCCGAGGTGGCCACGCATCGGCCAACTGCCGGTGGTCCTGGCGGTCGCCCGGCTGACCAGCCACCTCGTCAGGATGTTGGTCCCGTCACCTCGATCCTCAACCAGTTCCAGGCCCGCCTGGCGGAGTATCAGTCCCAGCGGAAGGCGTGCGTTTCCCATGGCGCTGGTTCAGCTTTCATCTCGCCTTCTCTCTTGGGTTGCCGGTTGGTCCTGTTGCCTTTTTTTTCTCGTGCTTTTGCCTTGCCCTTATTGATCCCTCCCCCAGCCTGAATGTCATCATGGAGGAGTTTGTCACGGTGGACATCGACCGCGACGGGGCCATCCTCGATGCCATGAAGATCCACGGCCAGGTGTCTGTCGCTGTGCAGGACAACTCCTTTGGCGGGATTCGCCTGGCCCTTTCCGGCGCGGATGTTCCCCCCTCCCAGGGCCGCACGATGGTAGGTCTTTTGGGGCCCCTCTTCCGCTCCTGCCTCCTTCCCTTGCCGCATTTCTCTCTTTCCACCTCGCTGTCCATTTCCTCCGCCCGAGAGTCGAACCCCGTCCGCTGACCCCGTTGTCCATGCTCTCCCCTCCCCCCCCCCTCCCCCGCTCCCCGCCCAACAAACACACCAACACACAAACGCACAAACACACAGTCTCATCCTCAGGCTGACAAGAGCGCCTTCAACAGCGGCCGGGTGATTTGCTTCACCGGCGGCGAGTCGCCTATTCGCCCGGAGCGGCCGACCACCCTGGCCCGGTGGACTCGCAATGTGGCCGCCTCTCGTATGGACGTCCTGCCCTTCACGCTGACCTGCTGGACGGAGACCGGGTCTTCGGCCAGCCACATTTCCGAGCCTGGTTGCGTGTCGATCGTCTTCCAGATTGAGGCGGTGGCCGATTGGTTCCGTGCCAATCCCAGCGTCCCGACGACGGTCTTTTTCCACATCCCCGCGCCGGCCAACCCCCACGTCCTGGAGGTCGACGGGAGCACCGAGTACTACGACTCGTCCAAGTCCCTTGTTTGGTCGCCGGATCTGGAATCCGGCTCGGCGAGCCTGGTGCGTGGCGACATGCCACTTTGTCTGGCCATCGACTTGG
>NW_009242973.1:2698087-2700292 GCF_000388065.1 Fonticula alba | reverse complement strand
CCCCCCCCCCCCCCCCCCACATGCACCGATTACGCGGTCTCTCAGCTTACATTCCCTCCCCTCCTGGCACGCGATCGGAAATGGGCATCACTCATTTGCATTCGCCACAGAGCCTCGTCATTGGCCACTGCGGATCCAACCCGGACAACATCTTCCCCGTCAAGATCGACTTCAACTGTGTCACGCCACTCGAGCACACCTCGCAGGGGCAGCTGGTGGCCCCGCTGTCCGGTATCGCTGTGGCCTCGATCACCTCGGCGCAGGGCGCCCCGGTCGATTTCTCCGGAGACGTCACCGTCAAGTCCTCATCGTTCCTCATCCAGTGACGGGTATATGGCTGCGTGCGTGGGTGTGGGACACGCTCTGTGTCCTGTTGTTTGCTTGCTTCCAGCGCCCATTTTTCTGGATTCCCCCGCCCCTCGCCCCAAATACACTCTTCCTCCTCCCCCCCCCTGTCCTCCCGCCTCTCCCCGTTGATGGCCACACCTTGTGCCTATGCGTACGAATGTGCACACGCCTAGGCAACGTGGTCTTGTGTCTATTTCTTTATGGCACAGGGAAATGGGATATGGCAGAGTCGGAAGGCCAATGCAGCAGCAACAGCAGCAAGATGCCATCCTCAGTCGAAGACCTTGAGGTTGTCCTTCTTGTCCTTGGGCCCGGACGCCTTGTCAGCGCGCTTCTTCGGGCCAAGGATGGGCCGGTAGTCAGCCGCTCCCGGGGTAAGATAGGTGGGCTTCTGCTCGGAAGGCGGATGGGGAAGGGCGCGGAGAAGTGCCGAGAGGGAGAGAGAGAGAGTCAGAGCTGAGAAGGCGATGTCTACAAGGAGGAAGATGCGTCGCCCTGGTGTTGCATACCTGATGATCGGGCCGGGTATCCTTCTTGAGGTTCTTCTGCCGGCTGCGCCGCTTAGACTTGGCTGGCTTGGCGTTCTTCTGCCGGAGAGCAAATGTGTGTGTGTGAGGCGGGGGCGTGCCCATGTGTGCAAGGGGGATAAAATGCCACAGATAGGCTGGTAAGTACGGAAGTGGATGGATGGTGCTTCTGACCAACATGAAAGGCATTCTGGCATCGCTGCCGAGACGCACATCCTTCTCCGGGCGATCATCGCCAGCGTGGAGGTTCGGGCGAAGCTCACGCGGAAGACGTGTGCGCGATAGATCCAGAGGCTGAACGCGGATGCGGCTGTTGCCAGTGGGAGCAGCCGGGGAGGACTCCTCGTCAGAGTCGCTCTCAGCGCCGGAGGCATCGCTCCAGTTCGTGGCCCACGGATCGGTGTTCTCCGCGGTGGCATCATTGGCAGCCACGGGAGCGGGCTGCGTGGCGGCGGGCTGCGTGGCGGTGGGCTCCTCCTCGGCGACAGGCTTCTCAGTGGAGGCGGTCGGCACAGGAGCCACCTCGCTGGGGGCGGCCCCGCCATCGGTGGAGGCGCGGCCCTCCTTGGCAGCCTTCTTCCGGAGACGCCGGCGCTTGGCCACCGACAGAACCGTGCCATCGGGCAGGATCTTCTGCTTGGAGCCGGGTGCCTCGCCAAGCTGCTTCTGCTGGAGCTGCGCCTCGGCAGCTATCCGCATCTTGGCCACCACACGCGAGCGGCTGTCTTCCTCGTCGAAGTCATCGCTCTGGTCGCCGTCATCATCGTCAGCCGGGCGCCGGCGCTTGGACGGTGCCGACACGCCGACATCCTCGCCATCCTCGGTGCCAGGCCCCTGTACATGGGCCTTGTCAATCAGGGCCAGGTCTCGAGCCAGGCGGCGCTGTGAGGCATTGGAAGCGTAATCGGCCACAGCCTTCTGCAGGGTGGCGCTGGTAGTGGCGCCGATACCAGAGCTTCAGTGGACGTCAACATGTGTGTCAGTAACATATGCGCCTTGGGCTATCTGCACGTGAATGTGCAAATATGCATATATATATATATGTATCTGTGCACATGGGAGTGTATGCAGGTGTGGCAGGCCGCCACGCCTTATCCGGTGGCATTGGCGAGCCGACAGGCGTACCGGGTCTGCTTGGTGGGTTTCGAGCCAGCCGAGGCGCCCTTGCCATCGGACGCCGAAGTGGGCTTGGCCTGGTCGACATCCGAGAACCAGGAGGATACGAGCGACTTGGCCAGGCCGACGGACGCGGCCAGCGAAGTTGTCGTCGCAGAGGCATCGAACTCAGGTTTAGGGGGGGCGGACATGGTGCTGGCCGATAAGGGGGGGG
>NW_009242973.1:2695170-2697928 GCF_000388065.1 Fonticula alba | reverse complement strand
GGGAGTCAAGCCAGAGATGACCTGCGGCCGAGGCGCGATCTGACGCACACGCCGGTTCCCTTTGCGCGGGCTCTCCCCGCGTCACGCTCCTTCCGCCCCTGGCGTTTGCGGTTCAATCCCCGCCTGCCCACAAGGTCCGGGCGGCCCAACGCAGACGCCATGGTTTGGGCCTCATGGTTTCAGTGTCACGCACGCATCACGTGTATTTATTTGGTTGGGACAGCTCCCAGCGCTCAGTACTTCCTGGCCGCTCCCTTTCTCTCTAGGTGTCCTAGCTCGCGCTGTCTCCGCGTCCTGGCCCTTCGCCAGGTGAGTGAGGCTGGAGAAACATCCTCCCGAGATGCGCCCCGGAACGGGGTAGCGCAGGGAGGCGGAGCAGGACTCGAAGATGGAGGGGTCCTGCGAAAGCTGGACACATCGGTATCGAGCAACTGGCCCTCTAGGCGGACGGCTCACAAGTCCTTCTCTCCCTCTCTCTCTCTCTCTCTCTCTCTCTCTCTCTCTCTCTCTTTCTCTCTCGGAGGGTGAGGGGACCTCTTCCTGTCGCGACTTGAAGAACCATCTAGCTTCCCCTCTTGGGGTGGGGGCCCTGTTGGCTCCGTCGAGTCTTGTGGATGAGGGTGCTCTGCAGAGAAGGGGTGGGCAGGGCGTTGTGGGGTGGTCCAGCCGCCGAAGCCTTCTTCAGGCGCTGTTCCCACTTGGGCCCCGTCGAAGCCTTCGCACACGGATCCGGGCGGCCTCCTCAACCCCTGATCCATTCTCTCTTCCTCTCCCTCCCCCCCCTCTCTCTCTCCCTCCCCCCTCCCTTGCTTCTTGTCCTGTTGCGTGCACCCTGCACACGTCTGTCCTGAAGCCATGACGTCCCCTGCCGATCTCAGCAGTCTGCCTCGGTGTGTGATCAAGTCCGTGCTCAACGGCAACACCATCGTCATCCGGGCCCCCTCTGGCAACCCCCCACCCGAGAAGGTGGTCTCCCTCGCTGGTATTGTTGCCCCTCAGATGGGCAAGGATGCCGCCACTCCCTCCGAGGTACGCCCATACCTACCCGCACACGTGCATGCGCCGTCTTCTCCCTTGGGTCACTCACCCGGTTGGCTGGCTGCTCGTTTACTTATGTATGTATATATATATATCTCATGCTCTTCATCTCTATTGCCAATGGCAGCCCTTTGCCTGGGAGGCGCGCGAGGCGCTGCGCAAGTTGTGTGTCGGTCGGCCTGCGGCCATCCGCGTGGAGTACTCTTTGCCCAACGGCCGGGAGTTCTGCACCATCTTCGTTGGCCCCAACCCCGACACCGACAACCTCAACGCCCAGTATGTCGAGACCGGCTTCGTCAAGGTCCGCCAGCAGAACACCAAGCAGTATGTCCCTCCGAGTTATCTCCCTCCTTGGCATGA
This sequence comes from Fonticula alba, assembly GCF_000388065.1. Taxonomy (NCBI): domain Eukaryota; order Rotosphaerida; family Fonticulaceae; genus Fonticula; species Fonticula alba. The sequence goes on along the minus strand of NW_009242973.1, from coordinate 2,696,530 downwards.
TTCTCCGTCTTTTCCCCCTCTGACCCAGGCCCCTTTCGTTCTTCCTCTCCACCCCCCCCCTCTCTCCTCCCGCTGCTGTGATCTGTAGCGATCAGCCCGCTCATCTCGCGGCCCTGCTCGCGGCCGAGGAGTCTGCCAAAGAGAATGCCGTTGGCGCTTGGTCTTCTACCAAGGTGCGACCTGCTGCATGTAATGCTCCCTATCTCTGGGCCTCGCTAACTCTCTCTCCCTCTCCCTCTCCCCCTCCCTCTCTCCCTCTATCTTCCCCTTCTCTCTGGTAGCCTCTCTCGCCCAACCCGCCGCTGTTCACCGATGCCAAGCCCGCCGAGGCCTTCCTAGCCAAGAACAAGGGCAAGACCCTGGAGGGTACGGGCATGCCCATGTTTCCGATCGCACTGTCCCTGTGTCTTTGCCCCACCTTTGCCAATCCACTCACACCAGCTTCCCTCCTTGGCAGCTGTCGTCGAGCGTGTGCGCAACGGCTCCTCCTACCTGGTCACTCTGCTCCCCTCGCGTCAGGCGATCAACCTTCAGCTGGCCGGCGTGCGGGCCGGGTCCTCTCGCGCCGAGTCCGATGATCCTGTGGCCGCCGAGGCTCACAGCTTCGCCGAGTCGCGTCTCCTCCAGCAGAATGTCACCGTCATCCTGGAGGATCTCAACCCTCAGAGCCTCTGGTTTACCGGGTCCCTTACTAATCGTGCTGGGGCTTCCTTTGCCGTGGCCCTGGCCCAGGGCGGCTACGTCCTGCCCAATGATCATACCATGGCCTCCGTGTCGGCGGCCGCCGGCGGGGTGACTCCCCTGCTTGGTGCCTTCAACCAGGCGCGTAGCAAGCGCCTGCGCGTGTTCCGGGATTATGTTCCGCCCGCGGCGACCGCCGCCAAGGTGGTGGGTGGTGCTGGTGCGACGTCCTCCTCAGCCGCTGCCAGCGGCCCCACTCAGGGCAAGGCCTACACTGCGGCTCGCGTGTGCCGTGTCGTCAGCGCCGGCATGTATGCCATGTACTCGGCTGAGACCGGCTTCGAGCGCGAGACCCGCATCCAGCTGGCCGGTGTCTTTGCCCCGAACCTGAAGAACGAGGCCGAGGCCCCGTGGGTGGCTCGCTCGCGCGAGTTCACTCGTGAGCTCCTGATGGACACCAAGAAGCCAGTGACCGTCACCCACGAGTACAGCCGCCCCGGCGTGGACGACTTCGATGAGCGCCCGTGTGTGTCCATTCGAATTGGCAACCTGTACGTACCTCGGACCTTGGTGGCCGCCAAGGGCATCTCCCCCCTCCTCCGTTCCAAGATTTCTGACTCACTTATCTCTCCCTCTCTCTCTGTCTCTCTCTCCCTCCCTTCCTCTCTCTCTCTCTCTC
>NW_009242973.1:2693017-2695114 GCF_000388065.1 Fonticula alba | reverse complement strand
CTCTCCCCCCTCTCTCCCTCTCTCTGTGTCTCATCTATACCACAGTGACCTTGCCGTCAAGCTCATCGAGTCCGGCATGGCCACCGTGCAGAAGATCCGCCATGACATGCCCCGCCCTCTGAACTATGATGCCCTGATCGCGGCCGAGATTCAGGCCAAGAACAAGAAGGTGGGCATTCACTCGGGCAAGCCGCCGGCCGCGGGCGGCCTGAATGACATCAGCGCCTCGGTCAACAAGGCCAAGCAGTTCCTGCCCTTCCTGACTCGGGCGCCTGGTGCCCGTCATCGTGGCATTGTTGAGCACGTTGTCTCCGGCAGCCGGATGAAGATCATCCTCCCAGGGGACTCGGTCCTGCTGACCTTCTCCCTGCAGGGGGTCCAATGCCCTCGTGCCCCGGCCGGCGGGGCTGGCTCCGGCGATCCGAGCAAGGAGGAGCCCTTCGGCGCCGAGGCGCTCGCTTTCACCGCGGCCCAGGTGCAAAATCGCTCGGTCGAGGTGAGCATCAGCGGGGTCGATCGCACGGGCACCTTCACCGGTAGCCTCTCCTTCCAGGACTATGAGGCCGGTGATGACAAGACTCAGGCCGACCTGGCGGTCAGCCTGCTGGAGCGCGGCCTGGCCAACACCCATGCCTACTCGCTGGAGTATACCCCCAATGCCGCGGAGCTGAAGCGCGCGGAGGAGGCGGCCCGTCAGCAGAAGCTTGGTATTTGGATTCGCCGGGAGGAGGAGCTCCGCCGGGAGGCCGAGCGCAAGGAGGCCGAGGCCGCGGCCGCGGCCAAGACCGAGCAGCGTGTCATTTATGTGACTGATGTCCGCCCGCACACGGGCACCTTCATGGCGCAGCTGGAGTCGGTGCACACCTCCGGCGAGCTGGCCCAGCTTTCGACCCTCCTCCAGGCCGAGGCCGAGGCCATCGCCAGTCCGCCGGAGGTGGCGGCTCTGCGCGCGCGTGGTGCTCTCTTTGCCATTTACCTCGAGTCCGAGGGCGGCTGGTTCCGCGGGCGCATTGCCCGGGTGGCCGGGTCCACGGTGGATGCCATTCTCGTGGACTATGGTTGGGTGGAGACTGGTCTGCCGGTTTCGGCTGTCCGGGCCCTGTCGTCCAGCCTGGCGGCGCGTCCGCCGCTGGCCGCCGAGTATACCCTGGCCGGGCTGCGTCTTGCGGAGCCGTCTGCCACCGCTCGCGATGCCATCAAGCGCGCCCTGGCCGGGCATGACATTCAGACGGCCATTGATGCGGCCCTTGGCGATGGCGACAGCTACTACAATGACGCCATCAATGCCCTGGCCGGGTTGGTGTCCAATGCCACCCTGCGCGTGTACACCATCGGTCTGCGTGATCCCACCACCGGTGCCCAGCCGGTTCTGGCCTTCCTCAAGGAGGGCGAGGTGATCATGACCGACTCCATCAACGCCAAGCTGGTGGACATGGGCTTCGCCTTTGCCGAGTCCCAGCCCCCGGCTGCCGGTGCGTCGGTGCCCATCTGGCTGGCTGCTGTGCTGGCCGCCGAGAAGAAGGCCAAGGCCAATCGCGTGCGTGTGACCGTCTCTTTCCTCCGCCTTTCGTTGCTCTCCCCTCTGCATGTATTTGCCCATTGTCCTTGCCCTTACTGGTCGCTTGTGTCCGCCTGTCCGCCTGCCCGCCCGCCCTCCCTCTCACCGGCTGTATCCCCATTATCTCTCGCACGCACGCACGCACGCACGCACAAACACATTTAGGTCGGCATGTGGGAGTTCGGTGATCTCACCCCGGACGATGACACCAGCTTCGGCATGACCGGTCTCCGCCTGCGTCGCTAAAGGTCCATCATGTCGTTTGTTGTTTTTTTCTCCCCTCATGACATGATCGCGCCCTGGTGGCGCTCAACCACATATCCGATGTGCATCGAGCCCCTTTCGGCTCTCCCGCCTTCTCTACCCTTCCTCCCTCCGGAGGGTGTCCACATATGTATATATATATATATATATATATGTAAATATACACTCCCCAGCCCCTCTCACATACATACATATTTATGAGGTTGGTTCATTCCCCACCGATGGTTGTCCCTTGCACCCTCGCTGGGCATGGGGTTCTATATGGGAGGGAGGGG